>NW_028270156.1:9260247-9568923 GCF_037043375.1 Chiloscyllium plagiosum
ATCCTAAAGAGTGAACCTTCCAACTATGCAGCACTCCCTTGGTCCTGCACAGAAGCTTCAACTTTAATATTTGCACACAATCCCTGGAAGGGGATTTGAACCAGGAATGTTGTGACTCAGAGGCAAGAATACTAGCAGCTGAACCCCAGATTATACCCATGTTTGCGAAACACAATTCTAACTGTTTCCAGGCCATGGAAGCTACCAGCCAGTTTGCCGCTGACACCTGTTAGAGAATAGTGTAAGGTGAGAAGACCAGAGTTGGTAGACTGCTGAGTGATGTCCGATCAAAAGTCAGAAGAATAATTAAGAAACACTCCAGCTTTATACATCTCCCTCCTGTCTAAGCATGACATGGTACTGAGCAAACCATGATCTCAAGTTCACAGATGACTCTGAAGTTGATCATTTTCTATTAATAATTCACACCTTCTTGTTTGTTCAATAATTTTCCCCATGTTTCTCCTGCAAGGAGCATAAAAATGGACTGTAAGAGCTTCTTTAAGTTAGTAAAAAGAAAAAAAAATGAAGACAAATGTAGGCCCTTTACAACTTAAAATTGAAGAATTGATACAAAGTAAAGGGAAATGGCAAATCAATTAAAGTTATCTCTACTCTGCCATCACAGAACTTGACAGAAATAGCTTCCCAAAAGTCCTGGAAAAGCAAGAATCCTTTGGAAGGAGACATTGAAGATAATTAATATTAGTAAACAAAAAGTCTTAGATAAATGAACAGAGCTAACATCTGATGACACCCAGACCTTGATTATCTACAGCCCAGAGTACTACAGGGGGTTGCAATAGAAATGTTCTTTTTAATTCATTCATGGGATGTGGGTGAATCTAGCTAGGTCAGCATTTCTTGCCAAAAGGGCAGTTAAGAGTCAACTACATTGCTGTGGGCCTGGAGTCATATCTAGACCAGAACAGCTAAGAATGGCAATATCCTTCCTTACAGGACAATAGTGAACTAGATGAGTTTTTCTGACAACTGGCAATGGATTCACGGTTATCATTAGACTCTTAATTCCAGATGTTTATTGAATTTGAATTCAAATTCCACCAGCTGCCATGGTGGAATTTGAACCTGGGTCCCCAGGACATTACCTAGATCTCTGGATTAACAGTCCAGCGATAATACCACTAGACCATCTCCTCCCCAGCAGTGAATGCATTGGTTGTCACCTTCCAAGTTTTTGTAGATTCTGCACATGATAGATTGGAGGGTTGCAAATGTAACCCTCACTGTTTATAAAATAAGGGAGGGAACAGTATTGGGAACCATAGACCGGTTAACCTAACATCCCTAGTCTGGAGAATGCTGCACTCTATTATAAAGGATGTAACAACACAACACTTAGAAAATGCCAGCAGGATTCCACGCAGGATTAATGAAGTCAAATCATGTTTGACAAGTCTACTGGACTTTTTTTTTTGAGAACATAATGAGTAGAATAGATGAAAAAGAATCAGTAAATGTGGTCTATATGGATTTTCAGAAATCTTTTGACAAAATCACAGGCAAGACATTATTGTGCAAAATCACATCATTTGAATCGATGGTAAGATTAAAAATTGGATAGCAGGCAGGAAATGGAGAGTAGGAATAAATGTGTCATTTTTTTTGGAATTGAAAGTGATAACAGGAGAGTACTATAAGCATCAGGGCATATGTCCTAGCTATTTACAATATGTTACCAAGGGTTTGGATGATGGAATCAAGTGTAATATCCAAGTTGCCTCATAACTAGATGGGATGGAAATTGGTGAGAAGAATGTAAATTTGCTTCAGGATGATTTAGACAAGTTGAGTGAGTGAACAAAGACACGACAGAAACAGTATAACATGGCTAAATTGAAGTTCTCCACTTCAGAAGGGAAAAACGGAATGGCAGAGTATTTTTTGAATGGTAGTAGATGCACAAAGAGAGCTGGGTGTCCTTGTACATTCAAAGCAAGTGTATACATGCAGCAAGCAGTCAGGAAGACGAATGGTCCATTGACCTTCATTACAAGAGGATTTCCTTACCTAAGAAAAGATGTCCTTACCATGGAGACAGTATGCGGTTGAGCAGGCTGAATCCCAGAACGAGGAGAGATTGAGACAACTGTATTCACTGGAGTTTAGAAGAATCAGAGGGAGTCTCACTGAAATGTATAAAATTCCAGCAGAGCTGGCTGGATCAGGGATGACGTTTTTCCTGACCACGAGGTCCAGAACATGGGATAGTGGTCTTGGGATTTGTCTCAACCATTTCAGAGTAAGTTGAAGAGAAGTTTCATCTCTCAGAGGCTGGTGAACCTATATAATTCTTTATCACAGGAAGCTGTAGAGGTAAAGTAACTGAATATATTTAAGTGAGAAATAGATCAATAGAAGCTAAAAATCTCAAGGGTTGTGGCAGCAGTATAGGTTTATAAGGCTGAGACCGATGAATAGTCATGATCATGTTGAATGTTGGAATTGTTTCAATGGGCTGAATCGCCTGCTTCTCCTATTTTCTATGTTTCTATATGTGACAAAGTTAATGAGGCTTTTATATTACTGCCACTGAAGTTTGCATTTCAGGATACAAACCTGTAAGAATTATAAAGTGTGTGGAAAACCTCAAAAGGATATTGACAAGTCAGTGACGTGAGCAGCTGGGTGGCAGATCAAGTTCAATATGGAGAAGTGTGAGGTGAAACATTTTGGTAGAAAGAATGTGAAGATCGAGTACAAAATAAAGGATATTATTCTAAAGTGTGTGCAGGAGCAGAGAGATCTGGCAACATATGTGCATTCGTTATTGAAGGCAATAGGACAAGTGAAGACATCAGTTAATAAAGCACGCAATATCCCAGGCTTTATTAATAAAGGCACAGAGTGCAAGAGCAAGGACGTTATGCTGAACTTACACCAGTTAGACCTCAGCTAGAATGTTGTGTACAGTTTTAGACAATGCACTTCAGAACAAATGTGAACACATTGGAAAGAGTTTGCAAAGAGATTTACAAGAATGGCTCCATAACATTCATTGGGAAGATAGATTGGCGAAATTGGGAGTATTTGTCTTAGAGAGGAGAAGCTTAAGAGGAGACTTAATGGAGATTTTCAAAGTCAGGAGGAGTCTTGACATAGTAAATAAAGAGATATTACTTCTATTTGTAAAAGAACTGAGAACAAAAACAGACAGATTTAAAGTAATTTGCAAAAGAAGCAAGTGTGATGTGAACTAAGGATTTTCACACAGCAAGTGGTTCAGGTTTGGAATGTAGTGCTGGAAGAGTGGTGGAGGTAGGTTCAACTGAGACAAAGGTTTTGGATGATGCTTTGAATACAAATAACATGCAGGATTACAGGGAAAAAGGCAAATGGACAGCACTCAGTTAGAATGTTCATTTAGAGAGCTGATGCATACAACAGGAGCCAGTGGTCTCATTCTACTGTCATTGTGTGATTCTGAGAAGATTAACACATATACCAGGCAGAAGCAGTACTGGTGTGCACCCCTAGCCCTGCTTGTATTGTCTATGAGATAGAATTCTAGAGCTAAAGAAAAGGGAGGATAATTTTTCAACAAAATAACAGAGCCAGATTGCAGGAATCCAAGCTTGAAAATAAAAGTTTGCCAATGTTAACATTTTTTCCATTAATACTTGCTTTAGTGCCATATTTTCCACAGTTATTTCTTTGGCTGGTTTCTTTTATATAAACAGAAACTTTCACAACATGTGTACCTGCTGTGTTGAAAATAATGGGCATATGTAGGATATTTGGAGAAAGTGAGGACTGCAGATGCTGGAGATCAAAGTCGAGAGTGTGTTGCTGGAAAAGCACAGCAGGTCAGGCAGCATCCGAGGAGCAGGAGAATCGATGTTTCAGGCTTAAGCCCTTCATCAGGAATGTGGGGGTGGGAGAAGGGAGCTGAGAGATACATAGGAGGGGGTTGGGGCTTGGGGGTGGGTAGCTGGGAAGGCGATAGGTAGATGCAGGTGGGGGTGATGGTGATAGGTCGGAGCAGAGCAGATAGATGGGACAGAAGATGGACAGGTGAAAAGGACGCAGGTTTTACACTTCTTGCGGTTGCAAAGGAAGGTGCTGGGATGGAGGGTGCATTGGTGGAGAGCATGGACCTAACGAGGGAGTCGCAGAGGGAATGATCTCTATGGAACGAAGATAGAGGTGGAGAGGGAAATATATCTCTGGTGGTGGGGTCTTACTGTAGGTGGCGGAAATGGCGGAGGATGATGTGTTGCATCTGGAGGTTGGTAGGGTGGATGTGAGGACTGGGAGTTAATTCCTTGTTGTGATTGGAGGGATGGGGTTCAAGGGCAGAGGGGAGAGAAGTGGAGGAGATGCACTGAAGGGCATTATTGACCACGTGGAGGGGAAATTGCGGTCTTGAAATAGGAGGTCATCTGAGATGTTCTGGCGTGGAATTGCTCCTCCTAGGAGCAGATAAGGCAGAGGCATTGGGAGTAAGGGATAGCATTTTCCCATGAGCCAGGAATGGGAGGAGGTTAGTCTACATAGCTGTGGGAGTTGGTGGGTTTGAAGTCGATGTCCATGTTGAGTTGTTTGCCAGAAATGGAGACTGAGAGCTCCAGGAAGGGGAGAGAGTTGTCTGAGGTGGTCCAGGTGACCTTGAGGTCAGGGTAGAGGTCAGGTAAGTGAAGTTGATGAACTGTTCAAACACCCGTGGGAGCACAAGGTGGTGCCATACAGTCATCGATGTAGCAGAAGAAAGCTGGAGAATAGTGCCAGTGTTACTGCGAAAGATGGACTGTTCCACATACCCTACAAAGAGGTAGGTGTAGTTGGGGCCCATGTGGATTCCCATGGCTACCCCCTTTCATCTGAAGGAAGTGGGAGCATTTGAAAGAGAAGTTGTTGAGAACCATATATAGGATATTTGTTTTGTAAAATTGGGGCTACATCAGAGCACGTTAAGAAATCAAGCATATGGTTCTCTGGTTTACCCCCTTTATGTTTTGATAGGATTCCGGCTTAAATTCAATGTTAAAACCTCAGTTGCATAGCTTACATAAATTTATCAAGTAACCTCTAATAGCAGGGCAGTTCTCCAAATTCACATTATTAGCAGGAAACTTTGCTTGGTTATACCCAGAGTGCACTTCTGAGAAATCACCATTACCACCATCAACACTCATTAGCAGCAGTGCGCACAGGCTACAAAATGTATTGGAGAATACTGTCCATTTGCTTGGGTGCGTGCAGTTTCAACAGCATGCAAGAATCTTGACACCTTTCAGGTCAAAGCAGCTCGCTTGATTGATGCCAGATCCACAAACATTCGCTCCCCCCCACCACCGATACTCAGTAGCAGCAGTGTGGACTGTCTACAAGATGCACTGCAGAAATTCACCAAAGATCCTCAAATAGCTCCTTCCAAAACCCACAACCACTTGAACCGAGAAGGATAAGGACAGCGAATACATAGGGAACACCATCCCCCGCAAGTTCCTCTCCAAGTCACTTACCACCCGAACTTGGGTGGTGAATATATCATTGTCCCTTCACTTTCGCTGGGTCAAAGTCTTGGGATTCCCTCTGTAAAAGCATTGTGGATTTATCAACAGCACATGGACTGAAGCGGATCAAGATGGCAGCTCATCGCCACCTTGTCAAGGGGCAACAAGAGACGGGCAACAAGTATTGGTGGCATGGTGGCTCAGTGGTTAGCACTGCTACCTCACAGCACTAGGGACCCAGGTTCGAATCCTGCCTCGGGCAACTGTCTGTGTGGGGTTTGCACATTTTCCCGTGTCTGCGTGGATTTCCTCAGGGTGCACCAGTTTCCTCCCACAGTCCAAAGATGCGCAGGTTAGGTGAATTAGCCATGCTAAATTGCCCATAGCGTTCAGGAATGTGTAGGTTAGGTGCATTAGTCAGAGGTAAATATAGGATAGGGGAATGAGTCTGGGTGGGTTACTCTTTGGAAGGTCAGTGTGGGCTTGTTGGGCCAAAGGGCCTGTTTCCACACTGTAGGGATTCTAGGATTCTAACATTCTAACCTGGCCCAGCCAGTGATACCCACATCCCACAAATGAATTTCAAAATTAAAAAAAACAGTCCGTCAATTTCTCAGATTTTAGAACCTGTAACTTTTATTGGGTCTCATTTCTCTGTTTCTGCTTTCTAGGAAATACTATGGAGAGAAGATTGGAATATATTTTGCCTGGCTTGGTTTTTACACAGAAATGCTGGGGATTGCAGGTGCCATTGGTTTCATTTGCTTTCTGTATGGCTGCATAACTAAGGATGGAAACATATGGAGGTAACTGTCTATTTTGATTTAATAACACTTGATCAATTGGGAGGAGAGACTTGGTTTTGTAATCCCACAAGGGAATGTAATTCAACGTGTACGAGCCCCTCCCTAATACGTTTAAAAACAGAGTTCAAGCTATTTCCTAACTTGTTTGCTGTGTTAAGTATAAAAACCTGCATGAAAGCAGTATACTTCCTGACATTTCCCCAAAATATGACAAAAGCAATAATATCCATTCTAACATGGTTAAGAGATTCATTCAGACACTGATTTATTTTTCCTTTATTAGTCGAGGGAGTGTGAATCACTAGCCAGTTATTTCCCAGCACTTTTCCAGCACCACACTTACCACCTTCCATCCACCTATGGCATTTCCAGCTACCTTCCCCCAGCCCCACCCCCATCCCATTTATCTCTCAGTCCCCTTGGGGCCCTCCCCATTCCTGATGAAGAGCTTATGCTCGAAATGTCGAATCTCCTGCTCCTCGGATGCTGCCTGACCGGCTGTACTTTTCCAGCACCACACTTCTTGACTCATTTATTTCTCAACTTCTCTCTGGGCAATGAGGGATAAGACAGCTGTAGGCCTGGAGTCACGTTTAGGCCAGAGCAGATAAGGACAGTAGATTTCCTTCTCTCTGGGATAATAGTGGACAAAATTAATTTTTTTAGAACAGTTAACAGTGACCAATTAGCCAGCTTTCTATTCTAGATTTTATTGAATTCAAATTTCACCATCTGCTAAAGTGAGATTTGAACCCAGGTCCACCACATCATTGTCCTAGGGCTCTGGATTGCTAGTCCAGTGACATTACCACCATGCCTCTACTTCTATTCTACACTGGTGTAATAGGGACATTAGCAGACTATTAAATATCAGGCTATGACTTGCGGATATTTTAATTCTCAAGCCTCATTTGCTCACTCCAACTCCTACCCACCGCTAGTGGGATGATATCACTGATGGAAGATGGCAACCAAAATTATTTGGAGGGGAACGGAAGGGGCATTTTACATTGACCTCAGCAACACATAGAAACAGTCCTTCGGTAAGGTAAGGAGAGATTGCCAGGTTTGGGGGATGTCAACAAGTAAGGAATCAAGCATCAGAACAATCCTTAATTTGAAAGAAGTGAAGGATTTATTTTATAAGGTAGCTCCTTCCACAAGCTTATCAATTGAGTAACGTATAAGGATCAGTGATCAGACTGATGTATTCAATTACAGGTGCCTAACCATTTGAAAACCACAGGTATGATTTTCGCTGTCTCATTTGTTTGATACAATGTGGATCAAAGTTGAGCACTTGGTTAAAATTACACAAAGTCAGACAAGTTAAGTCTTGAGGGACATGGAAACGAGCGTATGTAGCAGGAAGCTCTTCCACTAACTTCATGAGCTCCTCCCACACTATTTCTGAAAATTGTAAAGCTTAAAAATAAACCAAGGAACTCTTCTTAAGTTTTCCCAATTTCAGCAACAAATAGCTAAAATTGTACATGAGGATATAGAAAATAAAGGAAAGCTTATTAAACTCCTCATCCCAGTCCCTGCCACTGTGTACAATTTGCTTCATTTTAGAGACTGTACAAAAACACCTTAAAATTTACCTTCCAGCAAAATATATCTTCTCATTATTAGACTTCTTAGCTTCCACTTCTTCTTAAGATTAGATTCCCTATAGTGTGGAAACAGGCCCTTCAGCCCAACAAGTCCACACCGACCCTCCGAAGAGTAACCCACCCTCCTCTGACTAATGCACCTAACAACTGTGGACAATTTAGCGTGGCCAATTCACCTGACCTGCACATCTTTGGAATGTGGGAGGAAACCAGAGCACCCAGAGGAAATCCACACGTACGCAGGGAGAATGTGCAAACTCCACACAGACAGTGCTCAAGACTGGAATCAAATCTGGGACACTGGCACTGTGAGGCAGCAGTGCTAACCACTGAGCCACCATGCCACCTGTATGACTGAGCTATGCTTCTGCAATTGTTGACATTTGAAACTATCAGTCCTCCATGTCCATGTGGTTAGCAGAAAGCCCAGGTCAGTCAATGGCATGCAATGACTGACAGTTTGAAAAGTTAAAAGGAAGGTTTACATTTACTTCTTTAATTGAGTATGCATTACAATTTAAATTCCCAATGGGTGGAGTTTGATCACTTTTTTTTCCACCCTTAGTGAAGAAATTTGTGATGCTGAACTTGGAGGGAAGATTATCATGTGTCCCTTGTGTTATGATTGCGACTTCTGGAGACTGAATACTACCTGTGAATCGACCAAGGTGCGTAGCTTTGAGCAGAAGGGTCTCCAATTCTAAAGGATCTATCTGGGAAACTCTGCTCTTCACAACTCTTCCAATCCTAAGGTGAAGTTAAAAATCACACAACACACACAGGTTACAATCCAACAGGTTTATTTGGAATCACTTTTTAATTACAGTGTAATTTAAGTTCTGGGATTTATATATCAAAGAACAGAAACCAGCATATCCCGTTCTAAAAGATGAAAGATTTTATCTAAAATTGTTTAATGTGTCATATCTCCATCACACTGGACTCCTTCGGCTATAAATTCTGTGATCATGATCTTATTCTCCACAACCACCTGATGAAGGAACAGCGCTCCGAAAGCTAGTGCATCCAAATAAACCTGTTGACTAATACCTGGTGATTTTTAACTTGGTCCACCTCAGTCCAACACTGGCACCTCCAAGTCAACCTGAAGATGATAATTCAGGAATCTTGTTAATTTTGTTATACAGGTTTGAACAGTTTTGAAAATAAATTGGAGAATTTGAATGTAGCTACAGCATTTTTCTTAGTTACCAAAAGCACACCTTATCATTTTAAAAAATATTTCCTGCATCTGTAAGCCGTTTTATATGTTCAAATGGCCCTTGTGTTAGCTGTCCACAGTGAATGTTGAAAATTGCCATGGTTTTTATTTTCTTTGATGTGTGAACTGTTGGTGCTGCTAACTCTGTAGATGAGAGTGTATAAGCAATCTCCAATGGAGGAAAACATGTCAAAAGAAGACACTTGCCTAACCATTTCCTCAACAAATACCAGGCATTGTCATACTCAACAAGTTAAACCTTCCCTCAACAGTGCATTCAAGGCCCATTGCAACAATTCGCCGAATCTACCGTCTGGAAGGAAAAGGGCAGCAAGTACATGGGAACCACCTTAAACTTCCCGTTTAAACCCCCCATCATCCTGGCTTGGAATTGTATCGCTGTTCCTTCACTGACATTGGGTCAAAATAACATCAGGTAGATGCTGAGATTCAAGAAGGTGGCTCACCACTGCCTTCTAGAGGCTGATGAGGGTCAGTGACGCCCACCTCCCATGAAGAAACGTTTTTCAAAAGTTGACAAGACTAAGTGCACTCGTGACACACCCTCAATCTGCAAACTTTAGCTCTGCTTAAGCATATTCATGCCTTACTTGCTCCCTTGAGGGGGATTACTGGAGTTTAAACTTGTAAAAGCTATTCTGTTTTTGAGTGGGAATACTTTTGCGTTTTTGATGGTCCTGAAAGTAACCTAGCCCGTTTGGTCAATATTGCACTAATTTTGAAACTTACTTATGAAAGTTCTCTCATATTCAACCCTTTATTTTGTTACAGAATTCTCACCTGTTTGACAACGCTGCCACCTTGTTTTTTGCTGTTTTTATGGGCATCTGGGGTGAGTGCCTTTCTGTTATTTGAGTCAGATAATAGGAAATCAAATTAATTTGTGGAATATAGCCACAGAGGGAAAATTCTGAAAGCCTTGAGTTTATCAAGATAGCTTCTTTGACTGTAGTGAGATGGCTCATGTACATAAATGGGGATTGAAAAAGCTGGTAGAATTGTGATTTCAGAAGGGTGAGCGGCTGCTTATGTAACTGGCTTTGATTTGTTTCTCGAGCAGTTACTCTCTTTCTGGAGCTGTGGAAGCGGCGACAGGCGAAACTGGAATATGAGTGGGACCTTGTGGACTTTGAAGAGGAGCAGCAACAACTTCAGATACGCCCAGAGTATGAGGCAAAGTGCAAGCACTACAAGAAAAACCCAGTTACGCAGGTACAGTTAGTGGCTTAAAATGTGACATGCTCAGTTTAAGCTCCTGGCTTGTGGGCGCTTCTAGCATAATGCTGCTTCTGTCGGGATGACCGGCAGCATCTGTGGAGAGAGAAGCAATGTTAATGTTTCCAGTATAGTATGACTTCCTCTTCAGAGCCCTTTGAAAAGTCCAAGAGTTTCTCAAGTCAAGAGAAGATTAGATTAGATTACTTACAGTGTGGAAACAGGCCGTTCGGCCCAACAAATCCACACTGCCCCTCCAAAGAGCAACCCACCCAGACACATTCCCCTACATTTACCCCTTCACCTAACACTACGGGCAAGTTAGTATGGCCAATTCACCTAACCTGCACATTTTTGGACTGTGGGAGGAAACCAGAGCACCCGGAGAAAACCCACGCAAACACAGGGAGAATGTGCAAACTCCACACAGACAGTTGCCCAAGGCGGGAATGCTAACCATTGTGCCACCGTGCCGCCCACAACAGAAGAACTGCTCGAGTCCAGAAGAAGACATACTGGGCCTGAAACAGTAACTCTGTTTCTATTTCCATAGATGTTGCCAACCTGCTGAGTTTCTCCAGCCAAAACTGTTTGTTTCAGATTTCTAACATCCATAGTAATTTGCCTTTATTCTTTCTTGTTGGAATGTGTCTGCTCAGTGTTTCTATGCACACTTGTTCAGACGTAAGTGAAGTATAGCAGTGTAAAATGCATAGCCATTGTCTTAAAACAACACTTTAGCCGTTGACAAGAAACATAGAAAACAGGGGCTAGGGTGAGCCGTTCAGTCCTTCGAGCCTGCTGCACCACGCAATATGATCACGGTTGATCATCCAATTCAGTATTCCTTCCCTCTTTCTCCCTGAATGTTTTGATCCCTATAAGAATTATAAGTCCTTCTTTTCTGTATATTCTGAAATATTCCCTTAATGTCTCCTGGTGCATCTCTATTAACCTATCCTTTGTCTAATTTGCCCAGCCACTTTTGGAGTCCGATGTACAATTCTGGTCTCCCTGTTATAGGAAGGATCTTATTAAACTAGAAAGAATGCAGTAAAGATTCACTAGGATGCTACCTAGACTGGAAGGTTTGAGTTATCGGGAGAGGCTGGATAGGCTGGGACTTTTTTCCCTGGAGCATTGGAGGCTGAGGGGTGATCTCATAAAATCATGAGGGTCATGGATAAAGTGAATAGCTAGGATATTTTCCCCAGAGTAGGGGAGTCTAAAACTGGAGGGCATGGTTTATGCTGAGAGGGGAAAGATTTAGAAGGGACTTTAGTGCTAACTTTTTCACACAGAGGGTGGTGGATGTATGGGACGAACTGCTGCAGAACGTGTAGAGGTGAGTACAATTACAACATTTAAAAGACATTTGGATAGGTGCATGAATAGGAAAGGCTTAAAGGGATATGGCCAAACTCAGGGAAATGGGGCTAGTTTAGTTTCAGAAACCTGGTCGGCATGGATGAATTGGTCCAAGGGATCCGTTTCTGTGCTGTATGACTCTATGATTCCATTGGATGCTGCCTGAACTGCTGTGCTCTTCCAGCACCACTAATCCATGGTGATGGTACAGAGAACACCGAACGGAGAATTCACTACAAGGGTATACAGGAAAGCCACACACACAGACCAAGTCCTGAACTATGAAAGCAACCACCCCAACACACACAAACGATGCTGCATCAGGACACTATTCAAAAGGGCCACAACACACTGCAGTACACCAGAACTGCAAAAAGAAGAAGAGGAACACCTATACAAGGTATTCGCCAAAAACGGATACCCGTGCAACTTCATCAACAGATGCCTAAGAGAAAGACCACGGAACGAGGACATACCACAACCAAAAGGACTAGCCACACTACCATACATCAGGAGCATCTCAGAACTGACAGCCAGACTACTGCGATCCCTAGACTCATAACAGCACACAAACCAACAGCCATGCTCAGACAACAACTCACCAGAACGAAGGACCCGATACCCAACATGAGCAAAACTAATGTAGTGTACAAAATACCATGCAAGGACTGCACAAAACACTATATAGGACAAACAGGAAGACAGCTAACAATCCGCATTCATGAACATCAACTAGCTACGAAACGACACGACCAGCTATCCTTAGTAGCCACACACGCAGACAACAAGCAACATGAATTCGACTGGGACAACACTACTATCATAGGGCAAGCCAGACAGAGAACAGCCAGGGAATTCCTAGAGGCATGGCATTCATCCACAAACTCCATCAACAAACACATCGACCTGGACCCAATATACCAACCACTACAGCGGACAGCTGAAACTGACAACCGGAAGCGGCAGGGACAGACCACTATAAACACCGGAGGAAACATCAAAGAAGTGCTTTGCAGGAGGCTCCCAAGCACTGATGATGTTGCCTAGCCAGGGGACGAAACGTTTGCAACAAAAACTTCCAGCTCGGCGAACAGAACCACAACAACGAGCACCCGAGCTACAAATCTTCACACAAACTTTAATCAGCTCTGCTTATTTGCCCTTTATAATTAACCTCACTTAAATGTAAAGAACAGCCTTAGATCCATATTTCTCTCCCTCAGTATAACATTCGGATATGGTTGCTGTTAGCATGGAATGCCATCAGTGCGAGATCATTAATGAATCCTATCACATTGCAAAATAGAAACTTCATAGAAATGTTCATCTGGTAACTCATAACCTCTTATCCCAGTGCTCTGCACCACCATGCCCAAATCATCCTTCATCAATGTTAAGCCATTGTTTCTTCAGAATGTAAATTTGTATAAAAACAGATATTTTTTGCTGAAGCTTTTCATCTTGCACTCATCAGGACAATTCCCAAAAATAACGTAAAAGAGAAAACCTACATACCTCTTGTATGAGAGAAGAGGGCAGCAGCATTGTTCATGGCAAAACCACGGCCAATTAGAGTCCAACTGGCAATCATTCACCCCTCTTTCCCCACCCTGATGGGGGTATCAAGGGATTGCACATCCATATTGAAGAGGATATGACAGGGACCGGAAAACAAGAATTTGTGGATAATGCAGCAGAATAATTGTGGATGTAAGTGGGAAATGTAATGATGCTGCTCCTTTAACAAGGTTATGTTTAGATTAGATTACTTACAGTGCCCAACAGGTCCATACCAACCCTCCGAAGAGCAACCCCCCAGACACATTCCCCTACATTTACCCCTTCACCGAACACCTTTGGAAACTTAGCATGGCCAATTCACCTGACCTGCACATCTTTGGACTGTGGCATGAAACCGGAGCACCCGGAGGAAACCCATGCAGACACGGGGAGAATGTGCACACTCCACACAGACAGTTACCCGAGGTGGGAATTGAACCCAAGTCCCTGACGCTGTGAGGCAACAGTGCTAATCACTGTGCCACTGTGCCGCCCATTTGGTGTGGTCCTTGGTTTTTTTTCCCAAGAGGTCATAAAGACACAGGTTCTGAAAAGTCTGGGCTTTCAAACCGCTTTTGAAAGTTCTTGCATAATACTGTCAAAATTGGCCTTCCTCCAATTTAGAACTTTAACTTTTAGATCTGGTCCATCCTTTCACATCACTATTTTAAAACTAATAGAATTATGGTCGCTGACCCTAAAGTGCTCCCCCACTGACACCTTAGTCACCTGCCCTGCCTTCTTTCCCAATTTTTATAATTCCCAATTTCACAATCACCTGATGAAGGAGCGTCGCTCCGAAAGCTAGTGTGCTTCCAATTAAACCTGTTGGACTATAACCTGGTGTTGTGTGATTTTTAACTTCTTTCCCAAAAGTAGGTCAAGCTTTGCACCTTCTCTAATAGGTACATCCACATACTGAATCAGAACATTTTCTTGTACACACTTAACAAATTCCTCTCCATCTAAACCCTTGAGATCGAAGATCAGTCATGATCTTGATGAGTCTTAGAGGAGCCGAATAGCCTATTACGACTTCTATTTCCTCCATTCTCCTTGCCCATATTGATTAAAAAAAAAGGCTTTAATTGTAAAATTGATTTCCACTGACATTCCACAGTTTGTCAAAACCTTATCAAGGGGTTTCTAAATGCATAGGCATTTGTATTTATTCATACAGAACAGATTTCAGTGTCCTTCATTGCATGTTCATACTACAAAATGAGCTGTTTATTCATTGCTAATGTTCACATATTAATCTTTTATTTTCAGGAACCGGAGCCTTACATCCCGATATCAGACCAGGCGTTACGCTCTTGTGTGTCTGGAGCTACGGTTTTGTTTTGGGTGAGTACCTTTTTTAAAGTCCTTTAAACCAGGTTCTAGTTAATATCCGTGACATTCAAAATTCTAGTTTCTGTTCTGGGTTTCCCTGATTTTATTGGAAATACTCCCATCTCTACCACTCCTCGCAATCCAGTGGGTCCACTTATTTTAACTTGCTTGTCTCATGCTAAAGATGTTAGAATTCAGTTTTAGAGTATTGTGATGGTAAAATGGGATGTCAACAGCAATATGGTAAAGTTAGGATTGCATTTTCCACTGTTGATACTCCAGCCCAACATTCAGGCAGTGGCATTGTGATACTGCCATTGGATTAGAATTCCATTGTTAGGAGGACAGATAGGAGGATCCGTGGGATCATGAGAGACTCATGGTTGGTGTGTTGCCTCTCAGGTGCCAGGGTTCATGATGTTTTGGATTATGTTTTCGGGATCCTTGAGGGGGAAGGGGAGCAGCCCTAAGTCGTGGTTTACAAAGGAACCAACAACATAGGTAGGAAGAGAGTTGGGGATTTAAGGTAGAGGTTGAGGGAGATAAGGTGGAAGCTTAGAGCTAGAACAAACACATTGTTATCTCTGGTTTGTTACCCATACCATGTGCTAGTGAGGCAAGGAATAGGGAGAGAGAGGATGACCAGGATGGTGCAAGAGGGAGGATTTCAGATACCTGGATAATTTGGGGCTCATTCTAGGGTAAGTGGACCCTCTACAAACTGGTTGATCTATACCTGAACCAGAGGGGCACCAATATCCTGGGAGGGTGGGGAATTTGCTTATGTTCTTTGGGAGGGTTTACACTAATTCAGCAGGGGAATGGGAACCTAAATTGTAGTTCCAGTGTCCAGGAGGTTGTGAGTAGTGAGGTCAGAAATAAGGTTTCAAGGTTGCAAGAGTGTACCGGCAAGCAAGAAGGTGGTTTAAAGTGTGCCTACGTCAACACCAGGAATATCCAGAATAAGGTGGGTGAAGGTGCAGCGTGGATTGGTTTCTGGGACTTTGATGTTGTGACCATTTCGGAGAAATGGATAAAGCAGGGACAGAAATGGTTGTTGCAGGTTCTGGGATTTAGATGTTTCAGTAAGAACAGAGAAGATGGTAGAAGAGGGGGATATGTTGCATTGTTAGTCAAGGACGGTATTATGGTGGCAGAAAGGACGTTTGAGGACTCGTCTACTGAGGTAGTATGGGCTGAGTTTAGAAGCAGGAAAGGAGAGGTCACCCTGTTGGGTGTTTTCTATAGACCTCCGAATAGTTCCAGAGATGTAGAGGATAGGATAGCAAAGATGATTCTGGCCAGGAGTGAGAGTAACAGGATAGTTGTTATGGGGTCTTTAATTTTCCTAATATTGACTAGAAATATGACAGTGCAAGGACTTTAGATGAGTCAGTTTTTGTCCAATGTGTGCAGGAGGGTTTCCTGATACAGTATGTAGACAGGCCAACAAAGGGTGAGGCCACATTGGATTTGATACTGGGTAATGAACCAGGCCAGGTGTTAGATTTGGAGGTAGGTGAGCACTTTGGTGATAGTGACCACAATTTGATTATGCTTGCTTTAGCGATGGAATGGGATAGGTCAAGAATTATTGCTGAGGGAATGTCAATTATGATGCAATTAGGCATGACTTAGGATGCATAGGATGGGGAAGGAAACAGCAGGGGATAGGCACAATTGAAATGTGGAGCTTATTCAAGGAACAGCTACTGCGTGTCCTAAATAAGTATATACCTGTCAGGCAGGGAGAAAGTGGTCGAGCGAGGGAGCCATGGTTTACTAAAGAAGTTGAATGTCTTGTCAAGAGAAAGAAGAAGGCTTTTGTTAGGATGAGATGTGAAGGCTCAGTTAGGGCACTTAAAGTTACTAGTTAGCCAGGAAAGACCTAAAGAGGGAAATAAGAAGAGCCAGGAGGTGACATGAAAAGTTGTTGGCAGATAGGATCAAGGAAAATCCTAAAGCTTTCTATAGGTATGTCAAGAATAAAAGAATGACTAGAGTAAGATGAGGCCCAATCAAGGATAGCAGTGGGAAGTTGTGCATGGAGTCCAAGGAGATAGGAGAAGCGCCAAATGGATAATTTTCATCAGCATTCACACTGGGAAAAGACCATGTTGATGAGGAGAATACTGAGATACAGGCCAGTAGACTAGATGGGATTGAGGTTCACAAGGAGGAAGTGTTAGCAATTCTGGAAAGTGTGAAAATAGATAAGTCCCCTGGCCTGGATGGGATTTATCCTAGGATTCTCTGGGAAGGGAGGAGATTGCAGAGCCTTTGGCTTTGATCTTTGTCGTCATTGTCTACAGGAATAGTACTAGAAGACTGGAGAATAGCAAACGCTTTCCCCTTGTTCAAGAAAGGGAGTAGAGACAATCCTGGTAATTTTAGACCAGTGAGCATTGCTTCAGTTGTGGGTAAAGTGTTGTAAAAGGTTGTAAGAGATAAGACTTATAATCATCTGGAAAGAAATAATTTGATTAGGGATAGTCAACACAGTTTTGTGAAGGGTTGGTCATGCCTCACAAATCTTATTGAGTTCTTTGAGAAGGTGACCAAACAGGTGGATGAGGGTAAAGTGGTTGATGTGGTGTATATGGATTTCAGTATGGCATATGATAAAGTTCCCCACGGTAGGCTATTGCACAAAGTACAGAGGCATGGGATTGAGGGTGATTTAGCAGTTTGGATTAGAAATTGGCGAGCTGAAAGGAGACCGAGAGTGGTGGTTGATGGGAAATGTTCAGTTACTAATGGTGTATCACTGTTTTGGGTCCACTGTTGTTTGTCATTTTTATAAATGACCTTGATGAAGGCGTAGAAGGATGGGTTAGTAAATTTGAGGATGACACTAAGGTTTGGACAGTGTGGATGTTGTATGTTACAGAGGGACATAGATAAGCTGCAAAGCTGGGCTGAGAGGTGGCAAATCGATTTTAATGTGGAAAAGTGTGAGGTGACTCACTTTGGAAGGAGCAACAGGAATAGAGAGTACTGTGCTAATGGTACAATTCTTGGTAGTGCAGATGAGCAGAGAAATCTCTGTGTCCATATACATAGATCCATGAAAGTTGCCACCCACGTTAATAGCATTGTTAAGAGGCATACGGTGTGTTAGCTTTTATTGGTAGAGGGATTGAGTTTTGGAGCCACGAGGTCATGTTGCAGCTGTTCAAAACTCTGGTGCGGCCACACTTGGAGTATTGCGTACATTTCTGGTCACTGCATTATGGGAAGGATGCAGAAGCTTTGGAAAAGGTTCAGAGGAGATTTACCAGGATGTTACCTGGTATGGAGGGAAGGTCTTATGAAGAAAGGCTGATGGACTGAAGGCTGTTTTCATTAGAGAGAAGAAGGTTGAGAGGTGACTTAATTGAGACATTTAAAATAATTAGAGGGTTAGTTAAGGTGGACAGTGAGATCCTTTTTCCTCGGATGGTGGTAGCACGAAGGGACATAGCTTTAAATTGAGGGGTGATAGTACCTATAGGGCAGATGTCAAAGGCAGTTTCTTTATTCAGAGTAATAGGGGTGTGGAACACACTGCTTGCAACAGTAGTAGACTCACCAACTTTAAGGGCATTTAAATGGTCATTGGATAAACATATGGATGAAAATTGAATAGTGTAGGTTAGATGGGCTTCAGATTGGTTCCACAGGTTAGTGCAACATTGAGGGCCGAAGGGCCTGTACTGCGCTGGAATGTTCTATGTTCTGTGTTCCAGGTGCAAAGTCCAATGCGTTAGTACATAGGTTCATATCCCACCAGAATAGCTGGTGGAATTTAAATGTAAGCTGTATTAGTTGTATTTAATAAAAAGCTAGTCCCAGTCATGCTAATCATGAAACAACTTCCAGTTGTCCACAAAAGCCCACCTGGTTTACTGATGTCCTTTAGGGAAGGAAGTCCTTACCTGGTCTGGCCTCCATTTGACTCCCACAGTGTAGCTGACTCTTAGCCCCTCTCTTAAATGGCCTAGAGAGCCAATTAGTTTAAGGGCAATAAGGGATGGGCAACAAATGTCAGCCTAACCAGCTATGCCCACATCGCATGAAACAATTTACAAAAGTAATGTTAGAGTTCAGGGAGTTGAACTTTAGATGGAGTAAGTAAGCAGGCAGTGGGTTTTCGGATACCTATGTCGACCTTTCCACAGTTCTCCTGCTAAATATCTTCATTTGTTTATTTTTGATAATTCTTATTGACTTATCATAGTGCCAGTGCAATTTAGGTAAAAATAAGTTGAACATTTTTGGTTGCTTGCAGCTGCTTGGTATTTTGGCCTGTTTACTGCAGCAGAGTTTATTCCAAGACACCACACAGTACACTACAAATTATTTTACCACATCCATTCTTGAGACAAGGACAGAGCGCAAAATCTCTAAACAAAACCCTTTCAGCTATGCAGTACAGCTCCAATGGCCTGCAGTGAGGTGTGAACTGTGAACCACCTGACCAGGCCAAATTTAAATTTCGGAGTGTGAAAAGTTTTCATGGAGGATGCTCATTACAATTCTCCTTTCTAATCAATGAATTAAGTTGTACTTTGTTAAAGCTTTTCACCTTGCACTCATCAGGACAGATGCAAGAATTCCAAAGTTCAAAGGAAGCAATAAATTGGCTTTCTTGCATTTGTCCTGATATGTATCAGACTGAAAGATTCCACAAAATGTATCCAGTTTTCAGCAAAGCTCCCATTACCATGCTATTATTTATTTGTCTTTCCACCTAGATTTTTTTAATCCTGATCTGTATCATTGCGGTTATCGTGTACCGCCTCTCGATGTATGCCACCTTTGCCAAGATCACGGTGAACATGGAGAAGGTCAGGTACATTGGCACTTTCTTCACACCTCAGATGGCAACCTCGGTCACAGCGTCCGTCCTGAACTTTATCATCATCATGATTCTAAACTATTTCTACGAGAGGGTGGCAATCTGGATCACAGATCTTGGTAAAGCTGTCCTTTCACCATCTTTCTCCATGTTTTTCTTAATGTTTTGATTTGATTTGATTTGTTTGTGTCACATGTACCCAAGTACAGTGAAAAAGTTCTGTTTTGTGAACAGTACAGGCAGATCACAGCAAACAAGGACATACAGATCAGAGGGCACTTAGACAGAGCGAAGCATACAAGGTTATGGCTGCACAGGAGGCGCACAAAGCAAGATCAACATTCGATTTGAAATCAGAGAGGTTCATTGAGCAGTCTCCTAACAGCAGGGAAGAAGCTGTTCTTGAACCTTCTGGTTTTATCAAGGTGTTTACTTTTATACATGATGCTAATCATTTCCAAAGTGAAAGCTTCCCATTTAATGCTACAATTTGCTACGCTGAGGGGCAATTCTTTTATTCATTGATAAGCTTGGTGCCTCACCCCTCGTAAAACTGAGTATATTGCTGGGCACTTTGAAGGGCAGTCAATGAAGTTAGTGCTGGGCGGGACTGAGACTGAGTAAAGGCAGCTGACACTGGAGAGAACCCAATTATATTTTTATGGCAAAGTCATTTTACAGATTGCTTGTTGAAACAGATTTAGATTCTCAAATGGTTATTGTGGTATGGGTTATTCTGTTATAACACCCGTTTTGTCAACGCGGATTCGCTGTCACGTGATTGACGAATGGGGGACAATGTTTCTACTGCGCGAACTTTTAAAACGTGTGTTGGCTGTGACATGGTTACATCGCCAATACTTTAAACGCTATTCCTGAACCATGATTTCTGTATAACGCAGGGTTAAACAAGAAGGCAACCATCACGTTATAGAAGAACTGACTGAATTTGTAACAGGTCTTGTGGTACAGGTTGCTATGTAATTCAGTTGCTTTGTGATGCAGAGTGACTCCAGCAGAGCAGGTTCAAGTCCTGCACCTGCTGAGGTTACTTCTCAATCTTCCGCCCAACCCGACACCTCAAGTTAACCTCACCATCAGCCCCCTCTCTCTCTCTCATGAGAGAGCAGCCTATGATGCTCTGGGATTATGGTGCAATGATAATGTCTATCTCTGGGCCAGAAACATTAGGCTGAAGTCCCATGCCACAATCTGTTGACCATTGAAGGAACGTTCATGATTTGGTTCAACAATCACAGGAGTAGGCCATTCAGTCCCTTAAGCCTGTTCTACTATTCTAGGTCATGGCCAATTATCTACTTCGATGTCATTTTCCTGTGCTGTCGCCAAATCCCTTAATGTTATTCATCTCCAAACTTCTATCAGTTTCTATCACAAACAGAAATTGCTGGAGAAACTCAGCAGGTCTCACAGCATCTGTGCAGAGAAAGCAAAGTCAACATTTCGGCCCCAATGACCCTTCTTTGGAATTGATTTTAACCAGGGAAAGGTGGTATATCTGCTGAAGAAAGAGTATTGGAGGGAACATGGTTCTGGGGGATTTTTGTACATATTTCTGCCACGTCCAGCAGGTTGATGCCATCAGACACACGTGACGCTCCCTTCCATTGTCAGCATTATGCGTAGGACCATTCTGTCCCGAACACCCTGGTCCACTCCTCCATTTTCCTACACCACCCCGCCTCTCCCACAATAGCCCCGACAGTACCTTCCACAGAAAACCCAGAAGGCGTAACTCCTGCGTCTGTCTGCAAAGTTGACCCTGAACTCCCAGTTACCCGCCTCTTCAACACCTCACCCCGTTCCCTGGCCAACATCTCTGTCTCATGTTGGCGGAAGTGCTCCAGCGAAGCTCAGTGCAAGTTGGAAGAACAACACCTCATTTTCTGTGGATTAGAAAGTAAGATAGTAGCAGTCATGAGCTAGCTGTATAGAGTCTGGGCAGGTCTACACCTGGAGTCATTGTGAGCTGTTCTAGACACCACATCTTAGAGAGGAGATATTCAAAGGGCAGCACAGTAACTTGTTGGTCACTGGACCTGAAACATTAACTCTGCTTTCTTTCTATAGATCACACAATATCCACTGAGTTCTCCCAGTCATTTCTGTTTTTGTTTCTGATTCTAGTATCTGCAGTACTTTGTCAACTCCATGTTGTTTGTTCTCTTTCTGATTTACCAGAGATCCCCAGGACTCACTTGGAGTATGAGAACCGGTTGACCATGAAAATGTTCCTCTTCCAGTTCGTTAACTACTATTCCTCCTGCTTCTATGTTGCCTTCTTCAAAGGGAAGTTCATTGGTCACCCTGGGGACTATAACCGTCTGTTTGGGATATGGCGAAATGAAGAGGTAGGACATCCGAACAGATAATGATAACAACCTGGATTCTTATAAGGTCTTTAACTAGTAAAACATTTATAGACTGTAAGAAATCAGAAGAGTAGGCCCCTCAAGCTTATCCCACTATCAATAGGATCATGGCTGATCCAACGTTCCTCACGCCCATTCTCCTGTCTTTTGCCTGTAACCCTTCACTCCCTGACTAATCAAGGATCTATCTATCTATCTATCTCCGCCATAAATATACATTCTGCCCCCACAGCTCTCTGTGGCATGTACCGCCCGCAGTGCTTCACAGCAGTATAGGCAGAGACACTTTGACACTGAGCCAGCAGCTTGGTCTTTGAGCTAGATTCCGTGAAAGGAGTTACAGGAGAAAGTGAGGTGTGGTGGCTGAAAGCTTTAGCGTTTGAATTCCAATGTTCGGGGCAAAGTCGATGAAGACAAAGTCATTATGGGGAAGGTGGGATGTGCGAGGGAATGGAATTGGAGGTGCATGGAGACCTTGGAGGATCCATGCGTGTCAGGACCCTGAGGAAATCCCAACATAAGCACAACCATGGCACCGCTGCAGAAAGTTTACATTCCTGATTGCCAGTTTTGCACTGACCAGATTGTTCCCTGGCTAGGAGGAACCAGGCTGACTTGGGCTGTTTTCCCTGTATTTACCGTGAATTTTACACAGATTTAGTTAAGGGGTTTTCACCATGGGTGTGAAGAATGCTCAGGAGTGTGGCTCTAAGTAAATCATCTGGAGTATCTGTGCTCTCCAGTACCCACAGCAATGTTCACCACCACCTCTCCTCCCCCACCAACAACTTCCAGCAGTACTCACCCTCCACACCACCCCACCCCGCCATGCCCCAAAACATCCCAGATGCTACTCACACTCCCCTGTCCCTCTCTCCCAACTCCCCTGTCCCTCTCTCTCCCGACTCCCCCTGTCCCTCTCTCCTGACTCCCCTGTCCCCTTCTTCCAACTCCCCTGTCCCCTTCTTCCAACTCCCCTGTCCCCTTCTTCCAACTCTCCTGTCCCTCTCTTCCAACTCTGCTATCCCTCTCTTCCAAATCCCCGTCCCTCTCTTCCAAATCCCCGTCCCTCTCTCTCTCAACTCCCCGACCAACTCTCTCCCAATTCCCGTCCCTCTCTCCCCCAACCACCCTGTCCCTCTCTCTCCCAGCTCCCCTGTCCCTCTCTCTCCCAGCTCCCCTGTCCCTCTCTCTCCCAGCTCCCCTGTCCCTCTCTCTCCCAGCTCCCCTGTCCCTCTCTCTCCCAGCTCCCCTGTCTCTCTCTCTACCAGTTCCCCTGTCCCTCTCTCCCCCAACTCCCCTGTCCCTCTCTCCCCCAACTCCCCTGTCCTCTCTCTTCCAACTCCCCTGTCCCTCTCTCCCCCAACTCCCCTGTCCCTCTCTCCCCCAGCTCCCCTGTCCCTCTCTCTCCCAGCTCCCCGTCCCTCTCTCTCCCAGCTCCCCCGTCCCTCTCTCTCCCAGCTCCCCTGTCCCTCTCTCTCCCAGCTCCCCTGTCCCTCTCTCTCCCAGCTCCCCTGTCCCTCTCTCTCCCAGCTCCCCTGTCCCTCTCTCTCCCAGCTCCCCTGTCCCTCTCTCTCCCAGCTCCCCTGTCCCTCTCTCTCCCAGCTCCCCTGTCCCTCTCTCTCCCAGCTCCCCTGTCCCTCTCTCTCCCAGCTCCCCTGTCCCTCTCTCTCCCAGCTCCCCTGTCCCTCTCTCTCCCAGCTCCCCTGTCCCTCTCTCTTCCAACTCCCCTGTCCCTCTCTCTCCCAACTCCCCCTGTCCCTCTCTCCCTCAGCTCCCCTGTCCCTCTCTCCCCAACTCCCCTGTCCCTCTCTCTCCCAGCGCCCTTGTCCCTCTCTCCCCCAACTCCCCTGTCTCTCTCACAACTCCCCCGTCCCTCTCTCCCCACTCCCCTGTCTCCCTCTCTCCCAACTCCGCTGTCCCTCTCTCCCAACTCACCTTCCAGAATCCCTAGAAACAGGCTGGCCGTTGGCAGAACATTCCAGATTGTTGGGGTTTTCGGGGAGGGGAGTTGAGCAATTTCATGGGGCTGAGGAAGAGGAGGAGGGTGAATTTTGTCAGATGGACTTGGTGAGTGAGGATACAGAGATAGGGAGGAGGTGAGGCCATGGGGAAGGAGGAAGGGACTTTTAAACAGTGAGGTCACAGAGTGAAGTAGGAGGCTGGTGATGGACACATCAAAGATAAATTTTTACTACACAGACTTTGCCAAAATGCAACATTTAATGAACCACATATATCCTCCAAAAAAAAATTGTTGAAGGCTGTAAGTCGTAATTCCTGCTCACACAAATGGAAAGTTTGCTAATTTTAAAGTGTACTGTACCTGCTGTTCCAAATAATTGGTTCCTTGAGTGCATTAAGAATGGCTCCATTAATTGGTCTCCGTTTTGATCTTAATACTTCCATAGGGATTTTGGTTTGTATTCAAGCTTTGGGTCCTTTACTATGCCAAGTGCTCCCTCCTGTGGTTTATTTCGGCTGTTGCAAAAACTGCAAGTCAGTATCAGCAATCAAAATAGAGAAACTTAGCAGGTCTGGCAGCATCCGTGGGACAAAGCAAAGTTAACATTTTGAGTCCAGTGACCCTTCTGCAGAAGGTTTTTCAGCTTTAATTTCAGTGGGAATAAAATTTGGAGAAAGAAAGAAAGACTTCCATCATTTTAATAATGTCTAAAAGATTTAAGCCCATAGGCGGTCTCCAAGTGCTTTACAATCTCTTGAAGTGCTTTTGAAATGTAGGCACTGTTGTAACGTAGGAAACACAGCAGTCAATTTGAAGCCAATAACTCCTCATAACTAGTGTTATGTCAATTACAGATGACATTTACGAGTAAATATTGACCAGGACATCAGGATTAACTCACCAGCTTGTCTTCAAAATGTTGCATTGGGTTCTTTTATATCTGCCTGGGGGGGGAGGTTGGGCCTCAGTTTAATGTCTTAACTGAAAGGTGGTACCTCTGACTGTGCAGCACCCCCTCAGCCTTGGACTGGAGCATCAATCTTGGATGTTTGTCCTGATGAACCTTGTGATTCAGAACTATGTCCTGATGCCGGAGAGAAATAAAAGGGATTGTCCCATTCATGGTCACCCATCCACACTGTCATACTGAGTGAAAGCAACCACAGAGATTTTTGAATTTTAATTATAGAGTCCCAATGGAGCGGAAAGATGCCTTTTGGCCCATCAAGTCTGTGACAATACTCCAAAGAGCATCCCACCCACGCCCAGCCTATGATTCTGTATTCCCCATGGCTAACCCACCTAACCAGCACATACCTGAAAGCTATGGGGCAACTTTGCACGGCAGCCCACCTAACCTGCACGTCATTGGACTGCGGGAGGAAACTGGAGCACCTGGAGGAAAACCCACACAGACACAGGGACAACATCCAAATTCCACACAGACAGTCGCCAGAGGCTGGATCCCTGGTACTGTGAGGAACCAGTGCTAACCATTGAGCCACCCTAAATCCTGTTGCTGGCCGGGAACCAACTGTTTGGAAGGCACTTATGCCCACCAATATACCCCAGTCACAGAGTTAATCATACCTGGTATTGAATGGCAACTTTGCTGTATCTCGGTAAAACATTATGGGAAATGAACCATTCCCAATGTGCCCCATTTAGGTTGATCACTACGCTTCACTGTTTTATAAAAAGTCATGAAGAGACATGTCACTTTGACTTTTCAGAGTGTTTCCATTTGAAGTATTTGTTTGCTGAATGTTTATCTTTATTACATTTGACTTCTCTCTGCCCACTTTTCACAGTGTGACCCAGGTGGCTGTCTCATTGAGCTGACAACACAGCTTACCATTATTATGGCCGGTAAGCAAATCTGGGGCAATATCCAGGAATCGTTTTTGCCGTAAGTATATATATTTTTAAATCCCGCTGCTTTGCATGGTGTAGAAGATTTGTTGGCTGATATGATCACTTTTATATGGGAAACTGGTTGTACACTGGGCAATATACTTCAATATTGCTGTAAAATTGCTTTTTATATACTTGTTACAACCAAGTGAAGATGGGAAATCTTCTTTAAAGCTCTCTCAGTTGGTTTCAAGAATTATTTTTATTTCCTTTCTAACAAAAAACTACCACACTTGAATTAAAACATAATTAGATAAAAGTTACAATGGTTTCTTGAGTTTAAGAAAGGTCTGCATCATTTATAACCCTGAAAGGATAACAAAAACGCAACAGAAACACACACACACAGAAGCATGGGAAATAAACAGAAAAGGGAAGGGGAGAGTGTCTAGTGCAGGTAAAGGCAATTTCAGTTAAGGTTTTTTGAGTCCTTCAGTTGCGATAATGACCTGACTCATGACTATTTAGCTGCTGTCTTATTTCTCTAGCAGTACTAAAATTTGTGGATATCTTGGGTTTTCTAAATGTTTGTTGTTGCAAGTTGATTATTTGCCAGGCACTGACTTTGTGGGTTGAGAGTGCTCGGGAGAGGAAGACCTTCCAACTTTTTGCTGTTATCATTTCAAATTTCTTTATTGTTCTCTGCTTTGCTGCTGAAACACTGTTGCCTGAAATGTAGTTCCTTTGTGGATTCCAGTGTCTGGCATCATTGTGTGTCCAATCTAGATGGTCTGCAGGTCACTGTCATTCTGAATATTGTAGGTGTGAATCAACTGGGCTATACAGGTCTGTAATGTCCTATCTCTGTAGGCCATAACCTTTGCTTCTTCAGTCATGGTAACAGGCTTGATCAGGAACTTTATCCTGCATCAAGCCCAAAATTAAAAGGCTATCAATTGACATAGATGAATTTTGCTTCATCTGGCATATCTGGATCAGCTAGATCAGGTATCTTCTCGCATGGAAGTATCACATCAAATGTATATATCTTAATAATGGTCATGGATGTTCTACTGTATAGAATTCTTCACTTGTGCAACCACCAGTACTTCCACTGTTCAGAAACCATGTCTTACTTTTGCACATTGTCTGAAAATCACCTGCAGCTTTATAAATATAACATTCATCAAACATAGAAAACATGGAACGTTAGAGCACAGGAAAAGGTCCATGTCTGTGCTGACCATGATGTCATTCTAAGTGAATCCATCTGCCTGCACATGGTCTGTATCCTTGTATTCCCTACCTGTTCATGTGTCTATCCAAATGTCTCTTAAACGTTGCTATTATAATGCTGTTCCAGAGTGATGACTGGACATTATCTGTACCTATGTGACCTTGTTATAATGCTGTGCTGTCACTGGTTTATATTATCAGCTGTTTGAGTTGTTCTTCTGTGGGTGTGTCACATACCTCTCTAGAATGGCTATACATTATGAAGTGAATAGGCTCCTTTGTCCCCCCGTGAGGTAGTGTTGGTCTTTTCCTCTCTGAATTTTCCTGTGACTCTTTCAGGTTTCTGCTTTCAGCGCAATTTGAAGAGAGTAAATCTACCTTCGACAGTAACAAAACTGACAAACCAAAAATCATCATGAATTTTAACAATGATTCTGCCTGTTATAAATTATCATTTCAAATTTCCATATTCACAGATTTTCACCTGTGCAGGCCATTCATTAAATTATCGATGGATTCTGCTAGAATTTGAACTTTTTGGTTCAGTTATGCTCATTCAAGAGGTTTATTTGTCCTTAAGTTGAATCAGGTATCAAAATCTTGCAGTGCTCTTGCAATGTGCTGATTTCAATGTTTTTTAAATTTGATTCTTTGCATCGTTCCACTGGCTGGTGGGTTTTCTCCCCCTTTAAGGGTTTTCCCACAACTCCACGATCAAAATGATGGCAATCCACTTCACTTGGGGTTTTCCTGTCTTAAACAACTAAGATAGAGTCTTCTTGGATAAAATGCACATTTGATTAGAGGACCTACAGTATGGAAACAGGTCCACACCGACCCTCCAAAGAGTAACCCACCCTGACGCTAACTAATGCACCTAACACTTTGGGCAATTTAGCGTGGCCAGTTCACCTGACCTGCACTTCTTTGGACTGTGAAAGGAAATCAGAGTACCCAGAGAAAACCCACGCATGTACAGGGAGAACGTACAAACTCCACACAGACAGTCGCCCGAGGCTGGAATTGAACCCACGGCCCTGGTGCTGTGAGGCAGCATTGCTAACCACTGAGCCACCATGTCGCCCTTCTGCCGCTGACAGTCTAAAGCATCAAACACTTCCATCTACCCAGTATTTTCAAATAAAGTTATCTAGTTGTGGACTTTACAAATCTTCCTGCCAGAACAACAGCTTAATTACTGAGCTCTGGTGCTTGTTAAATCTTTAATATTTCTTGACATTTTTATCTTCTGCCAGACTCTGTAAACACAATCTAAATTTATTTCCTGGCCCATTCCCTACTTTTTAGTTGTACTTTTTGTGCCCAAATGTCAATATTGTGATGCTCTTTTTGAGAGGTAAGAAGTCTCATTTACAATCTCTTGCATTCCTTTTCTGATCATGTACCTTATTTTCCTTTAGAATCTCCACTGTTACCCTGCTGGAGGTGAGTTTGCGGATAATTCAAAGATAGATGGAGGGACAAATAGTGTTGAGGAAGCAGAGATGTGACAGAAAGCCTTGGAAAGGCGAGGGGAATGGGAAAAGAAATGACGGATAGAATATAACCTGGGAAAGTGTGAAGTTATGCACATTGGTAAAAAGAATAAAGGCATAGATGGTTTTCTAAATGGGGAAAAGCTTCAGAAATCTGAAGCACAAAGGGACTTGGGAGTCCTAGTTTAGGATTCTCTGGTGGTTAACATGCAGATTCATTTGGCGGTTAGCGAGGCTAATGCAATGTTAACATTCATTTCAAGACTGGTAGAATACAAGAGCAGAGACTGTATAAGGCTCTGGTCAGACTGCGTTTGGAATATTGTCAGCAGTTTCAGGCCGTATTTCTAAGACCGCGTATCTATGCTGGCATTGGAGGGGGGTCGAAAGGAGGTTTACAAGAATATTTCTGGGGCTGAAGGGCTTGTCATACGAGGAGTGATTGAGCACTCTGGGTCTGTACTCAATGGAATTTAAAAGGATGAGGGGGATCTGATTGAAACTTACAGAATACTGAGAGGCCTCAATAGAGTGGACATGGAGAAGATGTTTCCACTAGTAGGAGAGACTCTGACCCGAGAGTACTGCCTCAGAGTGAAGGGATGAGCCTTTAGAACTGAGATGAGGAATTTCTTCAGCCAGATGGTAGTGAAGCTTTGGATCTCATTTCCGCAGGGGGATGTGGATGCCAAATCATTGAGTGTATTTAAGACAGAGATAGATAAGTTCTTGATTGATAAAGGGATCAAGGGTTATGGGGAGAAAACAGAAGAATGGAGTTGAGAAACCAATCAATGAATGTTGAAGCAGACTGATGGGCTGAATGGCCTAATTCTGTTCTTCTATCTGATGGTTTTATGGGGCCTTCAGTTGTGTCTACTCAGCCCCCTTCACTAAGGCCTCTGGATTTTCTAAGTGTGGCTGGATTTTCTCACTTTTATTAGCCCATACTGTTGCCCCAACTCTTCTAACCAGCATCCCACAGTTTCCTCTCTCTCTCTCTCTCTCTCAATAATCACATTTTAGCTGCTAAGTGACTGTCTGTATCATCTTCAAGCGATAATGCTCTTAAAGTGCCAATAACTGCAGACGGTAAGAAATAGGAACAGGAGTAGGCCGTTTAGCGTCGAGAGTATGGTGCTGGGAAAGCACAGCAGGTCAGGCAGCATCCGAGGAGCAGGAGAATCGACATTTCAGGCAAAAGCACTTCATCAGGAAACTTTGCTCTAAAGGTCGACTTTTGCCTGAAATGTCGACTCTACTGCCCCTCGGATGCTGCCTGTCCTGCTGTGCTTTTCCAGCACCACACTTTCAACTCAGCTCCAGCATCTGCAGTCCTCACTTTCACCCAGTAGGCCGTTTAGCCCCTTGATCCTGTTTTGCTATTTAATAGGATCATGGTTGATCTGAACTTGTTTGAACATTTTTTTTATCTGGAATTCTTCTCCTTGTGGTGGGGTTCAGATCTACCCTGATATACCCATGCGCTATTTTCCCAGATGACCACTTCTGGTTCTTTGACCAGTAGGTAGATGTGATCTATATGGACTTCAGTAAGGCATTCGACAAGGTTCCCCGTGGGAGACTGATTAGCAAGGTTAGATCTCATGGAATACAGGGAGAACTAACCATCTGGATACAGAACTGGCTCAAAGGTAGAAGACAGAGGGTGGTGATGGAGGGTTGTTTTTCAAACTGGAGGCCTGTGACCAGTGGTGTACCACAAGGATCGGTGCTGGGTCTCTACTTTTTGTCATTTACATAAATGATTTGGATGCGAGCATTAGAGGTACAGTTAGTAAGTTTGTAGGTGACATCAAAATTGGAGGTGTAGTGGACAGCAAAGAGGGTTACCTCAGATTACAACAGGATCTGGACAAGATGGGCCAATGGGCTGAGAAGTGGCAGATGGAGTTTAATTCAGATAAATGCGAGGTGCTGCATTTTGGGAAAGCAAATCTTAGCAGGACTTATACGCTTAATGGTAAGTTCCTAGAGAGTGTTGCTGAACAAAGAGACCTTGGAGTGCAGGTTCATAGCTCCTTGAAAGTGGAGTTGCAGGTAGATAGGATAGTGAAGAAGGCGTTTGGTATGCTTTCCTTTATTGGTCAGATTATTGAATACAGGAGTTGGGAGGTCCTGTTACGGCTGTACAGGACATTGGTTAGGCCACTGTTGGAATATTGCGTGCAATTCTGGTCTCCTTCCTTCTGGTCTCGGAAAGATGTTGTGAAACTTGAAAGGGTTCAGAAAAGATTTACAAGGATGTTGCCAGGGTTGGAGGATTTGAGCTATAGGGTGAGGCTGAACAAGCTGGGGCTGTTTTTCCTGGAGCGTCGGAGACTGAGGGGTGACCTTATAGAGGTTTACAAATTATGAGGGGCATGGATAGGGTAAATAGACAAAGTCTTTTCCCTGGGGTGGGGGAGACCAGAACTAGAGGGCATAGGTTTAGGGTGCGAGGTGAAAGATATAAAAGAGACCTAAGGGGCAACTTTTTCACACACAGGGTGGTACGGGTATGAAATGAGCTGCCAGAGGAATTGGTGGAGGCTGGTACAATTGCAACATTTAAGAGGCATTTGGATGGGTATATGAATATGAAGGGTTTGGAGGGATATGGGCTGGGTTCTGGCAGGTGGGACTAGATTGGGTTGGGATATCTGGTCGACATGGACGGGTTGGATTGAAGGGTCTGTTTCCATGCTGTACATCTCTATGACTTTGTATGTACTGGTTATGGTTGGTTTGAAGGAGCTTTCTATAACCAATCTGCCTTTGGCTTGGGCTGACCTAGTAGTTAGCAGTAGAGGATAGAGCAGAGTGAGTACAGTGCCCGCAACAAAGGCACTGTCCCTGGATAACAAAAAGATTTATTTTATGATGGCAATAAATACAATGGTATTTGGTCTGGCATGATGGTACATGTACATCTGCTTTTTTTTTAGATTAGATTAGATTACTTACAGTGTGGAAACAGGCCCTTCGGCCCAACAAGTCCACACTGCCCCGCCGAAGCGCAACCCACCCATACCCCTACATTTACCCCTTACCTAACACTATGGGCAATTTAGCATGGTCAATTCACCTGACCTGCACATCTTTGGACTGTGGGAGGAAACCAGAGCACCCGGAGGAAACCCACGCAGACACTGGGAGAACGTGCAAACTCCACACAGTCAGTCGCCTGAGGCGGGAATTGAACCCAGGTCTCTGGCGCTGTGAGGCAGCAGTGCTAACCACTGGGCCACCGTGCTGCCCAAAAGGCTTTCTTTGAAGGTGAGACAATAATCTTTGGTCTCCATCAACAGAATGTATGTGACATCAATACAATGGATGAAGTCAATGTAATGTGAACATTAACCCCTGCAGAATCATTTCTACTGTACGACTTCTCTCCCCAATGATACTCCTCGTCCATAACCTAGTATACAATATCCAAACTATTCCTATTTTTACATAGTCTAAACCCAAGTGCTCTGGTCCTCCAGAGACCCTTGGTGAAGGGGAAAAGACAATTAATAACTTCCCTTCTCATCCCAAATGTGGAGCTTATATCTGACATCATTCACTTTCTGAATCCTGATCTGACTTTGATAAATAGCCAGAGTCATTGAGGTCTACAGCACAGAGAAAAGGCCCTTTGGCCCATTGAGTCCCCACCGGTCAAAAGCAAACCTCAACTACTTGTTTTTGTCATTAAAATGCGAACTTGAAACTCTGAGCCCGAGCGACAATGTATAATCTTCAGAGATGGGACCAGATGATGTGACTCTTTGACATCACCCTGTGTATTGATTGTGGCTGCTGGACAACATGTCATGACTCACCAAGATAAAGTAGACTGTGTGACATCACACAGGAGTACCAGGTGAACTCTCAGCACCAGTGACATTAACCTTTCATTTCTTCACTGCTTTCTTCTGCAGCTGGGTGAAAAACTGGTGGGTGAGTCGGAATGCCAGGCACCATCCAGAGAGACTGTACTCTCGTTGGGAGCAGGACCACGATTTACAGGATATGGGGCAACTTGGCCTTTTCTATGAATATCTAGAAATGGGTGAGTGAAATAACTGACCAATATCAAATCAGAAATACAGGAGAGAAATGCTCCCAGTATTGAACTATCTTGTCTCTTTACTGGGACCATCAATTAATTTTAGCCCGAATCACCCAAATTCCTTCCTTTCACAAGGTTACAATATCCAGTTGCTTGTTTGGTCAGTTCCCCGAATACTACAAAATATTTTTGTTCTTTCGACATTCTTTAATCTATTATGGACCAGACCAAACCCCCCTCAAAATGTTCAGAAGAAAATATAGACCCCAACATTTTCTTATTTTAAAGGTAAAGTTAAAGTGTTATGTTCCAGTTGCAATTTGATTGGTCGAACTATCGGATTTAAGGTAGAATACACTTTATTCGTCCACTATTGTTAAAATGCAACAAAAGAAATTAGGAATTGGTGTAAATTGCCTCTATTAGAAAACTTAACAGAATAATAGGCACAATAACTATTAATAATTAACTGTTCCGATATAGTAACATTCTATAAACATACTCTTGGCAAAAGGCAAATTCAGTAAACAGACTGTCTCACATGCAGCTCCCGCAGTTAGCAGAGAACCCCCAGCTTTTAGCTGTAACCGAGAGGGGGACAAAATAGCTTCCACTTCTTCAAGACCCCAACAGCAACTGCTGAAAGCTAAAAACGAAAAATCCTGGTTCTGTGGGGTCTTGACCACACCCATTCAAGCTGCTTCTATTGTTCCAAATTTTAAATAAAATCAAGGCCCCGTCAAGCTGTTTACTCCAGTGGGACTGGTAGAGTGTGCATTTTCTCTGCCTTAAAACCTCTCTTGAAAAGAAAAGGACAAAATAGACCTCTTAAAGCCACAGTATCATCACAAATCTCTGCTCAACATGCTGGCCCAAGGGTGTAAACAGGGAACCTAATCCAATCTTTTTTTTTCCAATGTTGCTTCTTCATGAGCAGTTGGAAAACATCCCAGTGACTATCGGCTTGTTAAACTAGAAAGGTTACAGAAACAAATTTAAAGGGAATTTGCTGGGTCTGATGGGTTTAAAGGATTGACTGGATAGGCCTGGTCATCTTTCCCTGGAGCATTGCAGGCAAAGGAGTAACTTCACAAAGACTTATAAAATCATGAGGGGTGTGGATTGTGTGAATAGCCTAGGTCTTTTCCCCAGGGTAGGGGAGTCCAAAGCTAAAGGGGATAGGTTTAAGGTAAGAGTGGAAAGATTTAAAAGGGGTCAGAGGGACAACTTTTTCACACAGAGGGCTGTGCCTGTACACCATGAGCTGGCAGAGGAAGTGGTGGGTGTGGGTATAATTACAACATTAAGATGATGTTTGGATAGGAAAGGTTTAGAGGGGTATGGGCCAAACGCAGGCTAATGGGACTAATACAGTTTCAGATTCCTGGTTGGCATGGATGAGTTGGACTGACGGGCCTGCCTCCATACTGTATGATTCTGTAACTCATGTTGAATTATCATCTCCTTTCTACCTCCACATGCCAAATGAGTTCTAGCTGAATAGTTGATATGATAATTGATAATTAATCGTTGATAATTGCATAAAACCAAAGTCAGCCTGTGCCTTTGGTTCTTGTACAGCGCTTCTCTATAATTGTTGGACTCAATTTAATGGTGTTACAAAATTATGAGATATTATAAAATGACAATATTGAACTAAAGACTCATAAATATTAGGATTTTCTCTGTTAAATTTGTTTTGTTTCCTATTTCCTTTAAGCAGGAAACTTATTACAAACATACTTTCAAATTGAACCAAGACAATCTTTGCAAAACAAAGTCTTCAAAGCCTTGTCATTTTCAAGTATTTCCCTCGCTGCGCTTTGTAATAACAGTTTGTATGCTTTCTTATTCAGAACACTGACAGAACTGGAAGGACTGGAGTAGATGGAAAGAAAGCATTGAATAGTTAATATTCTAATAAAAAGTCTGAGAACAAAAACAGGAGGTTGTGTTGATCTGGAAAAGTATTATACTTATGAACAAGCCATCATATGAATTAGGAACAGGAGTAGGCCCCTCAACTCTTACACCTGTTCTGCCAGCGATTAGGTGGCTCAGTGGTTCACACTGTTACCTCACAGCAGACCTGGGTTCAAATCCAGCCTCGGGCGACTGTCTCTGTGGAGTTTGCACATTCTCCCCGTGTTTGCATGGGTTTCCTCCCACAGTCCAAAGATGTGTTGGTTAGGAGGCTTGGCCACACTAAATTTCCCAGGGATATGCAGGCTAGGTAGGGAATTGCAGGATTATGGCAATAGGGCAGACAGGATACTCTTCAGAGGCTCAGTGTGGTCGTGATGGACCGAATGGGATTCTATGATTCTAAGATCTGCTTCCTCCAGTTCCCAGGGCAAAAGTGAGAACTGCAGATGCTGGAAACCAGAATTTAGATTGGAGTGGTGCTGGAAAAGGACAGCAGGTCAGGCAGCATCCGAGGAGCAGGAAAATCGACATTTCGGGCAAAAGCCCTTCATCGGGAATCTTGCTCCAGTTCCCACCTGCCCTCAATAACCTTTCACCCCTATGCGTAATCTATCTGTCTACTGCTGCCTCAAAAAATATCCAAGGACTCTGCTTGTAGTGCTTTTTGACAAAAAATTCCAAAGACTTACAACCCTCAAGAAAATAATTTCTCCTTAAATAGGTGATCCCTTATTTTCACATAGCAACTCCGAGGACTGGGTTTTACCATTAGAGGAAATATATTTCCCCTCAGGATCGTACACATTTCAATCAAGTCACCTCCTACCCTTCTGAACTCCAGTGAGAAAAACCTTTTGTCATTAGACAATTGACCCATTTCAGGTATATCCAAGTAATCTTTCTACGATAAGGTAGAAAGTAGTTGAAGGAAAAATTGCACAAAAGGAGGAAATAAAATGTAATATCTAAAAGTGAATATTTTTCATGAGTTTAACTCCACTTTAACACAAACTTAAATCTTAAATTCATGGCATTTTCATAGAATCAGGGAAGTGCACTGATTGAGTTTGCACTGACCCTCCGAAGGACATCCCACCCAGACCCAGACATACCACCCTATCCCATTAACCCCATATTTACTATGGAAAAGCCACCTAACCTGCACATCCCTAGACACTATAGGCAACTTAGCATTGCCAATCCACCCTGACATGCACATCTTTGCACTGTGGGAGGATTTTGGAGCACCCGGAGGAAACCCACACAGACACTGGGAGAATGTGCAAACTCCACACAGACAGTCGCCCCGAGGCTGGAATCGAACCCATGTCCACGGCGTTGTGAGACAGCAGTGCTAACCACTGAGCAACCGTGCCTCCCATTTTTCCTTCCAAATTATACTCTTTTCATTATGATTTCTTCAGCAAATAGCATAAGGGAATCCTGTTTCTGGAGTGCCTTTTTATGTAATTGTGGTCAAAATTTGAAGCCATCTTTCCATTAAGTAATAATGAAAGCCAGTCATAAATGAAACATGACAAAGAGCATTGAGAACGGAAAGGATTTAAGCTGTGTTATGCGCTGTTTCTATTACAGTTATCCAGTTTGGGTTTGTCACTCTCTTTGTGGCCTCATTTCCTCTGGCACCAGTTCTTGCTCTGCTCAACAACATTATCGAAATCCGTGTGGATGCCTGGAAGTTCATCACACAGTTCAAGAGACCCATGGCAGCAAAGGCTCACAGTATAGGAATATGGCACCAGATTCTGAACGGTGTGGCCGTTTTCTCTGTGGTTACAAATGTAAGTATTCATGCCAGTTGGTGTAGCACCGTAAATTCTTTATGCAAAATACTTCATTCAGATTTTCAAGGTCCTTGCTTGCGAAGAAACGTGGCCAACCTTGAACTGAGGCCAAAAACAAGGAATTAAGTACTTCCCCATTGGCGTGGACTTGGGAGTTGCCTAGATTATATGTTATAGTCCTTTGGTAGCTAATTTTTAACATATTCACAAAGATCTGTAGCTCGGGTTGTGGATGAGGTTGTTGGTTAGCTCTATGAGCTAATAGGTGATCAAGCAAATTTTTTTTACCATGCTGGGTAACAGCATCAGTGTGACTTCCATGAAGCACTGTTGTTCTTTTGGTTTTAATGTGGGTCTGATCTGTTGGGGGGAGTGTCACTTCCAGGTCTTCTCTGCAGCGGTTTGTACACTGGGTCTATCTCTATATATCTACTGATGGCCTTTTTGGTTGAAATCCAGGCTTCCAAGAACTCTCTGTCGTGTCTCTGGGATAGTAAATTTGTCATAATTGAATTGATGGCCCTCTTGGTCCATGTATATGGAGATGAGGGAGAGTGGATCATGTCATTTAGTAGCCAGTTGATGTTTGTGAAATTGGATGGCTAGCTTTCCTGTTTGTCCGATGTAGTGCTTGTTGCAGTTGTTGCAAGGCATTGTGTATACCAAGTTGGTCCTGCATGCTATTGATATGGGGTCCTTAGTCCTGCTAAGTAACTGGCATAGTGTGGCTGTTGGTTGGAGTGCCACCATAATACCCAGTAGTTGTAACAGTCTGGTAGTTCATTTTGATGTGTTCTTCACGTAGGGTAGGGTGGCAAGAATGTTGGCAGATACAGTGTCTACTTGGCATTGTCTATTGGGCAAGCATTGGTGGACCAAGCTGATGGGGTATCCATTGTTAGCAAAGACTTTGTGTATGTGTTCTTCCTCTGCCTTGCGCAATTCTGGTGTGTTGCAGTGTGTCATGGCTCTTTTGGATAGGGTCTTGACACAACTTCGATTGTGGATGTTGGGGTGGTTGCTATAGTAATTAAGGATCTGCTCCATGTGGATGGATTTCCTGTGTACTTTAGTTGTAAATCCTCTGTTGGTCATCCATTCTACCATGACAATTAGGAATGGGAGATGTCTATTGTTCTCTTCCTCTCTGTTAAACTTGATGCCGGTGAATAGTGTTTTTCTACCAGTCTAGTATGTTTGATGATGACAAATGTGTTGTCCACGTATTGTATCCATAGTTAGATTAGGGGAAGGGCTGTGTTTTCAAATCTCTGCCTGACCGCTTCTGCGATGAGTCCTGAGATGGCAGAGCCCAATGGTGTGCCGTTGACTTATTCTGGCTGTTGAAGACAAAATGGGGGTGAGGCGTAGGTCTAATAGGCCTAATAGCTTGAGTTTGTTGTCAGTGCTGATGGTGTTTCTGCGAGTCATTTTCACCAGCTCCTCTAGTGGTGTGGCAATTGTCTCTTTGGCTAGTGATGTATCAAAGGAGAGGAATAGAGCTGTGACATTGAATGAAACCTTGACTTCATCCTCCTCAATATCAGTGTTCCTAAGGTTGTCAGTGAATTCCTGGGCCGAGTGAATGGTTGATCTGCTGACGAGGGTGTTTCAGTTTTCGTTGTAGTTCTTTGGCCAGTGTGTGCTTGGTGAGCTAACTAACGACCTCATCCTTTGGTAACTGTCAGACTGTTGGCGTCATGTGTATAAAGCAGTATTACTACAGGTCTTAGTCAGACTACAATCTTGCCAGAAAGTAAGGAAAAGGAGCAGGGTTAGTTCATAAAGTCCCTTGAGTATACTTTGGACAAACCAAAAGAAAAAAAAACATGGTCTACCCTGCCTGTCCCACAAAACTGTGATACCTTCTGTACTATATTTGAAGTGTGTGGTATGGTGGCTCAGTGGTTAGCACTGCTGCCTCACAGCGCCAGGGACCCGGGTTCAATTCCAGCCTCGGGCAACTGTCTGTGTTCTCCCCGTGTCTGCGTGGGTTTACTCCGGGTGCTCCGGTTTCCTCTCTCAATCCAAAGATGAATTGGTCATGCTAAATTGCTCATAGTGTTCAGGGATGTGCAGACTAGGTGCATTAATCAGGGGTGAATATAGGGTAGGGGAATGGGTCTGGGTGGGTTACTCTTCAGAAGGTCGATGTGGACTTGTTGGGCCAAAGGACCTGTTTCCACACTGTAGGGATTTTAATAAATTATCCTTAGGACCAAGTTTAGTGGAGAACATTGTCTCTCTGAAGTCTCGACAAGGTATTACCCATTTCCAATAAAACACCTCGGCATCTTCCCCTGCAACTGCAAGAAATGCAAAACTTGCGCCCACACCTCCCCCCTCACAAATTCACCTGCACCTCCACATACATCATCTATTGCATCTGCTGCACCCGATGTGGCCTCCTCTATATTGGGGAGACAGGCCGCCTACTTGCGGAACGTTTCAGAGAACACCTCTGGGACACCCGGACCAACCAACCCAACCACCCCGTAGCCCAACACTTTAACTCCCCCTCCCACTCCACCAAGGACATGCAGGTCCTTGGACTCCTCCATCGCCAGACCATGGCAACACGACGGTTGGAGGAAGAGCGCCTCATCTTCTGCCTGGGAACCCTCCACCACAAGGGATGAACTCAGACTTCTCCAGTTTCCTCATTTCCCCTCCCCCCACCTTGTCTCAGTCAAATGCCTCAAACTCAGCACCGCCTTCCTAACCTGCAATCATCTTCCTGACCTCTCCACCCCCACCCCACTCCGGCCTATCACCCTCACCTTGACCTCCCTCCACCTATCGCATTTCCGACGCCCCTCCCCCAAGTCCCTCCTCCCTACCTTTTATCTTAGCCTACTGGACACACTTTCCTCATTCCTGAAGAAGGGCTTATGCCCGAAACGTCGATTCTCCTGCTCCTTGGATGCTGCCTGACCTGCTGCGCTTTTCCAGCAACACATTTTCAGCTCTGATCTCCAGCATCTGCAGTCCTCACTTTCTCTCAATAAAACAAAGAACTCCAGATGTGGAAATCTGTCCTGGTTGTAGGAAGGATATTTCAGAAATGATTTACCAGGATATTGCCAGGATTGGAAGGTTTAAGTTATAAGGAGAGGCTGGATAGCCTGGGACTTTTCTCACTGGAGTGCAGAAGTTTGAGGGGTGACCTGATAGAGGTTTTTAAAATCATGAGGGGTATAGGTAAGGTGAATGGCAGGTGTCTTTTCCATATAGTGCAGGATTTCAAGACTAGGGGGCATATTTCAAAGATGACAGGAGGAAGATTTAAAAAGGATATGAGGAGCAACTTTTTTACACAGAGGGCGGTTCCTGGTGAATGCAGGTGCAGTTACAATATTTAAAAGACATTTATATAAGTGCATGAGTAGGAAGGGTTTGGAGGGATACGGGCCAAGTACAAACAGATGGCACTAATTTAGTTTGGAATATTGATCGGCATGGACTGGTTGTACTGAAGGGTCTGTTTCCATGCTGTGACTCTATGAAATAAACACAGGAATCACTTTAGAAAGCAGAGTTGATATTTTTATGGCATTCATCCAAATTGTACTCTTTTCTTCAAAGTGGTAAAAACAATGACTGCAGATGCTGGAAACCAGAGTTTAGATTAGAGTGGTAACTGGAAAAACACAGCAGTTCAGGCAGCATCCGAGGAGCAGGAAAATTGATGTTTCAGGCAAAAGCCCTTCATCAGGAATACAGGCAGAGTGCCTGAAGGGTGAAGAGATAAATGAGAGGAGGGTGGGGGTGGTGGGAAAGTAGCATAGAGTACAATAGGTGAGTGGGGGTGGGAATGAAGGTGATAGGTCAGGGAGGAGGGTGGAGTGGATAGGTGGATAGGCAGGTAAGACAAGTCATGGGGACAGTGCTGAGCTGGAAGTTTGGAGCTGGGGTGAGGTGGGGGAAGGGGAAATGAGGAAACTGGTGGAGTCCACATTGATCTTTTCTTCAGCAAATAGTGTATATGAATCAACTTAACTTAGCTTTCTCTCTACAGGTGCTGCCAGACGTGCTGATTGTCTCCAGCAATTTAGGTTTTACCGATACATTGCTATGGCCAAGTTTATGTTCTGAACTATTGATTGCAGAATTGAAATTCACCAACAAAGTTTTTTTGATAAACAATTTCTTTTTATAAAACATGACTTAGGAAATATAGATGCAAAACTTTTCAGCACACAATAAGGCAAAATACTGCTGGAAATCTGAAGCAAACACAGAGAATGCTGGAGAAACTCAGCAAATCTGGCTGTATCTGTGGAGAGAGAAATAGTTTATGTTTCGAGTCTGACATGACTCTTTGGAATGAAAATAAATTGGAAAATAGGTTCTTTTTTGACAGAGCTGAAAATGTGTTGCTGGAAAAGCACAGCAGGTCAGGCAGCATCCAAGGAACAGGAGAATCGACGTTTCGGGCATAAGCTCTTCTTCAGGAATGAGGAAAGTGTGTCCAGCAGGCTAAGATAAAAGGTAGGGAGGAGGGACTTGGGGGAGGGGCGTTGGAAATGTGATAGGTGGAAGGAGGTCAAGGTGAGGGTGATAGGCCGGAGTGGGGGTGGGGGCGGAGAGGTCAGGAAGAAGATTGCAGGTTAGGAAGGTGGTGCTGAGTTTGAGGCATTTGACTGAGACAAGGTGGGGGGAGGGGAATTGAGGAAACTGGAGAAATCTGAGTTCAACCCTTGTGGTTGGAGGGTTCCGGAATCCTGAAGAAGGGCTTACGCCCGAACGTCGATTCTCCTGTTCCTTTGATGCTGCCTGACCTGCTGCGCTTTTCCAGCAACACATTTTTAAGCAAATGTATAGTGGCCCAGTCAAAAAGAAAAATGGGTTGTTAATAGTGAAGAGAGAAAAATAATAGATGAATAAAGGATGTGTATTGAGGTGCGTAAGAAGGGAATTAGTCCTTTCTTCTGAGTGCACAGTAAGCAAGTTACAAACTTAGGGAAGGGGGTTGAATGAGAATATAAGAAAAATAGAGGGCATGTATAAAGTAATCAGTCTCTGAAGGTTTTGAATTCAATGTTGAGACCTTGAGGCTGTCGAGTATCTAATTGGAAAATTAGATGTTGTTTTTTGAGAATACATTGTGTTTCATTAGAACATCACAGTCACCCCAGGACAGAAATGTTGGCAAGTATACCTGATGGTTTATTGAAATGACAGGCATCTCTGATTTTGGGATCATTCCTGCAGCAATTGTGTAGGAGGTGCTGGTGAAACCATGTTTGGAGAAGTTTCATCCCCTTATTTAAATAAAGGTATCTTTCAGTTGGTGGCAGTTCAGAGTAGGTTCACTAGAATGATCCCTGGTATGGAGGATTGTCTATGGGCAAAGGCTAAAGAGATTGGGACTGTGCACACTGCAGCTTAGAAGAATGAGAGATGATCTCATGGGGACATTTAGGATTCTTCAGGGGCTGAACAGGTTAAATGCTGAGGGGATGTTTCCCATCACATGAGAGTCTAGGGTTGGAGGGCATAGTCTCAGAAAAAAGGGGCACCAATTTAAGACTGAGAGAGGAGGAATTTCTTCTCTGAGAGTCTTTGGAACTCCTCCTCACAGAGAACTGTGGGGATAGATTCCTTGATTTTATTCAAGGCTAAGATAAGTTCTTGATCTGCAGGGGAGTCAAGGATTAAAGGGAAATGTCCCATTTTCCTGACATGAGGAAATTTGGATCACTCATGATCCCATTAAATAGCAAAACAAGCTGAAGGGCAAAGTGACCTACTCCTGTTTCTATTTCTTATGATATTGTGGATGCTGGAAATATGAAACTGAATATTTCCCGTGAAGTCCAGTGACCCTGAGGTTCTGAAAAAGTATCAATAGATTCGAAACATTAACTCCGTTTTCTCTCTACAGATGCTGTCAGACCTGCTGAGTTTCTGCAGCACCTTCTGTTTTTATTTCAAATAAACTAATTTTCACAATCCTTTAAACATAAGCACCCAAAACAAATTACGATTTGGTGGTACATCTCCTAGAGAAGAGAGAAAGCTGAACAATGAAGGAAAAAAACTTGCCAATTTTTCCTAAAAATGCTTTAAGGGACTTTCCAGAAGACTGATTTTTTTTTTTTCACAATTAGATGCTGGAAAATGGGCGGAATTTAACTAATTTTTTCATTGTAGTATAATTGTGTGAGATATTATTTCCTTTTTCCAATAAATTACATGTTAGCAGTGTAGGACAAATTAGTTTGGGAATAATATTATAATGAGTGTTCAAATTGGTAAGGTTTTCACCATCCCGTTAATATATCTAACTTCTCAAAAAATGGTTTATTTATGTAGAAATATGCAATTACCCTGTACTACAATCATGACTCCTCCTTTCAAATTCTTTTAGGCTTTCATTGTGGCTTTTACCTCAGATATGATTCCCCGTTTAGTTTACATGTATGCTTATTCTGAAAATCCTCGACTACCCATGCAAGGCTACATCAACAACAGTCTGTCAATCGCCAGCGTTTCAAAGATACACCCCAACTTGGAAAGAAATTCAGAAATCCTCACTTGCCGGTAAGGATTTCACAAACACTTTTATGTCCTTCTTGCGGGTAAGTGGATTACCAATGGTGATTCAGTTATAAATGTATTTTTAAACGAAAGAGAACAATCTAGTTCTTTTGACAAAGTTTGAAAATGGGCCTGATTTTCCTGCCAGTGGCAATCTCCCTCAGATTGACATTACTGCCCTTGTTGATGAAGGAAGGGAGCTCCGCATTTCTGAGATGCGCTTCCGCTGAAATGTGGAACTGTACTTCCATTGTGACAGTACTTTCACAGCACAGAACTGTCAGAGGAAGGCCAACCGTGCCCCTTTGCTCACAGCAGCTGTTACATCCTGAATTTCAAAGGCCAGGAATCGCACAGAGTCACTGTGACAGCTGCTATCAAACAGTGTATGCAGAAAATGGGTGTGATATTAAGAGTGCCAGGATGGTTGGGTGCCAGAGGGATAGAGGGTAAGGTGCCAAGTGGGTTGTGTGCCAGGTATGTAAGGTGACAGTTAATAAGGGTGGGGTAGGAAGGCAGGTTATAAGAAGGGAGGGGGCAGGTAGGTTTTCAGGGTGGGTCCACTGAGGATTGGGCAGACAGATAATGACTGTAGGTGGTTCGCTCTAGTATTAGGGGACCAGTTAGGGTCTGCAGGGGGAGTAGGGGTCAGGTTGCGTCCTGGTGGAGATTGCTCCAGTTTTGGCAACAGGATGCGTTTGCTGGTTGGGTCACAGAATTGGGACTTAATCTGGCAGAGATGAGGGTGTGGGTGCTACTGACTGGGGAGATGTGTATCAGGAGCAGGAAAGGGCTTCTTGGATCGATATCTAGGTTTTTAAGGGATCTGTGGGTTTTGAATGAGATAAACGTGGGGATAGACTCTGCATTTAATAGTCTAACCTTTCCTGGGTAACTAATTACTCAATTTCATCAGAACTGTCCAACTTCTCCAAATTAAGTGTAGACTTTTGGAGGGTTGCAGATGTGAGGAGGTTGTACAGGGGGAAAGTTCACTTTCCCAGGCCATTCCCCTGGAGTCTGCTGCAATGGGATTCTACAGGGTTCCCATGCACACCCCCTGTCTGTCTGGCTAGAGGGGAATTCTGATTATCACTTGTGTGGGAGTCAGGGCTGCTTTGACCTGAAGTGTTTTGATTTTCAGACCACTGTCAAAAGTTGCTGTTATTGATAGCAAACTGAATGAGACTTTTTTCATTTCACAAAGATGTTTCCTTTTCAAATGTGCAGGTATAAGGATTATCGTTACCCTGCAGGACATCCATCAGAGTATAAGCACAACATGCAGTTCTGGCATATCTTGGCTGCAAAAATGGCATTCATTATCATCTTAGAGGTATCATTAAAATCTCTTCTTAGAGTTTAACCTCTGATTGTGAAATGCAAGTGTTTGAAAAAATATTATTAAAGCTGCTGAGCACATAGGCTGATAGGATTGTGGTTTCTAATTTGGAAGGAATTTGATTAACTAACAGTTTGTTGATGTCAATTCATATTGACACTGGTTTACTCCCTCAGATGAGTGAGATTAATATTCACAGTATAACCCTGAAGCTAGCTGCCTCTGAGAAGGTCAGCAGGCTTAATTTCCCACCATCTGAAATTTGCCACCTTTACTCAGATGGGGAGGCAATGGCCAAGTGGTATTATCACTAAGCTACTAAGCCAGAAGCTGAGGTTAATGTTCTGGGGATGTGGATTCGAATTCTGCCATAGAATATAAAAAAAAATTCTGGAGACAAACAATTATGGGTTAAAGAGTCTAATGAAACCATTGTTCATTGTAAGTGGAAAAAACCTATTTGGTTCACTAATCTCCTTCAGGGAAGGAAATCTGCCAACCTTACCTGGTCTGGCCTACATGTGACTCCAGACCCACAGCAATGTGACTGACTCTTAACTGCTCCCGGGCAAAAAGTGCAGGCCAGTGACACCCATAACCTGTGAATATATTTTTTAATAGAATTGTGTATTTACCAGCACTTCAATAGTATGCAAATTCTGCAGCTCCCTCTCATCTTGCTCAGCTGTTCGCTCACCAGGTTGAGCCTTATTAAATTGGAGCTATGAAATAATGATGCCCTGTTAGTGAAAATAGCTCCAGTTTTAAATTTGTAAACCGTCTTGGCAGGTTAGATTAGGTGAAGAAATCTTTTTAGAACGACATCTATTTCTTGACATAGTGCCCGGAAACCAAGTACAATCCAACCCTCAGGCAACTGTGTGCAGTTTGCAAATTCTCCCCATGTCTGTTTGGGTTTCCTCTAGGTGTTCCAGTTTCCTCTCTCAGTCCAAAGGTGTGCAGGTTAGGTGGGTTAGCCCTGGGGGAGGGTGCGAGGGGGGAATGAATCTGGGTGGAATTCTTCAGAGAGTCACTGTGGACTCGATAGGCTGAATGGCCTGCTTCCACACTGTACAGAATCAATGATTCTGTATGTTAATGAAAAGGGCTATGGAGCTGTCATAGTTTCTGAACAAACATCTCTCTAAGTCATTATTTCAAAACCGCTCGTTTCTGGAATCTTACTGCCAACACATTGACTCCAGTAAAGCAGCCAAATGTCATTCTTTAAATGCAACTTCTTCATCACAAATGTACAAAGCAGAAGCTACAGAGAGTACTCAGACACGTTCCCAATTGCTTTGCCATTCATGGCTGATCTGATTGTAACCTCACATTGATATTCCCACTTATCCCGATAACGTTTTTTTTTTGGTTAAAATGCACCTATCTACAGCTGCCTTAAAAATATTCAAGGACTCTACTCCCACAACCTGTTCAGGAAGACAGATCCAAAGATTAGCATCTTCTGAGAGAAAAGAGATTCACCCAACCTCTCTTTTTAATGAGTGGCCCCTAATTCTGGATTTTCCCAATACAGGAAACATCCTTTCCACCTTTACCATTCAAACAAGTAAACATTGAATATTTATTTCGGAATACAGATAGTTCTTCTACAATGTGATGTTTACGTTCTTGTGTAACCCCGTGATATAGAAAAATCACGCTTTAGAAACAGCGATTAAAATGTTGGCACTATAATCATGTTACAGCCAACACACGTTATAAAAGTTCACACTTTAGAAACAATGGCCCCAATTCGTCAATCGCGTTATAGTGAAGTAGGGCTAACAAAACTCACGTTATAGCAAAATGGCCTGTAATGTTCCCTGGAGCACATTAACCAGTGCCTAGGATATTGTTAGGTGTTATAGAACTCAGAAACTTTCTATCCCTGAACCCCCAGATGAAACATCATGCTAATGACTTTCATTGTTGAATTCTAATATTCTCTGTTTATCCGACTAGGTCCACGGTGCTGTAGATGTGGATTTATTTATGGTTTTTATTTTGTTATTGCTGTTCACTTCCAGCATGTTGTTTTCCTGGTCAAGTTTGCAATCGCTGCACTGATTCCGGATGTCCCGAGTGAGGTGAAAGCTCGGATAAAACGGGAGAAGTATTTAACGCAGAAGATTTTGCACGAGTATGAGCTCAATAAACTGAGAGAGACACTTGCTGGCTCAGGGAATTGTGCTGGAAACAAGGAAGTCTCCGTGCAGGCAGAAAAGGTGGAACTGCTGAGCGAGCAGTTATAGTCCAGCTTTAAAACGCAGCGAGAAAGGACTCATGTGTCTGCCATGGTAAAGCAAATTGATTTGTTTATTTGGCGAGGAACGGCCTGCTATGACGACAGTTCCAGCAATGGCGAAGTTGCTGCAACTAATTACGATGCTGCTGTCAAGTTGTTGAGCTAATGCTTTTGGTGCAGCAACAGTTGAGAGTGGTTTTCTAACCTGGCAATTAACAGTTCCTGTTGTCTCCCTGGCTGTGCCATTCCTTTGACGTATGAACACTTCTATTGTTGTCAAGGAAACACTGACTGTTAAACCGTCCAAAACATTACTGACCTGTTGAAAAGCTCACATATAGGATAATGAAGAATGTCAAGATATCAGTTATAAATCTATGTTAAACCTTATCTGATCTAGAATGAGAACCAATGCAATCTTGTGATCAGGTGCAATGTTTTTTGGTTTGACTCCTTTGGTTGTTGACTCCATCATATTTGCTTTATCTTCTCTCGGCCGCTCCTTTTCTGTCTCTTGTCTCTTTTTATTCCTTCGCCGCCTTTTCTCTTCCATCTACCTTCATCAGACCGACAGTACTGTCTGTAACATAATGAAACAAAACTTACACAAAATAACTTACAAAGTAAAGTCATGTTCTATGAAATCTAAAGTGGAAACTACTGTGAGACACCAATGCACATAGTGTAACTACTGAAATCTCAATGACCCATTCACACAGGAAATGTCTGGGCAGATTGCTATAAGAAAAGACTTCTTTGTGTCAAAGATATGGTTGTTCAAAATTCTTAACTTTATGCACATGCTGAATAAAAAAGCCATCAGTTTATTGTAATACCGCCACAGCTAAATGCTACACACCTCTTTATTGCTACAATGTTGGATCGTGCTCTAGTTTCAATGACAAGTCAAGAAATATGCAATTAGTTTAGAATCAAAATTTACACTCGGAGGTTGCATTAAAACCTTCTTTGAAAGATGTTTTAAAGAGGTGGCTGTTTGGAGTGCAGAATAGGTGTGGAGTGAGTGTGTTCTAATCACAGATGTCCCAACCTGTGCCAGCAGACAAATGGACGTTCAAAAAGCCGATCCTGCAGCAATAACATGCTATGGATGACATAAAGAGACATCAAAGAAGGATATTCTTAAAGAGCCTAGACACGTTGGCCACCTGCCAATGCCCAGTGTGTCTTGAAAGTGGAGCTAGATTGAAGCTGTGAAATACCAGTGTAGCGGGCAGTTAACTGGCTTCAATCGGCCAAAGAGCAGGCATCCTAGAGGGCAACGTATTCCCTCCTTTGTATTATGGGATCGGGATGGGTGGGAAGGAGGTGGGATGGGCACTCAGCATATTTTGTATGCACGCCCCCCCCCCCTACCAAAAACCTGCCTGACATAAAATCTACCCCATGGTATCTTGAGGTAAGGTCCCTCCAGCGAGCTTCTGAGACTGGGCTGACATGGTGCCATTCCCCGTTCCCCAAGAACTTTTCCTTCCTGAAAGCCCAGAGATGGACCGAAAGGTCAGCAGGGTTGGGGGGAGACCCCCACCCTCCCATGTGGTATCACGGAGGCAGCTCACAGAGATCGTACGTTACCCAAACGTAGGCTCACCAAGGTGCGAATGAAAACGACCTTTTCTCTGAAAAACAAAATAAATTCACAAACATAAGCATGGGGAGCCTGATCCACCATTTAATAAAATCATATCTGATCTAATCGTAAGCCCCAATACTCTTCCCTCACTCCCCCCAACACACTTGCTTATCAAAAAAACTATTCACGGCTGCCTTAAAAATATATTAAAACTCTGTTTCCAGAGAGTTCCAAAGACTCTTGACCCACTTTGAGAAAAAAAAACCTTTTGTCTCATCTCTGTTTTAATTGGACTATGGCTTCTTGAAGACATTGATCTTTAGTTCTAAATTCTCCCATGAGATTCTAAATTCTGTCAACATTTATCCTCAGGATCTTATAGGTTTCAATCGAATTTCTTATTCTGAACCCCAGCCAAAACAGGCCTAGCTTGCCCAATCTTACCTCATGCGACAACCCATCCAATTCAGCTTTTAAAGCTGATAAACAAAAACAGAAATTGCTGCAAAGACTCAACAGGTCTGGCAACATCTGGGGAGAGAAAAAGCGATGCTTCAGGTTCACTGACCCTTATTCAAAAAGTTCTGAAGGGTCACTGGACCCGAAACATTAACGTTGCTTTCTCTCCCGAGATGCTGCCAGACCTGCTGAGTTTTCCCAGCAATTTCTGTTTTTGTTTCTGATTTCCAGCATCTGCAGTTTTTGTTTGATTAGGCTGATTAACCCTTCTCTGAGTTATTTCTGATGTATTCTGGTATGACTGTTATTTTGTAAATAGGAAGAGTGCATTGAGTAGTAACTAGTCCAATAGACCAGGGGAAGGTTTTCTTTGTTGCTACCTGTGAATGGGCCATATGTAAAATAGAGGATCAGATTGTGATTATTCCCAGGTCAGTACGGTCTTAATGAAAGGAAAATAGTTGTTGGCAAAGCGTATTTTTCACACACTAAATCCATGCTTTAAGTTATCTGGCACAATGTGTTCACTTTAACATTGTTTTATTTTTAAGGCCTGCATTTCTTCTGATTTACATTCACAATCCTGGTATCACATAGTTGTCCCCTAACCTCCAGCCTAACCTGATGCAGTTACATCCCCATGCTTTCTTCCCCCTGGCTTTACTTCCTTCGCCTTTGTGGTGGGTCTTGTCCCCTGTTTGCCCCCAAACCACTTTTCATCCCTCTCCTGGCTTGCCATCTCTGTTCCCCATCGCCCCCTTCACCCCCTCATAATCTTGCCTTTGTCTGCCTCTTGGGCCACTCAGTTCACCATTCCCCCACACCGCCTGTAGGTTCCAAACTTGTCCTGATGGGCTCCATTTACTGGTGGAAGTTGGTGGGCTCTCTGCACTGACTATCCTCCACGATTGGATGGCACCTGGTCAATCTAAGGTACTGTATTTTAAGAATATTTTGAACAATACTGTATTGTACTGTAAAGATCTTGATTTTCTTTATATTCTGTGTTCTATTTTAGTTTGCAAGTTATTTCAGCTGTGAATGTACAGTGCTGTGCATGTATGGTACAATATTTCAACATGTTTTTTGTTTTGGGCTAAAAAGAAATTGCCCAAAGGAACCTAACTCAGACTTTAACATTGGCTCCCATAGGAATCAATGATTCACTTAAGGTTGTTTCACTTAAAGTTATGAGTTTAAGGGACGTAATCAGAGTTTTAAGTGAGGACTTGCTGTACAAACTTCTAGGAGGTGTGCTTCCACATTAATCCAGTCAGAGTTCTAGTTTCCTCAGAGACTTGCACAAAGTCGAAGTAGAAATGTGTTCATCTAGTCCCCAGTTTCAATCACTTTTTTTTCCAAAGACCATAATCTTTAAAAACTGACTTCAGGTCATAGGCAATTGCCAAGCACAGAATTCTTTTTAAATATATAATGCAGTTTTAATTTTAAGTCTTTTTGATTGCAGTAAAGCCAGTACCAGTGGAAAATGTCTATTAGAGGACACCGTACAAGCCACCCTTAAGTAAAAAACAGTCGTTGCTGAAAACTCGGGCCGTGCAGTTTTGATGAGAGGAGTGAGGAGATGGACTGACCAATGTCAGTGGCACAGATGTGGCTATCCACCACTATGTTGGTGTCATGTTTGACTGAGTCTCCTGCTGTAGATCATTAGGAGGATCTTTATCAAGACATTGCACCCTAGTAAAGGCAAGAATGTGAAGTGCACTGGCTGTAACCTGGGCACCATTGCCTCCTCGAAGTTGCTGGTTAAATTTAACATTCATTCCCATTTTGCGGGGGCGGTGAGTGGTGACCCTCGTTCATGGACTCAGGGCTAGCACTGAGCTTTTCACCCAACCAGCTGATCTGCCATGGGGGGTTTTTGACCGTGAGCATCTGTAAGAAAATTGGTAGGAACTGAGAGCTAAGGACATGTTTTCCGCTGTTGGCAAAGTTGGCATAGTGGACACATCTAACCGTAACCCATCTTGTGGCAAACCAGGGAGCAGAGAAGTGAATCAGTGACTGGTATCCCCAAGTAAGGTTGTTTCCACTTTTCTCCATATTCACAGGAACTGGGAGTGGGGAGTGAAGTTGTCAATACAAATTACGTATATCATCACAAGCAAACAGTGAAAATCCTCACTTGCCCATCATTTGAGTACATTTATGGTTTGTTCTTGTGAACCTCCAATCTATGGATCTCCCCTCCACGCATCAGTTGTTCAGAGTCTTTCTGCACCACATCTTGTCCCTTCAGCAATCCCCCCCATCCCGGCAACATTCTCTTTCTAAGATCAAGAATTTCTTCTGCTGTCAATTGCAGAATCCTCAAAATTCCCAAGTCCATAGGATTGATAAACCTATCTCCATTTGGCTCCTCAAATTGGATTCAGACATCTTTCCTGACCCTTCAGACATGGAGGCAAAAGTAGCTGAAGCTATCAATAGCAAAGACATAAGACCGCACTCTGCTGTGTATAATGTATCAAGGATTACTCTTCCTTTTCCCATTAGCTGCTGCAGCAAGATGATTTCAACAGTACTTCAGTCTCACCGCCAAGAATTCAATGATTTCAGCATTTACATCTGCTATCATAGGTTTTCTTTCATTGCATTTAGAGCTATTTTGTAAACTTGCTTTAGAAGTTTAGAAGTTTTATAAGTTCTAAAAATCCTTTGCAAGTCCATATGTGTTTTGTTTTGTGAATGAAAACCATTGGGTCACATAATAGACATGGTACTGTGAAAAAGGACTGAAGATCATTCTTGCCATTAAAACCAGGACTAATCTTGTTTGAAATTAAAAAAAAGAAACTGAATGGAAAAACTCAACACATCTGGCAAAGTCTGTGGAGAGACAGCAGGGTTTTGTGTCCAGTGACCCTTCTTCAGAACTGGACCTGAAACATTAACTCTGCTTTCTCTTCACCGATGCTGCCAGAGCTGCTGAGTTTTTCCAGCAATCTCTGGTTTTGATTTTGATTTCCCGCGTCTGCGGTTCTCTGGATTTTTCTGATCTTATTCAAAATGGATTGCCAGTCAATCTGATCACTCCCGTCAACACCAGGGCTGAGTAGTGGTCACTGCAGGGAGAGGGCCCAAAGAGAATCTTTGCAGCCCCTGCACATCTCCCCGCCTCTCTACCACCCCCTCCCCCCTCACACTCCTAAGGCAGGTCCTGAGCTATGAGGGTGGGAGAGATCCTAGAATCCAAGGACAGCATAGTGGGGTTGGCAGATTCTGTCAGGTAGGGACATGGGGAACCTCCCTAAATGATTCACCGTGCTCTTGTCAGTACCACTTTTCTTCATGTGGGCATTTATGAACAAAGCTGCCCACTCCAGCTGTAATTGGATCATGCCAGCATTTATCGTGGTCAATTGACCTTTGAATGAGCTTGGTTGACTCTTTAGTTATTTACTTAAAGTTTCTGGGTAAGGTTGCTAATTTGCCCACCTGCCCACCCTCTGTAATATGAGGCTAAGTTCGAGGTGGACACGGAAATTAGCAGGCCAGGCAGCTGTCCTATTTTACACACACACCCACATCCCGATTAAAAACACACACTGCAGGGCCATCTCAGCTTCAGGTAACATAAATATTGACAAAATTTGCTTCTTCTAATTGCCCTTATCACTGTGGGAACACTGGCTAACTTTTTACTATAATATTTTTTAAGAGGCATGGTTATTTTAAATTCTGTTTCAGATGCCATCATTAATATTCTGATTGTTAATAAAACCCATAGGTTTTAAAGCTACAGTTTTACTTCATCATTGTACACTGCTGGCCACTTAATGTGTCCTGACTGAACAACATAGACATAAAAGAATTGAAAATTTATTTCACTTAAAGTTGATCAAATCAATTGAAACCGCACAAACTCATGGCTTGTGAATTAACACTCTGAAATTCTTAAAAGATTTTTGTAAACCTCTATCTGTAAAGTACAGGGCGGCACGGTGGATTAGTGGTTAGCACTGCTACCTCACAGCACCAGGAACCCAGATTCAATGTCAGCTTCAGGCGAGTCTCTACGTAGAGTTTGCACATTCTCCTCATGTCTGTGTGGGTTTCCTCCAGGTGCTCTGGTTTCCTCTCATAGTCCAAAGATATGTAGGTTAGGTGGATTGGCCATGCTAAATTGCCAATAGTGTCTAAAGGTGTGCAGGCAAAGTGGGTTAGCCATGTGAAATGCAGGATTATGGGTATAGGGTAGGGGAGTTGAATCAGTGCAGACACAATGGGCTAAGTGGCATCTTTCAGCACTGTGGGGATTCTACCTAGAAAGCAGTTTGATTTACTGCAGTGATAACTCAGAACTATATATATATTTTTAAAAATCAGTTATCATTAACATGGAAACGCAAAACCAAAGATATAAGAATTCTCAATGTGCAAGAATCAAAATGCACAGTAACATCAGACTAGTGAAAATCCCCAAAGGCAAAATACTGCAGATGCTAGAAATCTAAAACTAACACAGAGAATGCTGGAGAAACTCAGCAGGTCTGGCAGCATCTGTGAAGAAACAGTTATCGTTCTGGAGAGGAGTAGGACCAAACTCAAAACATTAACTCCATTTCTTTCTCCAGATTTCTCCAGCATTCTCTCTGTTTGTTTCAGATTCTGTGCTTGCTGTAGCAAAACTGGCTTGCTGCTAAATTGAGAAGTCAACTTGTTGACTGATTCAATTTTCAGTGGCACACAAGCAGATGTGGTGGGATACCTGCCCCTGACCAGATGGTTGCTGTATTTCAGCATAAAAATCATTCTGTTGTGCTGTGTTAGACTCATCTGAAGAGCAATCTGCCACTTAGAGAAATCTGCTTGGTCTAGCGATGCAAGGATGAGCTGGTTCCTGTAGATTCATCTTCATTCTACATGCAGCATCTATGAGATACCCTTTCCATACTTCTTGAACGTTACTCAATAGTTTTACACTGAACACTAGTTAGTCGGCTGAGAAATTTGTGATGCGACTAGTCATTTGTAGGCTGGCAGGGAGCCCGGGGGAAAATAATAGTTGATGCATTATGTGGCAAATTCTAAATGAATTCTCATGTGCAAGTGCTTATCCTGTACTCTCATGGTGTCAGGAGAGAAATGAGTCAGGATTCTTTAATCTGCAAATATTATTCAATATCTTTAACCTTTGCATTATAGAAATAATCAAATATTGATGCATGTCCACCCCCCACAGTTAGAAGTGAAAACTTAAAATGCATCAAAGTCACGAGATTCTGAAGGGTTTTGAGCTGTAGGCTTTAGTATTGTGTAAAGTGAGATACAAGCATGTATTGAGTATAATATTTCCATAACTGTTGTAAATATTAAATGTACCTGCATCTAATCTGTATGAAAAGAATAGACTAAGCCGGGACACTGAACTATAAATCATGAACTCAGCATAATTAGCCATGAACTATTGCTATAAAAGGCTTTTATAGATTTAAAAAAAAACTTCAGTGCCTTCAAAGGAAACATCAAAAAACATTAAAATATTCACATCCATGCAACATTCTCTTTCAAAATACTTCCCATCTGACCATTGCAGGCGCATCAAACCTATCCTCTTCCTGGAAACTGGTTTTCTCAACTTGTTTTAGTGCATTCAGGCAAAAATGAAAACTGCAAGTCCCTTACTAGACTGTTGCTGCTTTCTCAAACAGTTGAGTCAAATAACTCCCTTTAACATTGCACAGAGGGAAAATATGCCTTACACACAAAGAACTCAATAAAGCCATATATGTTTACAGTTCCTATACAGATCAGTATTGCCCTACCTTGTGAACCCCGTTAGAGAGGGATTTTGCCTATTCCAGGCAGCCAGACTGAGCATTGTTGACTTTGGCGCTTGGGGGAAACAAATGTGTCCAAGTATTTCATGCATATTGGCTACAGTTATATGTTTATTACTTTGTTTCAATGAAGGAAAAATGTTACATGCCTGTGAGTAGCTGCTTTTCATCATTAATTTGTACAGTGTATTTTTGTAAACCTGTTTTTTTGCACTCATTCTGGTTCTCCCTCTCCTTCTAATGACAACTTCATTGCAGATGATATTCCACGTTGCTGATTTCCAGTATCAGGAGATTGTTTCTCATAAGACTATTTGCCTTTCAAATGACACAACTTTGATTATTCAGAATACTTGTATAACACATCTGCTTTTTACCTGACTACAAATTAAATAAAACATTTTACAATGTCACGGCAACTCATTCAGCTTTTGTGCTTTTTTCTGTCATTCAGACTTCTGATTTACCACTGGTGCTGTGGTGAGAGTTTGATTGCAGGGTTGTCAGTAAGGTTTTGGGATGAGGCATGAGGAAACAGGTACTAAGTGTTTACTGTGAAAAAGAATATGGAAGTTTTAGAAAGTAGCGAAATAGATGGTGACACCTTGCAAAATGTCCATATTACAGAGGAGAAAGTGCTGGATGTCTTGAAACGCATAAAGGTGGATAAATCCCCAGGACCTGATCAGGTGTTCCCTAGAACTCTGTGGGAAGCTAGAGAAGTTATTGCTGGGCCTCTTGCTGAGATATTTGTATCATCGATAGTCACAGGTGAGGTGCTGGAAGACTGGAGGTTGGCTAACGTGGTGCCACTGTTTAAGAAGGGCGGTAATGACAAGCCAGGGGACAATAGACCAGTGAGCCTGACCTCGGTGGTGGGCAAGTTGTTGGAGAGAATCCTGAGGGACAGGATGTACATGTATTTGGAAAGGCAAGGACTGATTAGGGATAGTCAACATGGCTTTAGGACATAGAAAGGTACAGCACAGAACAGTCCCTTAGGCCCACGATGTTGTGCCGAGATTTAACCCTAATGTAAAATATAGTAACTTAACCTATGCACTCCTCAACTCATTGCTATCCATGTGCATGTCCAGCAGTCACTTAAATGTCCCCAATGACCTTGCCTCCACCACCACAGCTGGCAATGCATTCCATGCATTCACAACTCTCTGCATAAAGAACCTACCTCTGACGTCTCTTTTATACTTTCCTCCTAATATCTTCAAACTATGACTTCTCATACCAGTCAATCCTGCCCTGGGGAAAGGTCTCTGGCTGTTGACTCTATCTATTCCTCTCATTATTTTGTACACCTCGATCAGGTCTCCTCTCTTCCTTCTCTTCAGAGAGAAAAGTCTGAGCTTATTCAACGTTTCTTCATAAGGCAAGCCCTCCAGTCCAGGCAGCATCCTGGTAAACCTTCTTTGCACCCTCTCCAAAGCCTCTGTGTCTTTCCTATAGTAGGGCGACCAGAACTTGACACAATATTCCAAGTGTGGTCTCACCAGGGACTTGTACAGCTGCAGCAAAACCTCGCGGCTCTTAAACCCGATCCCCCTTTTAATGAAGGCCAAAACACCATATGCTTTCTTAATAGCCCTATCCTCTTGGGTGACAACTTTGAGGGATCTATGTACTTGCACACCCAGATCCCTCTGTTCCTCCGCACTGCCAAGAATCCTGTCTTTAATCCTATATTCAGCATTCAAGTTTGACCTTCCAAAATGCATCACTTCGCATTTATCCAGGTTGAACTTCATCGGCCATTTCTCAGCCCAGCTCTGCATCCTGTCTATGTTGCGCTGCAGCCTGCAGTAGCCCTCTATTCTATCGACAACACCTCCAACCTTTGTGTCATCTGCAAATTTACTAACCCACCCCTCAACCTCCTCATCCAAGTCATTTATAAAAACTACAAACAGCAGAGGCCCAAGAACAGAGCCCTGCGAAACCCCACTCAACACTGCCTACAGGCAGAATACTTTCCAACCGCAACCACTCTCTGCCTTCTGTCAGCCAGCCAATTCTGAATCCAGATAGCCAAATCTCCCTGTATCCCATCCTTCCTGACTTTATGAATGAGCCTACCATGGGGAACCCTATCAAATGCCTTGCTGAAGTCCATATACACCACATCCACTGCTCGACTGTTGTTGACCTGTCTTGACACCTCCTCAAAGAGCTCTAAGATTTGTGAGGCATGACCTGCCCCTCTCAAAGCCATGCTGACTACCTTTAATCACACTACGCTTTGCCAAATAGTCATAAATCCTATCTCTCAATTCTTTCCACAACTTTGCTGACCACAGACGTAAGACTGACTGGTCTGTAATTGCCAGGGATTTCTCTATTACCCTTCTTGAAAAGAGGAACAACATTCGCCTCCCTCCCATTATGAAGGGCATGGATAGGATAAATAGACAAAATCTTTTCCCTGGGTTCGGGGAGTCCAGAACTAGAGGGCATAGGTTTAAGGTGAGAGGGAAAAGATATAAAAGAGATCTAAGGGGCATTGTTTTCATGCAGCGGGTGGTACATGTAGAATTGCAACATTTAAGAGACATTTGGATGGTTATATGAATAGGAAGGGTTTGGAGGGATATGGGCCGGGTGTTGGCAGGTGGGACTAGATTGGGTTGGGATATCTGGTTAGCATGGATGGGTTGGACCGAAGGGTCTGTTTCCATGCTGTACATCACTATGATTCTAAGTGAAGATTAATCAGAAAGGGAATGCACCAACCTCGATGGGATTTGGGTTCCGCTGCTATTAGACCCAATTCTTTATTTGTTCAACAAGGGAGGGCAGATCGGAATCAATCTCCAGTGTGGGTAAAGAGCAGATCACTGATCCAATGGCCTTTGGAATAGGGGTCAAACCCCACGCTGCTGGTATCAATCTGATCCACAAGATCTCTCTACTCAAATAACATTCCCAGAAATCCAAACGGCTGTGGCCACAAGCACTTTTACTTATAGGTTGTGTTCTAAAGCTGTGAATAGTGATGATAGAGGGTCCAATTTGCAGAGGAAAGGGGCATGGACAGCATGGTGGCTCAGTGGTTAGCACTGCTGCCCCACAGCACCAGTACGTGGGTTCGATTCCACCCTCGGGAGACAGTGTGGAGTTTGCAAATTCTCCTCATATTTGCGTGGGTTTCCTCTGGATTTCCTCCCACAGTGCAAAGATGTGCAGGTTAGGTGGATTGACCATGGGAAATTACCCATAGAGTCCAGTGATGTGCAGGGTAGGTGGGTTAGCCAGAGGCAATGGAGGGTTACAGCGATAGGGCAGGAGTGTTTGGGTCTGGGTGGTATGCTCTTCGGAGAGTCAGTGTCGACCCAATGGGTTGAATGGCCTGCTACCACACTGTAAAAGATTCTATTTTTTTCAACACCATTGTGCAAATAATTTTGTTCAATATTTCCATCATCAGGGAAAAACACTCCTCATGTGGCTGGGGAGCCAACACCAAGCAAAGCCCACTCAGGGCAAAGCTGTGTGGAAAAGAAAAAGTGAAGGGGGAGGGTAGGGATTAAATCAAAATAGAGCTGGAAGGGGTAATAATGCAAACCACCCCAAGCTTTCCCCACCTATCCCTGAAGGCAACGAGAGTGTTGGTGAACACCACGCACTCCCTCTCTATTGAGACCCAGGCTCAAAAATATCCTCAGAAGAGGCTGAAATGACCCCCTCCACAGCCCACTGCCTGGACCTGTTTATAATTGTCGGCATTTTATGACTTTTCCTGACTATCATACGGCTAACTAGGAATGTCTCCCACACATAACCTCTGAGATTGGTGTATGGTGGAAAGATATGCAGGTTTATAGTCAACCTGTTTGACCACATTATGAATATGCTCCCAGCCCAAGGCAGGAACTCTAACCTCCAAACATTGCACCCACCGACAACTAACCTCATGGGGATGCCCCATAACGAAAGACTTGCATTCCTGTCAAAACAGAAATTGCTGGAGAAACTCAGCAACTCTGACATGGAAAGAAACAGAATTAAAGTTTTGAGTCTGATATGGCTTATTTTGCAAACGAAACAGTTGGAGTCACTGGATACTGCAAAGGCTCTGGGCCCTGACAACATGCTGACGAGAGTACTGAAGATTTGTGCTCCAGAACTCACTGCTCCCCTAGCCAAGCTCTTTCAGTGCAGTTACAATGTTGGCATCTACCCAACAATGTGGAAAATTGCCCAGGTGTGTCCGGGACACAAAAGATACAGGACAAATCCAACCCAGTTGGAAGTTTTCAATAACAACTTCCAGCAAATAGACATTCTGGAATTTATCTCTCAGTACAAGCGGTGAGTTAATACCAGATTAAGACACACAACATTAAATGCCCTGGTTTTACTCAGTTGGATGGAGGCATAGTTAGATTCCTGTCTGGATGTCAAATACAGCTGCATTCCATTAAACTGAACACTGTCGTCCTACATTCTTTGGCAAATCACCACTCATACTGATCGGCACAGAGCACCTTTAGAATTGCAGCTTGTATTGTTTTCATATACTTGCTGTTCCTTTTGATCTCTTATGAGCTGTCTGAGGAATTTTGAGTAGTCCAGATGTGAGTTTGTCCCTCCACGTGTCTCAACATGGTCTCTGTTTCAACAAGATTTATTTGGTGTGGAACTGAACCTTCATTGTCTTTACCTAACAAACCAAAAGCATTTTCTAAGTTAAAAGCTGCATACTACAACTGTTGGAAATCTCAAATAACTGAAAATTCTCAACGCATCCTGCAGATCTTGGCAATATCACGGAAAGGAACCCTGAAAAAATATTTCAGATCTTGACCTCCAAACAGGAAATGTTAGGTGCATAATAGGTTTTAGGAGCAAGTGCAGACCATTCAGCCCCTCAAGCCTGCTTTCCCATTCAGTCAAGGGAGCTTGAGGGGGGGGACTTTTCACACACACATGGTGGTTTGTATATGGAACGAGCTACCAAAGGAAGTGGTAGATGCAGGTACAATTACAACATTTAAAAGACATTTGGACAGGTACATGTGTCGGAAAGATTTAGAGGGATATGGGCCAAATGGGACTAGTTTAGTTGAGGAAACTTGGTAAGATTGGATGAGTTAGAGCGAAGATTCTGTTTCCATGCTGTATGACGCTACGATTGTATGACTGTACCTCAGTGCCACTTCCCCACATCATCCCCATATCCCTTTAACGTTATCTGAAATCTATCTTCTTGTCATGATGTTCCTCAAGATTTGCTTTCACAACCCTCTGGGGTAGAGAATTCCAAATGTTCATCACCTCTGAATGAAGGAATTCATCCTCATCTCAGTCCTAATGGGTGAACCCTTATTCTGAGATGACAATCCCCGATTCTAGCGGTCATCTACTTTAACTCTGGCCAATATTAATGTTAATTTCTAAGTCTCCAGTTATCAAACCTCTTCCCTAACATTTTCCCAATGCATAATGTAGAACTAATAGGTATTATAAATTTCCATTCTTCATTTATCTTTCTCCTTAAATACCTTCCACTATGAAGGAACCATTCATAGAATTTTGAAGGATAACCATTGGTGCATCCATGTTTCAATAGGAACTTCCTTCAAGATTCAGTGATATGGCTCATCTCTCTGTCTTGTACAAGTCCCACCTACAAACATGCAAATGTAGGAGCAAGGAGCAATGAGTCGACCATTCAAAAAGATGATGGTTGTAACCTCAAATCCACAATTCTGCTGACCCTGAGCTCATTTCACCGCCTTGGTTAACAACAATCTATTTACCTCTGCTTTAAAAATATTTAACACCTCTGCTTCCACCACCTTTTCAGAGGATTCCAAACATTCAGCAACCTCAGAAAAAATGTCACCTCATCTGTTTTAAATGTGCCATCCCTGATTTTTAAAGAAGGAGACCATGGTGTCTCTGTCAGTTCTCCAAGTGAGCAATTGAATTGGTGCCATTTTCCTGTCTCCACCCCAGAACACTCCCTACATATCTCCATTTCAGACAATCATCTAATTCCCTGTTGAATTCCTCGATTGAACCTGCCTCTACAACATTCTTGGTCAGTGTGTTCCAGACCTTAATGATTTCTTGTGTGAAACAGTTTTTCCTCATATCACACTTGCTTCTTTTATAAAACATTTTAAATCTATGCCCTCTTGTTCTCAATTCTTCATGAATGGGTCCCACCTCCCCACGAGTGAATGAGACCCGTTTCAGTCATGGCTGACCATGGGTTGCATCCTCGTTGTTCTAGCTTTCTGCTTCCCTGGAGCAACCAATACTGGAGTGACAGTCCCGGTCACAGAGGTCACATCTGTATGTGGTCGTTGATCTGCGAGAGCTGCTGCACTCCTTCTTTCGTGCCTGCTTGTCTGCTGCAGCGCTCATCAGCTTCCTTTCCCCTGTGTTGAGGGGTTGACTCAGGGTCCTTCTCTAGCTCATGCGGTCAGCTGCAGGCTGTTCCCAGGACTCCGTAACAATATCAAGTGCCTTCATGTCCCCTTATGCAGACATCCTTGTAGCGCAACTGGGAACACCCAGTGGGTCTCTTCCTGGATGCAATCTCTCCATAGAGGAGATGCATCCATCCTCCTTGTGGTGGACGTGGCCCAGCCAGCGCAGTCTCTGCTGCCTGAGCAGAGTATACATACAGGGAAGGCCAGCGAGAGATAGGAATACTGCATTGGACACTCTGTGTCAGGATATGCCCAGGATACAACGGATATTCCTCAAGTGGAAGGTGTTTAGTCTCCTCTCTTGTCTGGGACATTTCACTGCCATACAGCAGTGTGCTTATGACACAGGCATTGTAAACTGACAGTTTTGTCTTCACTGTCAACTTGGGATTTGTCCATACTCAAGTCATGAGGCGAGCAAGAGTTGAGGCTGCTTTCCCAATCCTCTTTTGATATCTGTGTCCAAGGAGAGGTTGTCAGTGATGGTAGAGCCAAGGTATGTAAACTGATGGACAACATTGAGTTTTTAGTCATCGATGGTGATGACCGGCAGTGTCTCTGTGTCCTGTCCCAGGACACTAGTCTTCTTCAGATTCATAGTCAGCCCCAAATCCTCGCAAGCATGGGAGAGGCGACCTATCAGTGACTGGAGTTCCTGCTGGGTCTATTGCAACTGCAGCACTGTCAGGCAATAATGCTGCACCCCCCTGAATGAAGACCAAATCAATCAACTTGATACAACCACACCTTAAGTTCCCTCACCTGCCAATATGACTTCCTGTCCTCATTATTGGACCAGGCAAGGGAATAAGAATCACCTTCCCTGTGACACAAATAGAATGAATTGAATGGGTTAAGGTGCGTCAATTGAGACTTTGTTGTGCTGTTATCTAATCCTACTGTTTGACCTGGGATAGACATGTTTAATTTAAACAGTGACACCTGTTTTAAATCATGTGCCTGAATGCACTTTAATTGTCAGTTTATAAAATTAGCCACAAAAAAAAGTCTAGTGGTGTAATGGCTTTGCCTTCTATCTAGATTTATTACAAATGACCTTCAGCATTCATTGTGTAGATTGTGTGAGCCACTGAATTGTGAATGTGGGACTTGTCCGAACAGTAACTTTCAAGCTGATATTTCTCAAAAGGCAACATTGCATTGAGCTGTTGAGAAAACGTGTCTGGCCTGGGTTCTGCAGCATGCTATTGACCATCAATGCACATGCACTTGACCACAGTCTCCCTGTGGGCTCTGAGGTGCTGGAAATCAAAATCTAACATAGAGCTCTGCACTGGATCAGGGATCTGTGTGAACGGGACAAGTGATGATCTGTCTCTTGAGTCAATCAGATGGAAAAAAGAACTGATTGAAGCACACAGATGGAGAAAGTTCTGCAGCCAAAAGATCAATACTGGATGTAGGAAAGGTATTTAATTAGGCAGGATGTGGGTGTACCCAAAACACACTAACTTTTCCACCACTGGAATTACTTCCAGGCAGTAAATAAAGAAATACTTATAGGCCCCAAGCCACAGGAGTGAACCCAGCTGCATGTGTGCCTTATGGTGTTAACTCAGGAGGTGAGATGGTTTTTCTTGCAAATCCAATTGACAGAACTGGACATTGGGCAGAGGTTGCATCTGCTGAACACTAACTCCCCTGACCTTCCTTCTGATACTGGTGAAATCCTGCAACCCAAGATCAGACCCCAACATGAAACAATGTTCTTGTTCCTTGGTACTGATGGTAACTCTGGCATCTCAGTTAGGGTGATAAAACCCTTGTACTCCTCTGAACTGAATGTAGAAACTATGTATGAGAAACTTCACCCTGTAGTATCCTGAGGAAGTCTCCGGGAGCAGTCATGGTCTCCTCCATGGTGCGACTGACTGTAAGATCCCCCACCCCCAAAACTGCGAAAGTAAGGGTGACTGCCCTGAACATCAGTGCAGCATGTGACCGTGTATACCATCAAGGAATCCTAGAGAAACTGGAGTCACTGGGAAATGGGGGCAAACTCCTCTCTGGTCAGAGTCATACCCAGTACAAACGAGATCATAGAATCCCTACAGTGTGGAAGCAGGTCATTTAGCCCATCAAGTCCACACCAACTCTCTGAAGAGCATCCCAACCAGACCCCCCAATTCCTGTAACTCTGCATTCCCCATGGCCAATCCACCTAACACGCACATCTTTGGACTGTGGGAAGAAACCAGAGCACACCCACACAGTCATGGGGAGAATGTACTACTCCACACAGACAGTCACAGGAGGATGGAATCAAATGCGGGTCCCTGGTGCTGAGGCAGCAGTGCTAACCACTGAGTCGCCATGCCACCTGAGATGATTGTAATTGTTGAACATTAGAGCGCAGTAAAGGCCCTTCAGCCCTCGATGTTGCGCCGCCCTGTCATACTAATCCGAACCTGTATTAGTGGTGCGACAAGAGCACAGCAGTTCAGGCAGCATCCGAGGAGCAATAAAATCGACATTTCGGGCAAAGGCCCTTCATCAGGAATAGAGGCAGAGTGCCTGAAGGATGGAAAGATAAATGAGAGGAGGGTGGGGTGGGGAGAAAGTAGCATAGAGTACAATTGGTGAGTGGGGGGGGATGAAGGTGATAGGTCAGGGAGGAGGGTAGAGTGGATAGGTGGAAAAGAAGATAGGCAGGTAAGACAAGTCATGGGGACAGTGCTGAGCTTGAAGTTTGGAACTGGGGTGAGGTGGGGTAAGGGGAAATGAGGAAACTGTTGAAATTCACATTGATGCCCTGGGGTTGAAGTGTTCCGAGGCGGAAGATGAGGCATTCTTCCTCCAGGCGTCGGGTGGTGAGGGAGCAGCGGTGAAGGAGGCCCAGGACCTCCATGTCCTCAGCAGAGTGGGAGGGGGAGTTGAAATGTTGGGCCACAGGGCAGAGTGGTTGATTGATGTGGGTGTTCCAGAGATGTTCCCTAAAGTGCTCTGCTAGGAGGCGTCCAGTCTCCCCAATGTAGATGAGACCGCATCGCGAGCAACTTATACAATAAATGATATTGGTGGATGTGCAGATAAAACTTTGATGGATGTGGAAGGCTCCTTTAGGGCCTTGGATGGAGGTGTGGAAGGAGGTGTGGGCACAGGATTAGCAATTCCTGCGGTGGCAGGGGAAGGTGTCAGGATGAGAGGGTGGGTTTTTGGAGGGCGTGGACCTGACCAGGTAGTCACGGAGGGAACAGTCTTTGCAGAGACGGAAAGGGGTGGGGAGGGAAATATATCCCTGGTGGTGGGGTCCGTTTGGAGGTGGCAGAAATGTCGGCAGATGATTTGGTTGATGCGAAGGTTGGTAGGGTGGAAGGTGAGCACCAGGGGCGTTCTGTCCTTGTTATGGTCGGAGGGGTGGGGTCTGAGGGTGGAGGTGCAGGATGTGGACGAGATGCGTTGGAGGGCATCTTTAACCACGTGGGAAGGGAAATTGCGGTCTCTAAAGAAGGTGGCCATCTGGTGTGTGACTATCCTGGCCGACCCATTGTCTCAGCATGCTCCTGCCCCACTGAACTCATTTCTACCTACCTCGACACTGTCCTACCCCCCCCAGTCCAGGAACTCCCCACATATGTTCGAGACACCACCCACACCCTCCACCTCCTCCAAGACTTCCGTTTCCCTGGACCCCAACGCCTCATCTTCATCATGGACATCCAATCCCTCTACACCTCCATCTGCCATGACGAGGGCCTCCAAACCCTCCATTTCTTCCTCTCCCGATGCCCCCAACAGTACCCTTCCACCGACACTCTCATTCGTTTGGCTGAACTGGTCCTCACTCTTAACAATTTCTCCTTCGAATCCTCCCACTTCCTCCAGACCAAAGGGGTAGCCATGGGCACCCGTATGGGCCCCAGCTATGCCTGTCTCTTTGATGGCTATGTAGAACAGTCCATCTTCCATAATTACACCGGCACCACTCCCCACCTCTTCCTCTGCTACATTGATGACTGCATTGGCGCCACCTCGTGCTCCCGCGAGGAGGTTGAGCAATTCATCAACTTCATCAACACATTCCACCCTGATCTTAAATTTACCTGGACCATCTCTGACACCTTCCTCCTCTTCCTGGACCTCTCCATCTCCATTAATGACGACCCACTTGACACTGACATATTTTACAAACCCACTGCCTCCCACAGCTACACCTCTTCCCACCCTACCTCTTGCAAAAATGCCATCCCGTATTCCCAATTCCTCCGCCTCCACCATATCTGCTCCCAGGAGGACCAGTTCCACCACAGAACACACCAGATGGCCTCCTTCTTTAGAGACCGCAATTTCCCTTCCCAAGTGATTAAAGATGCCCTCTAGCGCATCTCGTCTACATCCCGCACCTCCGCCCTCAGACCCCACCCCTCCAATCGTAACAAGGACAGAACGCCCCTGGTGCTTATCTTCCACCATTCTAACTTTCGCATAAACCAAATCATCTGCCGACATTTCCGCCACCTCCAAATGGACCCCACCACCAGGGATATATTTCCCTCCCCACCCCTTTCCGCCTTCCGCAAAGACCGTTCCCTCTGTGACTACCTGGTCAGTTCCACGCCCCCCAACAACCCACCCTCCCATCCTGGCACCTTCCCCTGCCACCGCAGGAATTGCTAATCCTGTGCCCATACCCCCTCCCTCACCTCCATCCAAGGCCTAAAGGAGCCTTCCACATCCATCAAAGTTTTACTTGCACATCCACCAATATCATTTATTATATCCGTTGCTCCCGATGCGGTCTCCTCTACATTGGGGAGACTGGGCGCCTCCTAGCAGAGCGTTTAGGGAACATCTCCGGGACACCCGCACAAATCAACCACACCGCCCCGTGGCCCAACATTTCAACTCCCCCTCCCACTCTGCCGAGGACATGAAGGTCCTGGGCCTCCTTCTCCGCCGCTCCCTCACCACCAGACGCCTGGAGGAAGAAAGCCTCACCTTCCGCCTTGGAACATTTCAACCCCAGGGCATCAATGTGGACATCAACAGTTTCCTCATTTCTCCTTCCCCCACCTCACCCCAGTTCCAAACTTCCAGCTCAGCACTGACCCCATGACTTGTCCTACCTGCCTATCTTCTTTTCCACCTATCCACTCCATCCTCCTCCCTGACTTATCACCTTCATCCCCTCCCCCACTCACCTATTGTACTCTATGCTACTTTCTCCCCACCCCCACCCTCCTCTCATTTATCTCTCCACCTTTCAGGTACTCTGCCTCTATTCCTGATGAAGGGCTTTTGCCCGAAACGTCAATTTTATTGCTCCTTGGATGCTGCCTGAACTGCTGTGCTCTTCCAGCACCACTAATCCAGAATTGGTTTCCAGCATCTGCAGTCATTGTTTTTACCATACTAATCTGAAGCCCATCCCACCTACACTATTCCAGGTACGTCCATATTCCTGTCCAATGACGACTTAAATGGACTTAAAGTTGACGAATCTACTACCGTTGCAGGCTAAGCATTCCATACCCTTGCTACTCTCTGAGTAAAGAAACTACCTCTGACATCTGTCTTATACCTATCTCCCCTCACTTTAAAGTTGTGTCCCCTCGTGTTTGCCATCCCCATACTTGGAAAAAGGCTATCCCAGTCCACCCTATCTAACCCTCTGATTATCTTGTATGTCTCTATTAAGTTACCTCTCAACCTTCTTCTCTCTAACGAGAACAGCCTCAAGGCCCTCAGCCTTTCCTCGTAAGACATTCCTTCCATACCAGGCAACATCCTAGTAAGTCGCCTCTGCACCCTTTCCAAAGCTTCCACATTCTCCTTATAATGCGGTGACCAGAACTGTACACAATACTCCAAGTGTGGCCGTACCAGAGCTTTGTACAGCTGCAGCATAAGCTCCTGGTTCCGGAACTCAATCCCTCTATTAATAAAGGCCAAAACACTGTTTGCCTTCGTAACAACACTGTCAATCTGGGTGGCAACTTTCAGGGATCTGTGTACATGGACACCAAGATCTCTCTGCTCATCTGCACGCCCAAGAATCTTACCATTAGCCCAGTATTTTGCATTCCGATTACTCCGTCCAAAGTGTATCACCTCACACTTGTCCACATTAAACTCCATTTGCCACCTCTCAGCCCAGCTCTGCATTCTATCTATGTCTCTCTGCAACCTACTACATCCTTCCTCACTATTCACAGCTCCACCAACCTTAGTGTCGTCTGCAAATTTACTAACCCACCCTCATCCAGGTCATTTATAATCCAGGTCAGTCATCTTAATTTTGTGTCTCTCTGCAGAAGTTCCTCAGGATATGGTCATGAACACCACCAATCATAGCTACACCATTAATTACCTTCCCCCAGTAGAAGGTCAGAAGTGGGGGACATTCACTGATGACTGTGTAATGCCTATCACCCTTGACAACTCCTCAGATTCTACAGCAACTCATCTCCAAATCTAGCAAGACCCTGGCCAATATCTGGGTTTGAGCTGACAAGTGGCAAGTAACATTCGCACCTCACAATGACTATCTCGAACAAAAGAGAATCTAACCATCAGCCCTTGACATTCAATGGCAACACCATTGTTGAATCCCTCACTCTCAACATCCTGTTGTTTACCATTTAGCAGAAATTGAACTGAACCAGCCATTAAAAACAACATGGGTTCATAAGCAGGTCAGAGACTGAGAATTCTTCAGCAAGTGATTCACCTCCTGTCACCGCAAAGCCAATCTACAAAGTACAAGTCAGGAATGTGATGGAATGCTCCCCACTTGCACAGATCAGTGCAGCTTCAACAGCACTCAAGAAACTTGTCATCATCCAGGCCAAAGCAGCCCATTTGACTGACACCATATCCACAAGTATTCACTCTCTCCACCACTGACACTCAGTAGCAGCAACGTGTACCATCTAGAAGATGCACTGCAGACATTCACCAAGGCTCCTCACACAACACCTTCCAATTCATGACCACTTCCATCTCGAAGGGCAATGTTCAAAGACACATGGGAACATCACTACCTGCAATTTCCCTTCCAAATCATTCACTTGGAAGTATATGCTGTTCCTTAAGTGCCTTTGTTTCAAAATCCTGAAACTTCCTCCCTAGAACATTCTTGGGTCAATCTACATCACGTGGACCACAACAATCCAAGAGGCAGTTCACCAGCTTTGTCCAGACAATTAAGGATAAGCAATAAGTTCAAACAGTGACCAAATAATATGAATGAATAAAATATAACCTTCCGATTGGCTTGAAACTCTTTATGGGCAGGACCTCTAGTCTCCGATTCCTTTGGGATTTAATTTCAGGTGTAGACAGGTCGGTGGCTTCATTTAAATTAATTATTTCATCATGTGAAAACAATGACCACTCAGATTTTTCTATTTTCTACACACATTTTCACTTAAATGTGTGGGTTTTTAAAATTGTTTATAAGTCTATATACACACAGAAACCTTAAGGATTTGACTTTTCCAAGATCTGTGTAGGAGTTTCCAGTTAGAGGGAGATGCTGGTGAATCATAATTACAACCAAACTAACGATCTAGCATTGACAGTACACCTTAGAATATTTGGTGTCTCAACCATTTTGACTTCTTAAGAATTAATAAAATGATTTCTGCCTCACCCCCTACTCTCAATCCCATCTTCATTTCCCTGGTTTTATTTCTATATGGTTCTTTACTGTTATTTCCTAGCTTACACTTAGTGACAGAGTCTAGTTGACGCAGTGCAAGGTCCCATCAGGAAGGCCGTGAGAGGCCGATGCTGCCTCTTCCTGGAAACGGAGGTGCTAGTTTTGGACTGGGGTGGAAAAAGTTGGAACTCACATGATGCCAGGTTATAGTCGAACAGGTATATTTGAAATCACAAGCTTTTAGAGCATGGCTCCTTCTTCAGATAAAGTCTAAGTTCATTTCACCTGATGAAGGAGAAGCGCTCCAAAAGCATGTGATTTCAAATAGGCCTGTTAGACTATAACTTGTTATCGTGTGACTTCTGTCCTTGAAAAGAGACCTTATTCACTCCTTTACCACTAATCTGCCTTTTGATCTGGACACTCTCATAATCTCCCCTACTTGCTCCTCCCCACTCCTCTATCTATACAATGAAGATACAGCATTTTACAGCTCTTTTCAGCTCTGAAAAAGAGTCATACTGACCTCAAAATGTTAGCTCTTGCCACAGATGCTGCCAGACCTGCTAAGTGTTCTCCAGCACTTTCTTTTAATAATAATAATACTAATACTTCATCTCCTGTTTGAAATGTTTTAGTTTCAGCATATCTGTCCGTCCATTCTTTCATCTTTGCTTGTGATGTTTTGAAACACTTCTGTGCTATTTTGTATGACTGTCTCTGGAATAGAGAGTCATAATCACCGAGTCATAGAGCATGGAAACAGACCCTTCTGTCCATCCAGTCCATGCCAACCATAATCCCAAACTGTAAACAGGTCCCACCTGCCTGATCTTGGCCCATATCCCAGCAAACATTTCTCATTCATGAACTTATCCAAATGTCTTTTAAATATTGTAATTGTACCCACATCCATCACTTCCTCTGGAAGCTCATTGCACACTACAAACTAAAACGATTGCTGTCACGTCCTTATTAAATCTTTCTCCTCTCACCTCAAAAATATGCTCCTTAGTCTTGAAATTCCCCATCCGAGGGAAACGACACCTGCCATTTACTTTATCTGTACCCCTCATGATTTTATAAACCTCTATAAGGTCACCCCTCAACCTCCATTGAAAAGATTCCCAGCCTATCCGGCCTGTTCCAATAAGGAGCAGCATGGTGGCTCACTGGTTAGCACTGTTGCCTCACAGTGCCAGGGACCCGGGTTCGATTCCCACCTCGGGCAACTGTCTGTGTTTTCTCCCACTATCCAAAGATGTTCAGATCAGGTGAATTGGCCATGCTAAATTGCCCATAGTGTTAGATGCATTAGTCAGGGGTAAATATAGGGTAGAGAACTGGGTCTGGGTGGGTTACTCTTCAGAGGGTCAATGTGGGCTGAAAATGTGTTGCTGGAAAAGTGCAGCAGGTCAGGCAGCATCCAAGGAGCAGGAGAATCGACGTTTCAGGCATGAGCCCTTCTTCAGGAATGGCCTGCTCTTTGGATGCTGCCTGACCTGCTGCGCTTTTCCAGCAACACATTTTCAACTCTGATCTCCAGCATCTGCAGTCCTCACTTTCTCCTAGAGGGTTGATGTGGACTTGTTAGGCTGAAGGGCCTGTTTCAATATTGAAGGGAATCTAAACTCAAACCCTTCGTTCCTGGCAAGATCTGAGTAAGTCTCTTCTGAACATTCCCAAGCTTTAATAATATCCTTCCTATAACAGGGGAACTAGAACTGGACACAGTAGTCCAGAAGTGGGCTCAGCAACATCCTGTAAAACTTCAACATAACATTCCAACTCCTAAACTCAATGATCTGAGCAATGAAGGTTAGTATGCTAATTATATGGACACATAATCCAGAATTGATGGCTTACCTTTCTATCTCAAATATTTTGCTTGACTTAGAAATATACAGACGAATCTCAATTATCCGAAGGTCTCGGCCGGGAAGTATTTCGGTCAGTTAATTGAATTCTGGATAATCGAATGCCGGATAACATAGTTTAGCCAAGTATTGGGATCTTGCGATCTTGCTGGATAATCCGATATTCGGATAATCAAATGCTGGATAATCAAGATTCCTCTGTATTCATTTGGGGAATATTTCTAGCAAATAACAGGAATCCAAACCAGATTTGCCAGCATTTGGTCCATATCCCTCTAAACCCTTTCTATTCATATACTAATCCAAATGCCTTTTAAACGTTGTAATTGTACCAGCCTCCACCATTTCCTCTGGCAGCTCATTCCATAAATGCACCACCCTCTGCGTGAAAACGTTGTCCCTTAAGTCCCTTTTAAACCTTTCCCCTCTAACCTTAAATCAATGCCCTCCAGTTTAGGACTCTCCTACCCTAGGGGAAAAAAAACCTTGGCTTTTTACCCTATCCATGCCCCTCATGATTTTATGAACCTTTATAAGGTCACCCCTCAGCCTCCGATAGCCCCAGCCTATTCAGCCTCTCCCTATGGCTCTAACCCTCAAACCCTAGCAACATCTTTTTAAATATTTTCTGAACCCTTTCAAGTTTAACAACATTTTTCCTTTGGCAGGGAGGTCAGAATCGAATGCAGCATTCCAAGCATGGCCTCACCGATATCCTATACTGACCAAACATGACACCCCAACTCCTGGTTTAGTCCTACACTCTCTGGAATTTAGAAGAATGAGGGGAGATCAAATTGAGGTATTCAAGATGATAAAAGGTGTGGATAAAATAGTCATGGAGCAGATGCTTCCTCTTGTGGGGCATTCTAGAATGAGAAGTCATATTCTTAGGATAAGGGCGAGCAAATTTAAGGTAGAGTTGAGGGGAAACTACTTCTCCCAAAGAGTTGTGAAACTGTGGAATTCGCTCCCCCAAAGTGCGGGGGATGCTGGGACAGTGAATAAATTTAAGACAAAGTTGGACAAATTTTTAATTGGTAATGGCTTGAAGGGATATGGAGAAGAGGCAGGAAAATGGGAGTGAGGAACATATCAGCCATGATCGAATGGCCTCGATGGGCCGAATGACCTATGTTCCTATATCTTATGTACTTGTGGACTTATTTTTTTTAATTTCAAAAATATACTTTATTCATAAAATATTTTGATGATCTGTACAATTGGTCATGCCATACATACATAAACATTCCATTTCTTTGTATACAGAGACAGAGTAATCAGTCATATATACCAGTCTGTACGATTACTATCCACATATTTAGCTGGGGGGGTGTCAGCGGAGCCCCCTTACTGCGTCAGCCCCCTGTGTTTAGGCAGGCAGACATTACACGGTGGTCTTTCCCCGCCGCGCCTTAATGACAGCTGCCCCAAGCTTCAACACATCCCTTAACACGTAGTCCTGGACCTTGGAATGTGCCGGTCTGCAACACTCAATCGGGGTCAACTCCTTCAGCTGGAAGATCAACAGGTTTCGGACCGCCCAGAGAGCATCCTTCACCGAGTTGATGATCCTTCAGGCACAGTTGATGTTCGTCTCGGTGTGCGTCCCGGGGAACAGACCATAGAGCACAGAGTCCCGCGTCACAGCACTGCTCGGGACGAATCTCGACAAACACCACTTCATTCCTCTCCAGACTTCTTCTGCATAGGCACATTCCAGAAGGAGGTGAGTGACAGTCTCGTCCTCCCCCGCAGCCACTTCGAGGGCAGCGTGCGGTGCGGCTGAGAGTCCGGGCGTGCATAAAGGATCTCACAGGCAGAGCCCTTCTCACCACCAGCCAAGCCATGTCTTGGTGCTTGTGGGAAAATTCTGGCGATGAGGCATTCTACCAAATGGCTTTGACAGTCTGCTCGGGGAACCGCTCGATAGGATCTACCCTCTCCTTTTCCCGAAGGGTCTCAAGGACACTACGTGCTGTACTTGTGAACTTATACTTAATGCACTGACCAATAATAGCAAATGTGCCAAATGCCGTCTTCACTACCCTGTTTACCTCTGACTCACTGAATATTTTACAGGTGGAGTTGGGTAGATTCTTGCAAGGAATATTTAGGATTGGTGGGAATGTGCAATTCAAAACACAAACAGATTAACCCTATTCTGTTTGATTAGCAGAGCAGGTTTGAGGGGCTGAGTGGTCTACATTTGCTTAGTTACAATCAGCCTGTTCTGAAGTTGAGACTGAATGAGTTCTGTAATGTTAGTACGCTAAAAATGGAAACCTGATGATAGTTGGACAGTTGCTCAGTGGATGATAATATCACCCAGATATCATGAAGCGATAATGTGGGTAACACATTAAATTATAAAAGCAAGATATATAGAAATATGGAAAACCCAATCATTAATAAACAAGCATTTTCCAAATGGCCAGGTCTTCATGTCATACAGTTCTGTAAAACAATGCCGTGTGTCAGGTTAGTGGCAAAATGTCAAGTTCAAATCAAACCTGCACCAGTTTATGAAGAATCGTTCAGGTGAGTGTCAGTAGAGTATATCGAACCATTACCAAATAGAGCATCTGTATATGTGTGGGATCTAGTTACAGGTCAGACTTGAACACAGATATTATTGCACCACAAGAACTCTAGAGACACAGTTTATCCTTACACTTATGGAGATATAATAACTTGATTAACAGAACATAGAAGATAGAACATACAGTGCAGTAGAGGCCCTTTGGCCCTTGAAGTTGCGCTGATCCATAAAACCAATCTGAAGCCCATCTAACCTACACTATTCCATAATCATCCATATGTTTATCCAATGACTATTTAAATGCCCTTAAAGTTGGCGAGTCTACTATTGTTGCAGGGAGGGCATTCCATGCCTCTACTACTCTGAGTAAAGAAACTACCTCTGACATCTGTCCTATGTCTTTCACCCGTCAGTTTAAAGCTATGTCCCCTCATGCTAGTCATCACCATTCGAGGAAAAAGGCTCTCACTGTCCACCCAATTTAATCTTCTGATCATCTTGTATGTCTCTATTAAGTCTCTATTAAGTCACCTCTTAACCGCAACAGAGTTTTGTACGGCTGCAACATGACCTCATGGCTCTGAAGCACAATCATTCTGCCAATAAAAGCTAAAACACCGTACACCCTATCAATCTGGGTGGCAACTTTCAAGGATCTATGTACATGGACACCGAGATCTCTGGTCATCCACACTACCAAGATTCTTACAATTAGCCCAGTACACTGTATTCCTATTACTCCTTCCAAAGTGAATCCCTCACACATGTCTGCATTAAATTCCATTTGCCACCTCTCAGCTCAGCTCTGCAGCTCATCTTTGTCCCTCTGTAATCTGCAACATCCTTCCGCACAATCCACAATTCCACTGCAAATTATTCTATTCATTCACAAATTTACTAACCGCAGATTTTCAGAAGTTATACATTTGAAGACACTTGAAGCTAAAGCACCGTTCAAAAAACTAGTAACTTTTTTTTTACTTGTTATGGATTTCCAATAGCAGGACAGACAGAACAAGGTCATCATTCGTTTCTCTAAATTTTCGAGACATTGGGTAATCCAAGATGGAGGATGGCTGAACATTGTGACTATAAGAGCTGCACTTCTTTGATTTTTTTTTTCAGTGTTGGAGCTGATTTCCTGGAGAGTAATTAATGTTTTCTAAGCTGTAGTATTATTTTGGAACTTTGGAATAAAGGATCAAAACAACTGCACTTTGTAACAAGAGGGAGAGCAGACACCACGTGGGAGGTGAGCAAAAGGAGCAGTGAACCTGCTCAGCTGACTGCTTGTACTGTGTAGTTTAAAGCATCTCTGGACTTCACAATGAGGATGGTGTGTGTATGGAATAAATTGCCAAAGGAAGTGGTGGAGGCTGGTACAGTTACAATATTTAAAAGGCATCTGGATGGACATGTGAACAGGAAGGGTTGAGAGGGATATAGACTAAATGCTGGAAAATGAAAGTAGATGAATTTAGGATGCCTGGTCAGCATAGATAAGTTGGACCAAAGAGTCTGTTTCCATGCTATACAGTTCCAAAACTCTGCGACTTGTTATAGATTTGGCCAGTCCACTCAAAACATTCTCAAGCAAGCAGACCAGACCATAACTTTGCAAATTATTTTGGTAAGTGTACAGTGAAAATTACCCAAAGTAAATTAGCGAGGTTGACTACCAGGTTTTAAATCAGACAAAAATGTATTCACAAAATTACACAATGAGAAACATAGAACAGAATAAAGAACCCCGACAGAACTCAGTCTATCCAAACTAGACTTAATTATGCTGTTCCGGATATACACGACAGTCCCAATAAGCGAACCCAGCTTAAAAAACAGTAAACAAATGGAACAGATGCTTCCAGGTTGAAGTTAGAAGGGCAGAAAAAGAAAGACAGAGCTTGTTGCCACACAGCTCACTGTTGAACTCCCAACTGGTTCTGGACTGAACTGCTCAGCTAGAGAGCTGACCACTTCCCTCTAAAACATGACCACTTTGCCCTGAAGTCTCATCTGTTTACATAAAAACAAAAGGCCTCTCAGAATCCTTTTCATGTCTGATTCAAACCAACCTAATTGGAACTGGGACAGTTTTATAACCTCTCTGAAAAAAATTAAAGGCACAGTATCCTTGAGAAAAGGAACAGCTTTTCGGAAAAAGGGACCAGCTTTGTGACACCTTCCCCCTTAAAAAAATGAACCATCTATACCAAAAGATGGCTTTCTTTTTAAAACCCTTCAATAACACACTGGTTTGTAGTATAAAACACACATATACACTATACTAGCTATTCCCATGCAAACATGCACAACCACATGCAAATCCAGGCCACGGCACACCCGCCACCGAACACCCCCGTATCTCATTTGAGTCTCGACAACGCATCATCAATCACACTTTCACGACCTGCCAGATGCACAGTTTTCAAATGGAATGGCTGCAACAACAAGCTCCATCTAAACAGGCTGGAATTTTTCCACAATGTCAATGGGTTGTGACCAATGTATACAATTGTCTCAGATGCATTGCTGGTAATATAAACACTGAAATGTTGTAATGCCAACACCAAGCTTAAAGTCTTTTTCTCCAACATTGAATATTTCTGTTGATACACGTTCAATTCCCTGGAAAAATACCCGATGGGTCTTTCCATTCCCTCGTCAGCCTCCTGCAGGAGCACTGCACCGACACCCACATCACTGGCATCGATAGCCACCTTGAAAGGCTTCATGTAATCCAGTGTGGCTAATACCGGGGCAGTGGTTAACACCATTTTTAGGCTGTAAAATGCCTTTTGACAGTCCGCTATCCACTGAAATTTCTTGCCCTTTTTTAACAATTCATGGCCAAAGTTCAGCACAAACTTTCGGTAAAATCCACTCAACCCCCGAGAACTGTAGTTTTACTTTTTTCATCGACAGTGTGGGAAATTCCCAAATTACTTTCGTTTCCGCATCCCGTGGGGCCATTTGTCCATGTCCAATAACACGGCCCAGGAAGGTGACTTGGGCTTTGGCAAATTCACTTTTAGCCAGGTTTACCACCAAGCCTGCCCTCCCATGACGAATGAACAAGTCCGATAAATGCTGAAAATGTTCCTTCCATGAGTGACTAAAAACCACCAGGACATCAATGTAAATAACACAACTGTGTAACCTGGCAATGACCTTATTAGTCAGTCTCTGAAATGTGGCTGGACCGTTTTTCATACCAAAAGACATATCTTTGAACTGATATAGTCCATTTGGCATTATAAAAGCAGGAATTGCCTTTGCGCTCTCTGACAGAAGTACTTGCCAGTAGCCTCTGAGCAAGTCCAACTTAGAAATGTAAATTGCTTGTCACATTTTATCGACACAGTCCTCCAACCATGGAATTGAATACGCATCAGTTTTTGTAAAGACCCTGACTTTGCGATAGTCCACACATAACCATCTGGCTTTGGCACCATGACTATGGGTGAGCTCCAGTCACTGTAACTCACTTTGATTATGCCATCTTGGAGCACGTGGTCTATCTCCTTCTGAACCTGAGCCAACTTTAGAGGGTTAATCGGAATAGCATCTCCTATCTCTACATCATTCACAATTAGGTTAGTACTTCCCATTTATTTTCACATATCTCTCTATGTGATAGTAATAACTCTTTTAGGTCATTTTGATTTTCTTGTGGAAGGTAACTTAATAGTTTATCCCAATTTTTGACAACTTCCTCATTGTCCAATTTGATTTGAGGAATATCCAATTCAGAATCCTCTGAACTTGCTTTCTCCTTTTGTGCTGTAATCATTAACCCCTTCTCCTCTTGCTTTCCTTCCCTGTCAAAATACCTGTTGAGCATGTTCGCATAACACACTCTGTGAGATTTCTTCCTGTCTGCAGTCCTTATCAAGTAGTTCACCTCACTCAATTTCTTCTCAATGTGATACAGTCCACTAAAACACTGCTTTTAAAGGCTCACCTGTCACTGGAAGCAACATTATCCCCAATTTCAAAATGGTGAATTTGTGATTTCTTATCTGCTTCCTGTTTCATTGTAGCTGTGATACTTTTAAATGCTGTCTAGCCAACTCTCCAGATCTATTTAATTGTTCTCTAAAATTTGACACATAGTCTAAATGGGTAGTCTCTGAATTCTGACTTACTAATTTCTCCTTAATCAATTTTAACAATCCTCTTACTTCATGCCCAAAAATTAATTCAAATGGACTGAATTTTATCAATTCATTTGGTGCATCTCTGATCGCAAAAAGTACAAATGGAATTCCCTTATCCCAATCATCTGGATAATCCATAAGCCCGCAACATGGTCTTTAATGTTTGATTACATCTCTTTAGCGCTCCCTGCGATTACAGATGGTACGCAGTAGATTGGAATTGCTTTATTCCCAAGTTATCCATAACATCCTTGAATAGTTTGGATGTGAAGTTTGATCATTAATCTGACTTTATGGAGGTCCATATCTAATAAAAAATTGAAGTAATTTTTCTACAACCCTTTTTGTTGTGATGTTGCGTAGTGTGATTGCCTCTGGAAATCTAGTCGACACATCTATTATTGTTAATAAATACTTATTCTGACTTTTGTTTGAGGCAGTGGACCAACACAATCAATTGACTCCTGTGAAGGGTTCCCCAAACACTGGGATAGGAATTAATGGTGGAGGTTTTATTACTGCCTGTGGGTTTTCCGATTAGCTGACATGTATGACATGTTTGGCAAAATTCAACTCCATCCTTGTGTAGTCTAAGCTAGTAAAAATGTATTTGTGTTTTAGTCTGTGTTTTCCTCACCCCCTCAATGACCTCCAAGCGGTAGCTCATACGCCACTTGCAGCACCTCCTTCCTATACCATACTGGTAAAACAATTTGATGAATCTCTGCCCATTTCTCATCTAATTGAATGTGTGATGGTCTCCATTTCCTCATTAAAACATCATTTGTTAAGTAATAACATACAGGGATGCATTCACTCACCTGCTGTATATGTCTTTTGATACAACTGCTGTAATTTAATCAGCTTAGCAGAGCTAAAGATACTTGCATGTTTATCTATTTGCTCCTGCACTGTCCCACTTATCTGATTAAAAGATGTCTCAGATAAAGCTATGTCAGCTTCCTTATCTGTGCCTTTTGCTCTGTCCTGCTTCAACTTCTGCCTCGGTGATCTTGTGATCACACAACCTAGGAAAATTCCTGGATAAATATTCTCCAAATCTTCAGTTACCTGCATCCCCACTGGCTTTTCAACTAGAGTAGGCAGCATGCCTACCAGTGAATTAGCTATATCATTTGCAAGGACAAATTGTATTCCTGGAGCTGAGAGTTTGTCCAATACCCCTATCACAAATTCTTTACTCTTCTCTGGACTCTCTCACCTCATTTTACATAATTGAGCACATTTTTGTCTCACCATGAATTCCTGTTACCAGTCCCTTTTCTGGCAATAGTCCCTCAGGAGTATATATCTCCTCATCCTTCAACATTACAGACTGAGAGGATCCTGTGTCCCTTAATATTGGAACCTCTTTACCTGCTACTCCTGGCTTACGTGAATAAACTTTACCCTTGCATGTATGTTTTTTAAGCAGATCTGGCACTTGCTCCGTAATCAACCTCTGATCATCTTGTACACTCTGAGGCAGTTGTCTAACTTCCCTTGTGCTTTTTGTTACTAGTCCAACAAAACTCCCAGGCTTGTCTGGTTTTCCTACATCTGGCTTTCTCCTAGCCCACCAACACTGTGATTTTGTGTGGCCCACTTTATTACAATGAAAACACCAGAGCTTTTTAACTTCTTTGTCCCCCTCAAGAGTTTCTTTTTTACCCTGAGGTAAGTTATCCTTGTAATCTTCACTGAGCTCTACCTTTCCCTTTGCACGTGAGGATGTCTCTGCCCCGCTTTCTATCACTCATGGACTGAAATTTCATATGGTGAACAGCTGTGGATCCTGGGATTGTATTCATTAGAGTTCAGAAGGTTGAGGGGGGGATCTAATACAAACTTACAAGATAATGTATGGCTTAGAAAGGGTGGATGCTGGGAATTTGTTTCTGTTAGGCTGGGAGACTAGGACCCATGGGAACAGCCTTAGAGGGGATCAATTTAGAATGGAAATGAGGAGATATTTCATTAGCCAGAGAGTGATGGGCCTGTGGGATTCATTGCCATGGAGCACAGTGGAAACCGGGACGTTAAATGTCTTCAAGGCAGAGATTGAAAAATTCTTGATCTCACAAGGAATTAAGGACTACGGGGAGAGTGCGGGTAAGTGGAGCTGAAATGCCCATCAGCTATGATTAAATGGCGGAGTGGACATGATGGGCCAAATGGCCTTACTTCCATTCCTATGTCTTATGGTCTTATGGAAATCGATTCTAGAAGCCACATCGTGTTTTATAAACCAGCTCATCACCATCAGCCACTTCAGCTGCTAACCTCGCTGTTTTAACTCCCTGCTCTTCCACATGAGTTCGCACTACTTCAGGCAGTGACTTTTTAAATTCCTCCAAAATAATTACCTCTCTAAGGCTATCAGAGGTTTGCTCAGTTTTTAAACTTCTTATCCATCTGTCGAAATTCCTCTGTTTGATCCTTTCAAACTCAATATAGGTGTGACCAGGATCCCTCCTTAGATTCATGAAACGTAGTCTGTTGGCTTCTGGCAAAAGCTCAGATGCACTTCAAATGGTTTTTTTCACCTGCTCATACTCCCCAGATACCTCCTCCGATAGTGATGTGAATACCTCACTAGCCCTACCTCCAAGTTTCGTTTGGATCAACAAAACCCACATAGCCACTGCATCTGTTTAGCCCCTTTTTCAGATGAAATGAAAAAAGCTTCCATATCCTTCTCATCAAATTTAAGCAATGCTTGAACATACTTAAACAATTTCTCATCAGGCTTTCGCCCACCATGGGTTTGCACATCCCTGCTCTCTTCCTCATGAGACTTGCCTTCAGCTTTTATCTCAAGCCTTTTAAGCTGACTTTCCTTTTTAAGTGTCACTTTCTGAAGATCAAAAGTTCTCTCTTTTTCTTTCTCTTCTGCTAGAGCCCTTCGTTCTTTTTCTTTCTCTTCTGGTTTTAATCGTAACTCAAACTGTTTCATTTCTGCTGCTCTTTCCTTATCTCTCGCCTCTAACTCAAGCTGCTACATTTGCAATTGAATTTTTGCCATCACTACAGATTCTGCTGGTTTCTCCAGCAAGTTTAAATGCTGATCTGCTGCTGTAATTATCTCTCCATTCCTCACAGAAGCAGGCAGTTCCAATACAGCTCCCCTGCTAATTTCCGCAGCTTGGTCTTATTCACTTTATGCAAAACTTCCAAAGTCACTGCATCCACATCCAGAAAACGTTTGGCGACTGAAAGAGTCATTCCTATCACAATTTTTGTCTACCCAACCAAACCAACACCCGAAATAAAGACACTAGCACCTACCACTCGCTGTTTAAAATCCCGCAAAGAGCCCCCAGTCTGTTATGGACTGGGCCGGACCACTCAAAACATTCTCAAGCAGACAGCCCAGACCATAACTTGGCGATTTGTTTTGGTAAGTGTACAGTGAAAATTACCCAGAGTAAGTTAGCGAGGTTGACTACCAGGTTATAAAACAGACAAAAATTTATTCACAAAATTACACAATGAAAACAAAGAACAGAATAAAGAACCCCTACAGAACTCAGTCTATCCAAACTAGAATTAATTATGTTGTTCTGAATATACACAACAGTCCCAATAAGCGAACCCTCTTTAAAAAAACAGTTAAAAAATGGATCAGATGCTTACAGGTTGAAGTTAGAATGACAGAAAGAGAGAGACAGAGCCTGTTTCCACACAGCTTACTGTTGAACTCCCAACTGGACTGAACTACTCAGCTAGACAGCTGACCACTTTCTTTCCATTATACAGGTCACTTCTAAAACATGACGGTTTTGGCCTGAAGTCTCATCTATTTCCATATAATCAAAAGGTCTCTCAAAATCCTTTTCATCTCGATATCAAACCAGTCTAATCGGAACCGGAAGAGTTTTGTCACCCTTCTGAAAAAAAGGACACAATATCCTTGAGAAAAAGGAACAGCTTTTCGAAAAAATGGACCAACTTTGTGACAGACTCTATGAGCACATTTCCATCACGTTCTGAAGCACAGAGTTCTAAAGTTCCACATCATCTGGGAGGAAAAGAAAATTTCTTCCCTGGGAGGCCATATTGGATTTGGTGCTAGGCAACGAACTTTGCCAGGTGTCAGATCTCTCGATGTGAGAGCATTTTGGTGATAGTGATCAGAACTCTATGATCTTTACTATAGTCAGGGAGAGAGATAGGAGCAGATGGTATGGGAGAATATCTAATTGAGAGAGAGGGAATTACAATGTTATTAGACAGGAACTGGGGCACCTAAACTGGGAACAGATGTTCTCAGGAAAATGCACAACAGAAATGTGGAGGTTGTTTAGGAAGCATCTGCTGACAGTGCTGGACAGGTTTGTCCCACTGAGGCAAGGAAGGGATGGTATGTTGAAAGAACCTTGGGTGATAAGGAATGTGGAGCGTCTAGTCAAGAGGAAGAAGGAAACTTACTTAAGGTTGAGGAGGCAAGGATCAGACAGGGCTTTAGAAGGTTACAAGGTAGCCAGGAAGGTACTGAAGAGTGGACTTAGGAGAGCCAGAAAGGACCATGGCAAAGCTTTCGTGGGTACCATACATCAGGAGCATCTCGGAACTGACTGCCAGACTACTGAGACCCCTAGGACTCATAACGGCACACAAACCAACAGCCACGCTCAGACAACAACTCACCAGAACAAAGGACCCGATACCCAACATGAGCAAGACGAATGTAGTGTACAAAATACCATGCAAGGACTGCACTAAACACTATATACGACAAACAGGAAGACAGCTAACAATCCGCATACATGAACATCAACTAGCCACGAAACGACACGACCAGCTATCCTTAGTAGCCACACACGCAGACAACAAGCAACATGAATTCGACTGGGACAACACGACTATCATAGGGCAAGCCAGACAGAGAACAGCCAGGGAATTCCTAGAGGCATGGCATTCATCCACAAACTCCATCAACAAACACATCGACCTGGACCCAATATACCAACCACTACAGCGGACAGCTGAAACTGACAACCGGAAGCGGCAGGGACAGACCACTATAAACATCGGAGGAAACATCAAAGAAGCGCTTCGCAGGAGGCTCCCAAGCACTGATGATGTCGCCTAGCCAGGGGACGAAACGTTTGCAACAAAAACTTCCAGCTCGGTGAACAGAACCACAACAACAAGCACCCGAGCTACAAATCTTCGCACAAACTTTCGTGGGTAGGATTAAGGAAAACCCCAAGACGTTTTACACTTATGTGAGGAACAAGATGATGGCCAGAGTGAGGGTGGGGACCGATCAGGGATGGTGGAGTGAACTTGCATCTGGATTTGGAGGAGATAGGGGAGGTCCTTAATGAATACTTTGCTTCAGTATTCACTACTGAGAGGGACATTGACATTTCTGAGGACAGTGTGAAACAGACTGATATGCCAGAACAGGTTGATGTTCGGAGGAGGATGTGCTGACAATTTTGAAAAACATAAGGATAGATTAATTCCCTGGGCCAGATGGAATATACCCCAGGTAAACTACAGGAAGTGAGGGAAGAGATTGCTGCACCTTTAGTGGTGATCTTTGCATTCTCACTGTCCACTCGAGTAGTGCCAGATGATTGGACGATGGCAAATATTATTCATTTGTTCAAGAAAGGGAATAGGGATAACTCTGGGAATTACAAACTAATCAATCTTACGTCAGTGCTGGGCAAAGTATTGGAGAGAATTCTGACAGACAGGATCTATGATTATTTGGAAGGGTGGGTTAGTAAGTTTGCTGATGACACAAAGGTTCATGGAATTATGGATAGTGTGGAGAGCTGTTATAGGTTGCAACAGGACATTGACAGAATGCAGAGCTGACCTGAGAAGACAGATTGAGTTCAACCTGGAAAAGTGTGAAGTGATTCATTTTGGACGGTCAACTTTGAATGCAGATTACAGGGTTAAAGGCAGGATTCTTAGCAGTGTGGAGGAACAGTGAGACCTTGGGATCCACGCCCACAGATCCCTGAAAGTTGCCACCCAAATTTAAAGAGTGTTAAGCAGGTGTATGGTGTGTTGGCTTTCATTAGCAGGGGATTGAGTTTAAGAGCCGTGAGATTATGCTGCAGCTCTATCGAACCCTGGTTAGACCACTTGGAATATTGTGTTCAGTTCTGGTCGCCTCATTATAGGAAAGATGTGGAAGCATTAGAGAGGGTGCAGAGGAGATTTACCAGGATACTACTTGGATAGGAGGGCATGTCTTATGAAAAAAGGTTGAGGGATCTAGGGCTTTTCGCATTGGAGTGAAGAAGGATGAGACGTAACTTGATAGAGGTGTACAAGATGTTGAGAGGTATAGGTAGAGTGGATAAGCCAGAGACTTTTTCCAATGGTGGAAATGTCTATCATGAGGGGGCATAATTTTAAGGTAATTGGAGAAATATTTATGGGAGATGTCAGAGGCAAGTTCTTAATACAGAGAGTGGTGGGTGTGTGGAATGCAATGCTGGCAGTCACAGTAGAGTCAGATACATTAGGGACATTTAAGTGACTCTTGGATAGGCACATGAAAGATAGTACAATGAAGGGTGTGTAGGTTAGTCTGATCTTAGGGTAGGATAAAAGGCTGGCACAATATCAAGGGCCTGTACTGTGTTGTACTGTTCTATGTTCTGTCCTGAAAGTGTGGGGATGTCTAACTTTTAAACAGATCTGGACTCCCCCTAAGAAGAAACATCTTTCTATGTGCACCTTATCAAAACTTGCAAGATTTACTTACTTCGATCAAGCCACCCTTCCTTCTTCTACACTCTGATGGACACAAGCCCAGTCTTGTCTAATCATTCTGGAGTAGAGTGGTGCTGGGAAAGCACAGCAGTTCAGGCAGCATCCGAGGAGCAATAAAATCGACGTTTTGGGCAAAAGCCCTTCATCAGGAGTAGAGGCAGAGAGCCTGAAGGGTGGAGAGATAAATGAGAGGAGGGTGGGGGTGGGGAGAAAGTAGCATAGAGTACAATAAGTGAGTTGGGGTGGGATGAAGGTGATAGGTCAGGGAGGAGGGTGGGGGAAGGTACAAAGAATACAATGGGTGGATGGGGGTGAGATGAAGGTGATAGGTCAGAGAGGAGGGTGGAGTGGATAGGTGGGAAAGAAAATAGGTTGGTAGGACAGGTCATGGGGACAATGCTGAGCTGGAAGTTTGGAACTGGGGTGAGGTGGGGGAAGGGAAAATGAGGAAACTGGTGAAGTCCACATTGAAGCCCTGGGGTTGAAGTGTTCCGAGATGGAAGATGAGGCGTTCTTCCTCCAGGCATCGGGTGGTGAGGGAGCGGTGGTGAAGGAGGCCCAGGACCTCCATGTCCTCGGCTGAGTGGGAGGGGGAGTTGAAATGTTGGGCCACAGGGCGGTTGATTGGTGCAGGTGTCCCGGAGATGTTCCCTAAAGCTCTCTGCTAGGAGGCGTCCAGTCTCCCCAATGTAGAGGAGATCGCATCGGGAGCAACGGATACAATAAATGATATTGGTGGATGTGCAGGTAAAACTTTGATGGATGTGGAAGGCTCCTTTAGGGCCTTGGATGGAGGTGAGGGAGGAGGTGTGGGCGCAGGTTTTGTAATTCCTGCGGTGGCAGGGGAAGGTGCCAGGACGGGAGGGTGGGTTATTGGGGGGCGTGGACCTGACCAGGTATTTATGGAGGGAATGGTCTTTGCGAAAGGTGGAAAGGTGTGGGGAGGGAAATATATCCCTGGTGGTGGGGTCCGTTTGGAGTTGGCGGAAATGTCGGCGGATGATTTGGTTTACCTTGTCTAATCATTCCACCATCTACTCATTCCTGATATCAATCTAGTAAACCTCTTTGTCTATAATGTGTTTGCATCCTTCCTTTAATAAGGGAGCCAAAACTCTCCACAGTCTTGCAGATTTGGTCTTGCCAATGCTCCCAATAATCACCAGTTCCACAGATTCCCTGATAAGGTAGGCACAGTCACTCAGTGGTTAGCAATGTTGGCTCCCAGCACTAAAGGTGTACAAACTAGGTGGATTAGCCATGGTAATTGCAGGGTTAGTTCGTGGTGATGGGTCTGTGTGGTATGCTCTTCGGAGGGTTGGTGCAGATGGGCTGAATGGTTTCTGTTTGCACTGTAAGGATTCTATGATTTGAAGTGGAGGGCTACCTCAGTTCAATAGATCCTTAAATAAAGCAAGGAGGAGATAATTTCTCTCCACAGCAAACCCTAAATTTACCTCTTCGTGTTCCAGCCAGAAAACATTATTCCCCAACATTTGTATAGAAGGAATGATTTCTGGACTCTAATTTGGACTGGATTCTATAGGTGTAAGCCATTGTGTGAAAACGTCAATTAACCTGACCCAGTTCACACCAATCTCTGTTGACTGTGTTTTTTTCTCGTACCTTTAATCTTGTTATGGATACAGGATCCAACACGTAGTGTAGGTTTTGGTAGACATGGTAACAGTTTAGATAATAGCATTCTGATCACACACACCCCCCCCCCGACATAGCCGGGTTACCTAGTGAAAATGTAATAAGCAGCTGAACGCTGCAGAGTCAGTAACTGACAAGCCAGTAAAGCTCAAACTGCCCACTTTGGAAGACTAGAGAAACTGGAGGCATGGCTGTCACAACTACACAAGTAAGTGGGCTATTCAAATAATCAGCAGCATATTTTCCAATATTACTATTAGTGAGAGTATTCAATCCAGATTGAACCCGAACTAATTTCATTCCTTTTGTCTTTCTATATGAAAGGCTTTATTTTTAAAAAAAGGAATAACCTGTTGATTTTAAACCTGTTTGTTACAAATATCGTCCTTCATGTACAATTATTTGGAATCTGAATGGATTTAAGGGGCAGGAGATGGCAAGGGGCAATAAAAGTTTATCAGAGTTGGTACATCACCAAATTATTGATTGGAGAAGGTAAAATCATTTGACACTTGAGTATCCATTATTTCATGAAATTCTGAGATTTATGCTTCTGGTGTGAGAATTTCAAAGCAGCCCTCACGTTTTGCAAGTTAATTCCAGGTTTGAGGCCCCTTGTGAAGTAGGGTTATCTATCCTCCAGAATGGATTTCTATCTTGGTTTTATGGTTGATCAGGAAAGTTTGCAGTTAACAAAATAACTTTTCAGGGAACTGATCTCAGCTTTGGCCAGAGGTGCATTGAGTGAATTGGTGCTATCACTATGAGGTTAAAAGAACAATCCAGGAGACCTCTTGGAGCAGCCAACGCTTTTTATCTCAAACTTATGAATAATTGATTGAATGTATCAATTACAGAAGCAGCTAATCGGGAATCCACATTATAGGAGGGATGCGATTGCACTGGAGATTTTATCAGGATGTTTCCTGGCATGGAGAGTTTCAGTTATAAAGTCACAGAGACGCACAGCGTGAAAACAGACCCTTCGGTCCAACTTGTCCATGCTGACCAGAAAACCTAAATTAATCTAGTCCCATTTGCCAACATTTGGCCCATATCCCTCTAAATCCTTCCTAATCACATCATGTGGTCACAGCCTTTGTCTCTCTTCTTTCTTTTTAAAGTGTCGTTTGATTTTGTTTTCCCCAAAGTTCCAAAACAATGCAACAGCTTATAAAACAGTAATTACTGCTTCTGGAATTTGAGGAAATCAGCTCCCACACTGAAAATAACTCAAAAAAGGAGCAGCTCTTACAGTCACAAGTTTTTCCCCATCCTCTATCTTGGATTACCCAAAATCCTTTTCCTTTTCATTGAATTCAAATTCCACCATCTGCTCCTGTGGCCAGGTTTGAACCCAGACCCCCCAGAACATTTACTGGGTCTCTAATTTAACAATCTGGCAATAATACCACTAGGCCATCACCTGCCCCTTTTTCATGAGGAAAGATTGGACAGATTGGGATTGTTTTCATTGGAGCAGAGGAGACTGAGATAGTACTATGATTGAGATGTATAAAATTATGAGCAGCATAGATAGGGTAGAGAGGAAGAAACTATTCCCTTTGGTGGAGGAATCAGTGACCATGGATATTGATTTAAGGTAAGAGGCAAGAGGTTTAGAGGAGATGTGAGGGGACTCTTTTCACCCACAGGATGGTGGGAATTTGGAACTCACCTCCTGTAGGGATATAGAGGCAGAAATCCTTATAACGTTTAAGAAATATTTAGTGGTGCACTCGCAATGCCAAGATATACAAGGCTATGAGCCAAGTTGCTGGAAAATGGGATTAGAATAGTTAGCTGGTTGTTTTCGATTGGCACAAATTTGATGGCCCGAAGGGCCTTTTTCCACGCTGTTGAATACTATGACTCTATGACCATTCACTTTCAAGATTCGTTTTACTAGTAATTTCAAATTGAAAAGGCAAGTGATTCTGAAATGCTGCAGACATTGAAAGCATAGAATAATACAATGAAGAGGCCTTTCTGCCCATCAAGTCTCATTCAAGAAAACTATTGTAAGCTACTCTACTGCCACTTTCCAGCACTTGAATAGTCTTGAATATATAGTACCTGTAGTGAAATGGTGCACCACAAGTCATCACATGTTGGATCAATGAACTCAAATAATCTTCCAATTTATATACTTGCAGTGCCTAGGGTGACAAGAGTTTGTTTTGTACTTTCCCTGCATTTTCTTTGAAAGGAAGGCAACTGTTGGTGCCATGGATAAATAATGGAATCTTACATTGATGTTCAAGGACTAAAGACATTTCACAGATCCAGGCACTGAGATAACTTCTGAATTCTGGTCTTAAATTTAAAAAGAAAACTATTTATTGATGGCATTGTTATAACATTATTAGACCTTAACTCGCAGAAAACTAGATGTGGAAATGTTGATTCCCCTCATGGACCTGAGGGCATAATATCAGAATAAAGGGTTGCCAATTTAAAATGAAGTTGAAGATTCTTTTCTCTATACTCTTTAATATTACCCACCATCCAAGAAAATTATGGTTTTCAATCTCTGATCCTTCAAGGGGTACATTTTAGGGGGGTGGTGATGACTTAGTAGCAACGTACTGGACGAGTAATCGAGAATACCAGAATAATGTCCTGTGAGAATGAGTTGAAATCCCAATCATACCCAGTGGCAAAATGTCTATTTAATATAAGCTTGGAATAAAATGTTCATCTAATGGTGGCTTTGTAACCACTGACAATTACTTTAAAAGCATATTTAGGTTCACTAATGCTTTTTACGGAAGGAAATTTGCTGTCCTTACATGGTCGGATCTACATGTGAATCTAGATACATAATTGGGGACGGGCAATAAATGCTGGCCCAACCAGTAATGCCCACATTCTGTGAATGATGGGGAAGATTTTCAAGTTTACTCTTTGTGTGAAAAGGATTGTTCTTTGATTTTTCTGATACCACAGTGGGATATTTTTCAGGGAAGAGGAAGTGAGGACTGCAGATGCTGGAGATCAGAGTCAAGAGTGTGGTGCTGCAAAAGAAACAGCAGGTCAGGCAGCATCCAAGGAGCAGGAGAATTGACGTTTCGGGTATAAGCCCGTCATCAGGAAAATGAAGGGTTTATGCCCGAAACGTCGATTCTCCTGCTCCTCAGATGCTGCTTGACCTGCTGTGCTTTTCCAGTGCCCACTCTCGACTGGGATATTTTTCAGTCCCCCATACACAATTGCAACCTAAAAACATTTGAACTTGCAATTTTAAGCATGTGGTCACCATATGAAAGAAGAGTCAGGTGTTTATTTTTTAGTAATATTTTCTTTAATCACATGGGAAGCCCCACAGCTCAACCTGTGCAAAAGCAAGGCAGGAGAATGGTATTAATCATGCAGGTTTAGAGTTTTGACCTACTGCCTTTGGGTTAAAATCACTTCAATTCAAGAGCTTGAGATCAGCTAGGAGGTGATGAACTGCATCTGTAAAAGGTGGTAATGTATTCTAAAAATGGTTAATACTGAAAGTGACACCTTGTTGTAGCATGTTGTGTTTAATTAGCTCCAGATCATTGACAGAACAATCAATGCTTTTGTGAATACACTAAGCCTCATCATTCCCCAACTATGTCAATCATTCCTCTTTTGCAGGGGTTGGAATCTGTTTTCTGTGAATTGGATCAGGAACAGTCGTTGTTCTTCATTCAGATTTATGTGATCCCAGCAGCATTTCTGCTGGTTTTGGTCATTGGGCTGACAATGAACTGCCAGGCCCTGTGGGTTATGGTCCACCAGAACAAGCCCTGGAACCGTAGCACTCTGTTCCTCTGCAACCTCACAGTGGCTGACACCACATGGATGCTAACCCTCCCTTTCCTCATTTACTACCACTTTGCCAGGCTGCACTGGGTTTTCGGAGATTTTGTTTGCAAGATGGTAAGGTGTATGTACCACACCTGCTTCTACTCCAGCATTTACTTTGTGACTTGCATCAGCCTCGACCGTTACTTGGCTGTGGTGCACCCTTTGAAGTCCATCCTCTTGCTGAGCAGACGACAATCCTTGTTTGTGTGTGTGGGGATCTGGGTGCTGACCACTGTAGTCAGCATTCCATCTGCCCTCATGACCTTCATCCTTCCTTGCTCCCAAAATCAAACGGTGTGCACCCTCTACATCTTCTCCGACAACACCAACAAGACATTACCTTACACAGTTATCAGCACAGTGACTGGCTTCCTCCTGCCCTTTGTTGCCATCTGCTATTGTTACTGGAACTGTACCAAGGAGCTCAAGAAGCACTGCACCCAAAAGAAGAAGAAACTCTTCAGGTTGATGTACTCAGTTCTGATCATTTTTGGCCTCATGTACTTGCCCTACCACCTGGTGAGGAACGCCTGCATTATACTGAGAGCCTTCTGGAGCAACCAGACACAACTAGTCTACAGCTCAGATGTGGGTTTCTCAATGGAGATGGCTATCTGCAGCTTCAACACTTGTATCAACCCTTTATTTTATTTTATGGCAAGTGGCAACAGCAAAAATTCACTAAAAAAGACCCTTTCATTTTGTTGCAAAGACACCAAAAGACAGGTTAGGTTCAAGGTGACTGCAGTCCATCCAGTCTAGATGGTTTGGTATCCAAGCTGTTTCTAACACCCCCATAGAATGCACATTGATCATTTATCACTATGGATTCTCAGGCTTTCATGGGACTGCATGGCACCAACATATTCCTAAAGATGTTTGTGCACTTTCCACTGTTGACTTACCTTGAGTACCTTACATAACTGATAAATATTTGACATCTCTCTCACAGTTTAGAATGTCATTGGTGCTAATTAATCTTTTCTGTACTAATTTTTTTTCAAATATAATTTTTTTTAATCATTTCAGTTTAGTTGGTATGATTGTGTAAGGAAACAGGATGTTTTTTGACAATGTGCTTTTCAATTAGAGCAACAGAGCATTTGCAAAGATGAAAGCTTGAGATTACTCTTTGTATTTTCATCTCAATTATATATTAAAAATTTCTATGCTGCTACTTATTTCTGCACAAATCAATTTTGCTTTTGTTTCAGAATACCATTTGTCCTTCACTCCACCCCTACGTTGGTGTCCATGTAATGTTGCTATTGTGTATCTAATTATCCCTCACTGCGTCAATGGGACAGGAGTAGGTACTGGATTAGTGGTACTGGATTAGTAGGTACTGGCTTTTGCCCGAAACGTCAATTTCGAAGCTCCTTGGATGCTGCCTGAACTGCTGTGCTCTTCCAGCACCACTAATCCAGAATCTGGTTTCCAGCATCTGCAGTCATTGTTTTTACCTCGACAGGAGTAGGTAATCCAGCCCCTTAAACTCGTGACACTTACTTCAATTTTTTATCTAAACTGAATTTCACAGATTAATTCAATATCACTTAACACTCTTGTTGACAAAAATAAACTATTAACCTCAGTTTTGAAATAAAAACAGGAAATGCTGCAGAAACCCAGCAGGTCTGACAGCATCTGTGGAAAGAGAGAAACAGTTAATGTTTTGAGTCCAATGTGACTCTTCTTGAGAACTCATTGAGAATTCAAAGGTCATTAGAGTGGAAACATTAAATTGTTGCTGTCTTCAGGTCTGCTGAGTTTCTCCAGCACTTTCTGCTTTTATTTCAGCTCTTCAGCATCCAGAATATGTTGCTTTTATTTCAGTTTTGAGAGTTACAATTAACCATTTCTCAGCAAGTTTTTGTTTTAGGACAATGGGGTGGTGAGTACCAAATGTGCATTACCTTTTGTGTGAATAATTACTCTTCAACATCTCCCTGAAATGGTCATGCTCTTAACATAACACCACCTGTTCTCGACTCCCCGACCAAAGGAAACATTCAGTCTATGCAATCAAATTATTTAATTATTTCATAAATGCTTCCATTTCAGCAACACTTACTCAATTATAGTCAAGGGACACAAGCTTAGCCCAAGCAACCTCCACTTATAATTTAATTCTCCTCACTGCAGTATTATTCTGGCAAATCTGCACAGTACTCTCTCTAAGGTGAATTCTCTCTCTAGCCGTCCTGAAGTATGTGTTGTGGATGTTACACTCCTGCCTTTGAGCATCGGTAATGGAGATTGGAGTGTTGAAAGTGTTAATCAAACGGGCTGCTTTGTCCTGCATGATGATATAAAGATTTTGCTTTGTTCACTTGTGGGTTGTAGGTATTACTGACCAATCAGCATTTACTGCCTGTCCACTTGAAAAAGTGATGGTGAGCTGCCTTCTTGAGCCACTGCCGTCCATGTGCTGTCAGTAAACCCACAATGCCTTTAGGGACGGAATTCCAGGATTTTGATCCATTGACAGTTGAGGAACGACGATATATTTCCAAGTCAGGATAATGAGTGGATTGGAGGTAAACTTGCAGATGGAGGTTTCCCTTGTCATTTGAGATACAAATGGTCATGTGTTTACAAGGTTCTGATAAGGATCTTTTGTGAATTTCTGTAGTGCATTTTGTAGATAGTACACACTCGTACAAGTGAGCATTGGTTTTGGAGGGAGTGAGTGTTTGTGGATGTAGTGCCTATCAAGTGGGCTGCTTTGTCTTGGATTCTGTGAAGCTTCTTGAGCATTGGTGGAGCTGCACCCATCCAGGCCAAGTGGGGAGTATTCCATCACACTCCTGACTTGTGCCTTGTAGGTGATGGACATACTTTGGGGAGTCAGGAGATGAGTTATTCATCGCAGTATTCCTAGCTTCTGATCGGTTCTTATAGCCATTGTGTTATGCAGTGAGTGCAGTTTAGTTTCTGGTCAATGATAATCCCCCAAGAATGTTGATGCTGGGGGTATTCAGTGATGGTAACACTATTGAATGTCAATGAGCAGTGATTAGATTGTTTCTTATTGAGGATTTGCCTGGCATTTGTGTGGCACGAATTTTACTTGCCACTTGTCAGCCCAAGCCTGGATATTGCCCAGATCGTATTGCTTTTGAACATGGATTGTTGCAGTTATGCAAGCAATTGGAGAGTATTCCATCGTATTTTTGACTTGTGCCTTGTTGATGGTGAACAGGCTTTGATGTGAGTTACTTTCCACAGAGTTTCTGGCACCTGACTCAGTCTTGAAGCCATTGTATTTATATAACCAGTTTGATTCACCTTTTGCTTAATGGTAAGCCCCATGATATTAATAGTGGGTATTCAGCGATGGTAATACCACTAACTGTCATGAAAGGGTCATTGGAGTCTCTCTGGGAGATCATCATTTCCTGGTATGACCCAACTGGATCTACATTCTCGATATTTGTTATGGTCTGAGAGTTTGAAGGTGATGGGAAATATGTTTACATTTCTGGATCACCTCTTCCCATGTATTTGCATCTAATGTCAAGGAGTCATAGAGATCTACAGCACAGAAAATGGCTCTTCAGCCCATCAAGTCTACACCAGTCAAAAATAACCATCTAACTATTCTAATCCCAGTTACTAGCATTTGGTCCTCTGTGCCTTGGCATCGCAAATGTATGTCTAAATACCTCTTACATATAATGACAATTTTTGGATCTGCCACCCTTCCAGGCATTGAGTTCCACATTTTCACCTTCTTCTAAGTGAAAAATAATCTCCTCTAAACCTTATGTCCCTTACCTTAAATCTAGCCTACAGTCATTGATCCCTCTGTCAAATGGAAAAATGTTCTTACTGTCATGACACCACCACCACCCCCTCGCTCCCTCACCCCAGTCTCCTTTACTCCACTGTGGATTCCAGAAATGCACACTCTAACTGTGGCCTAACCAACTTTCATACTGGTTCCAGTATAACCTTTCTGCTGTTAAACACAATGCCTCAGCCAGTAAAGGCAAGTATCTCACATTCCTTCTGAACCATTTTAATCACCTGAGCTGCCGCCATAAGGAAGTGGTACACATGCACACCAAATCCATCTGAACCTCGGTGCTTCCCAGGGTCCTACTGTTCATTATGTATTCCCTTGCCTTGTTTGTCCTGAATAACCAAACATTTTGTCAGATTGAATTCTATTTGCCACTGATTACCCATCTGGCCAGCCCATCTATATCCTCCTATAACCTAAGGCTATCCTCCTCACTATTTACTACCCCACTAATCTCTGTATCACCTATGAACCTACTGGTCAACTCTTCCAGAATTCAAGTACAAATTGTTTATATATAACTGCAAACAACAAGGCTCCCAACACTGATCCAAGCAGGGAGATTTAGAGTTTCAAATGTGAAATATGAAGAGGGTTACCTCAAATTACAACAGGATCTGGACCAGATGGCTAATGGGCGGAGAAGTGGCAGATGGAGTTTAATTCAGATAAATGTGAGGTGCTGCATTTTGGGAAAGCAAATCTTAGCAGGACTTATATACTTAATGGTAAGGTCCTAGGGAGTGTTGCTGAACAAAGAGACCTTGGAGTGCAGGTTCACAGCTCCTTGAAAGTGGAGTCGCAGGTAGATAGGATAGTGAAGAAGGCGGTTGGTATGCTTTCCTTTATTGGTCAGAGTATTGAGTATAGAGTTTGGGAGCTCATGTTGCGGCTGTACAAGACATTGGTTAGGCCACTGTTGGGATATTGCATGCAATTCTGGTCTCCTTCCTATCGGAAAGATGTTGTGAAACTTGAAAGGGTTCAGAAAAGATTTACAAGGATGTTGCCAGGTTTGGAAGATTGGAGCTATACGGAGAGGCTGACAAGGCTGGGGCTGTTTTCCCTGGACCGTCGGAGGCTGAGGGGTAACCTTATAGAGGTTTATAAAATTATGAGGGACATGGATAGGATAAATTTTCAAAGTCTTTTCCCTGGAGTCGGGGAGTCCAGAACTAGAGGGCATGGGTTTAGGGTGAGAGGGGAAAGATATAAAAGAGACCAAAGGAGCAAACTTTTTACACAGAGGGAGGCACGTGTATGGAATGAGCTGCCAGAGGATGTGGTGGAGGCTGGTACAATTGCAACATTTAAGAGGCATTTGGATGGGTATATGAATAGGAAGGGTTTGGAGGGATATGGGCTGGGTGCTGGCAGGTGGGACTAGATTGGGTTGGGATATCTGGTCGGCATGAACGGGTTGGACTGAAGGGTCTGTTTCCATGCTGTACATCTCCATGACTCTATGACCTGGAATTTCACGTTTTATCCACAGTGTACAGGTATCTTTTCAATTCAGTCAGATTTCTCATTTGGAAGGTAGCGTGACTGTTGGGCTCAGCTTCCAGCCTGTTACAGAGGGCTCTGCAGCAGACCACGGGATAATGTAAGTTTGATCTCTGGTTACAGAGAGGGATTCAATCCTGGGGGTAGAGATGGTGTTGTGTTCCCATGCACAGTAGTGATTTGCATCTTGTAGGAGGTGGGGGTAAGATTGAGATCCCCATCTTTAGAGGGAGAATTACACTGGAATTGGAGTATATAATCCCAACGAAGTCTGATCGTCTGCACCAGGTATCTCTCTGTGTGGTGAGACAAGAAGGCACAGTGAAGGAATTGTGTCTTTTCCTCTTAGCCAACAAGCTCTGTTGTAACAGCATTTCTGATCTCCCTAACAATGTACTCACTTCCTTTCAGCTCTTTGGCTTTCCCAGGCCTGGGGTATAAGGTAGGCCACAATTAATGCTAAACAGCAGGTTAAATAAGAGGCTCATAAACAATTTAAATTGCCAACCTGTCTTCCCAGACCAGATTGGCTGTCTGTTAAACCTAAAGCAAATTGTTTAAGAGTTAGGTTTTATTTTGAGATTTTTAACTTCTGATCTGACCACAATTTTTTTTAATACTAAAGTTTGGCCCGCAATTTTCAGAAGTCTCTGTGAACTAAAGAACTGCAGCTAACTTTCATGATACACACTTATAGAGAGACATCATTGTACAGTTTCATAGCAGATGGAACTATTCTACTCAAGTATGACTAAGATAATTGTTAGCTGGTTGGATGTAACATTTACCATTCAGTTATTGTCAAGATTCTTCCTTGCTCTTCTGAGACTGCTGAATGGACCTCTGTAATTTCAAATCTAATGTTGACCTTGCTTTTGTGCACTTCCTGTGTAGATGTAACCTTGTATGCCTCACTCTGTCCAAACACCCTATGATCTGAATGTTCTTGTTTGGTATGATTTGCATGTACTGCTCACAAACCAAAGCTTTTCACTGTACTTAAGTACAACAATGACAACAATGAACCAAATCAAATCAACATCTACCCTTGAACAGGATTGAACCCAAGACTTACACATTTGATCCTTGAGCTATTTATTGGAGCTGGGCAGATGAATTGCCTTCCTACTGGGTATTATTTTTTGTGTGCCTCCTTTTGGAGGGGTGCAGCCACCAAGGCCAAATTTCCCCTCTTAAACTTTACATTCAAGGAAGGAGGTACCCCACACTCTTATTGAGTGTCAACTTAGTGCTGGTGCCCCAATCTTCACATGCCCGAGGCTGTCTGGAGTACAGCCTGAAACAACCCTTCCTCAGTCAGAGCTGTGAATACTACCATTGATCTAATAACTACTCCATCTGGACTGGCATGCAATCCTGGAAGTTAACCCTGAATTTAGACGCTAACTCTTGCCAACTCATCAAGGCTTACAGAATGCAACATTTTAAATGGTTTTCCAGACTCTTGTGTGACTAGGTTACATAACTGATGAAGTCAAGTGTTGGGTGTGAGTGTGAGTGGAAACTATTGAATTCATTTGAGCTGATCTTGAGTCAGTTACTGGTGAAAGATTCTCCTGTCACTAATAAAGATGAACCATCAGCAAAAGGAAGGGCTGGTTTACAACCTAATAGCTTACAATCCGTCTCATATGTGACACAAGATCAAATCTCGATATGCATAACAGTCAGAAGTCAGTGCTGGAGGGATAGATATCAATTTTCAGCTATATACACTTGACGTTTGTGTAGACCCTTGTTGTGAGTAGTTCAGGTGAAAGCAACAAGGCGGACAGAAGGCCAAGAATTTAAGAATGGGTCATTTGCGGATTACAATTCCTTGATATGCATTATGTTCATTTTCAAACTGTAAAGTCCAACTGTTGACAGTTTCAATGATAAGATGATATCGGTAATGCTATTGGCCAGAAGAAATAGCAGCAGGTGGAGGCCATTCGGCCCTCCAAGTCTGCTCTGCCATTCAGTGAAATCATAGCTGACACTCGACTCAACATCATTTTCCTGCAATATCCCTGTATCCTGTAATGTTTTTAGTCTTTAGAATTCTATTGATTTCAATATAGAACATACTCAACTTGTGAGCCCTCACTGTCTTCAGGGCACAGATTCTCAATGCTCTGAGTGGAGAAAGTCTTTCGCATCTCAGCCCCAACTGGGTGGTCCCTTATTCTGAGACTGTGCCTCTGGTTCTATATCTCCAACACCACTTGCACACCCACATCTGATGTCTACACGTCATGGGGAAACATCCTCCCTACACTGACCTTGTCAAACCCTGTGAAAATTCTGTATGTTTGAATGCATTTTCCTTGCATTCTTCTAAACTCGAGGAAATAAAGACTCAGTCTAATCAATTGTTCCTCCATTCCAGGAATGAGTCTAATGAACCCCTGTTGAATTCTCTCTCTGTTGCTAGTATGTCAAGTCTCACCTATACCATGAAGAAAATGATTTAGCCATAAACTAAACTTTGAAACAATTTTAATCACAACTAAAGGATGTGTTGCATTTTTCAATGTGCAGAAAATGAATGAAAGGTTTAACTGTTTGAACTAAGCCAGACCATTCAAAGCATTCTTAAGCAGGCAGCCCCAGACCATAGCTTTGCAATTTGTTTTGGTAAGTGTACAGTGAAAATTACCTGGAGTAAGACAACTAGGTTGACTACTAGATTTTAAAACAGACAAAATTTTATTCACAAAATTACACAATGAAATACAAAGGACAGAATAAAGAAACCCTACAGAACTCAGCCTATCCAACTAGACTTAGTTGTGCTGTTCCAAATATACACAATAGTCCCAATAAGCAAATTCCCTTTAAAAACCAGTATCAATGGAACACATGCTTACAGGTTGAGGTTGAAGGGCAGAAAAGAGAGAGACAGCTTCCATACAGCTCCCTGTTGAACTCCAAACAAGACTGAACTAAAACTGCTCAGCTCAGGTTAGCTAAAGAACTGACCAATCACCTTTGATTATACAGGTCACTTCTGAAGCATGATCACTTTGGCCTGAAATCTCATCTGTTTACATATAAACAAAAGCCTCTCAAAATGCCTTTCATCTCTGTTACAAAACAGACTGATCAGAGCCCCGCCCAGTTTTTGGGCCCCTCTAAAACAAACCAAGGACAGAATCTCCTTGAGTGAATGAACAGCTTTTCGAAAAAATGGGATTAGCTTTGTCACATAACATTTAAACAGATCAACAGTTTTGAACAAATGCCTCAACTTTGTAAAAAGAGCCTGATTTTTATTGCCTTGCCATTAAACAGTATTTAATCACTGTTCCTTGGTGGCCTATTTACTGGCTTTATTTTTAAAATTTACAACACAACATTTAAATTACAAAATGGCTATGTTACCTCAGAGAAATGAGTCACAAATCATAATGAGCATTGGAATGTTATGTTCAAGATAATTTAGCAACATGGTGACACAGTGGTTAGCACTGCTGCCTCACAGCTTTGCCAACTATCTGTGTGGACTTTGCACGTTCTCCCTGTGTCTGCGTGAGTTTCCGCCGGGTGGTCGTTTTCTCCCACTGTCCAAAGATGTGCAGGTTAGTGGATTGGTCATGCTAAATTATCCATAACATCCAGGGATGTGCAGGTTAAGTAGGTTAGCCATGGGAAATGAGGGGATAGGTGTGTGGGTCTAGGCGGGAAGCTCTTTGGAGGATTGATGGGCTGAATGGCCTCTATCTGTATTGTAGGGATTCTATTTAGATCAAAACCTAAAATTTATTACATTGAGCCAGCAGATTGCTACCTACATAGAACATAGAACATTACAGCGCAGTACAGGCCCTTCGGTGTGGAACCAATCTGAAGCCCACCTAACATACACTATTCCATTTTCATCCAAATATTTATCCAATGATCGTTTAAATGCGCCTAGAGTTGGCAAGTCTACTACTGTCACAGGCAGTGCGTTCCTACCACTCCCTGAGTAAAGAAACTCCCTCTGACATCTGTCCTATATCTATCATCTTCGAGGAGAAAGTGAGGACTGCAGATGCTGGAGATCAGAGCTGAAAATGTGTTGCTGGAAAAGCGCAGCAGGTCAGGCTGCATCCAAGGAGCAGGAGAATCTTCAGAAATGAGGGAAGTGTGTCCAGCAGGCTATGATAAAAGGTAGGGAGGAGGGGCGTTGGAAATGCGATAGGTCGAAGGAGATTAAGGTGAGGGTGATAGGCCGGAGTGGGGTTGGGGGCGGAGAGGTCAGGAAGAAGATTGCAGGTTAAGAAGGTGCTCCTATATCTATAATCTCTCAACTTAAAGCTATGTCCTCTTGTGCTAGCCATCACCATCCGAGGAAAAACGTTCCCACTGTCCACTCGATTTAACCCTCTGATATCTCAATTACCCCACCTCTCAAACTTCTCTCTAATGAAATCAGTCTCTTTGTAAAATCCTTTACAATGTTGAAATACAGGTCTGTCCTGTTTGTCATTGTTATTCTCATTATAGCTGTTATTGACCAGACCTTACTCCTCAAAATATTTTAAGAACATAGCCTAGACTCTAACCTGTTTTTATTTGAAAGGCAGATGTAGAGTCTTAGAACTTAGAATTCCTACAGTGTGGAAACTGGCCCTTTGGCCCAACAAGTCCACACCGACCCTCCAAAAAGTAACCCACCCAGACCCATTTTCTTATTTCCACTACATTTTTCCTGCATAATGCACCTAACACTACGGGCAATTTAGCATGGCCAATCCACCTAACTTGCACAACTTTGGATTGTGGAAGGAAACCAGAGAACCTGGAGGAATTTCACGCAGACACGGGGAGAACGTGCAAACTCCATACAGACAGTTGGCCGAGGCTGGAATCGAACAGGGATGCTGTGAGGCTGCAGTGCTAACCACTGAGCCACTGTGCCACCCCTGTAATGTAATGCAATGTGCTTTGTACCAGATGTTAAGCAATGCATGATTCATTTAAACACTACAGTTAAATACAACAAAAGAAAGAACTTAGATGAACTTAACTCTATTGGGAAACGTAACAGAATAATAGATACAGTACCTATTACTAATTAACTGTTCCCATATAGTAACATCCCATAAACATACCCTTTGCCAAAAAGGCAAATTCAGTGAAATAGAATTGTCTCACTGGGAACCCAGCGGCAAAGAGGAAGTCCAGTAACCAAGAGAGGGAGAAGATAGCTTCTACTTCTTCAAGTCAACAACTGCAACCGCTTAAAGGCAAAACTTAAAAACTGAAAAAAACCTACGCATCCTAGTTTGTGAGAGCTTCACTCCACCCATCCAGACTGCGTCTCTTGTTCCAATTTAAAATCAAAATCCCCAAAGCCTCAGATGCCATTTACTCTAGTGATTTTGGTAGACTGCTGGGTGCCTCCACCTTACAATCTCTCTCCAAAAGAAAAACCAGGCCAACATAACCTCTTAAAGCCACTGCTTTGTCATGTTGGCTCTGAGGTATTGTGTTTCCAATTACATTTTATAAAATAACTCTTTTTGTTATTAAGGTTGTCGACCCAGGTTGTGAGCATGAACTCAACATGCCAATGATTCAGTGTGAACTGTAGCATAGAACAGTCTACTCTAAGAATATAACCATGAGTCAGGATCATTTCCAGATTAAAAGCTTTTTGCTGGAAATGCTCAGCAGCTCAGGCAGCATCTGTAATTAACACAAAGGAATTACACTTCAAGTGATTTCTTCTTCATTACACTTTTAGTTCTGATGAAGGGTCAACCAGCTGCAGACATAATTCTGTTTTCTGTGCAGATGCTGCCTGACCAATTGAAGATTGTTGGGCCTGGGACATTGCATTTGAGAAGCCCCTGCGACAATGATCTGGTATTTCTTTAAACAAGTTGTTCATCACAGGCTTAAGGGTCCAGAGGCAAAGAGTCAACCATCGATGTGAGTCTGGAGTCAGACTGGGCACAGATATAGATGGCAGATTTCCTTCCTTTAATGGTATTAGTAAATGACCATATCTTTTTTATACCAAATTATTATTGAATTCAAAATCAGTACGGGAATTCAAACCTAAATCTCCACTAACTTGGTGTGTCTGGATTGCTAGACCAGTGAGACTACCATGATCACCACCATCACAAAGATAATTGCCTACCCCCAGTAACTACAATCCTCTTCCTTTGTGCTACATGTGGTTTCAGCTACTGGAACATTTTCCTCCTGATACCCACTGACTACTATTACAAATGATCCTTGATGGCTCATTCTGACAAATACTATGTCAAGTGAAGTCACTCAGCTCAGGCATTCAGTTCCTTTGCCCATGTTTGGACCAAGGATGTCATGTGGTCTTGAGCAAAGTGGCCCTGAAGGAATCAGGGGCAGTTTTTTGGTAAGTAAATGATGTGATATTTTTGTGAATGTTACCTTGACAGTTGACTGTAGATTGAAATGCTGGGAATTACCTGAATTGGATTTGTCCAATTTCAACTATAGGATGTAGCTGGACAATGTTTCATTTACTCAGGTAGATTCCAGCTTTGTTGGTGTACAGAACTAGATTGGATAGGGGCTAGTCTGTTTCTACAGCACATGCTTTTAACGCTACAGTGGGAATTGCCTTTGCAGTATCCAGGGCACTCATTCATTTCTTGATATTCCATGGGATGCTTCAAATTTGTTTCAAAGAGAATGGAATCATCTAATGATGTGTCAATTGTCAGGAAAACATATCTGGTTCAGTAATATCTTCAGGGAAGGAAATTTGCTATCCTTACCTTGTCTGGTCTACATATGATTCCAGTTCCACAGCAATGTGGTTGACTCTTTAACTGCCCTCTGGGCAATTACAGAGGGACAATAACTGCTGGCCCAGCCAGTGATGCTCACATAGAGCGAGAGACTCATAGAGATGTACAGCACAGATACAGACCCTTTGGTCTAACTTGTCCATGCCGGCCAGATATCCTAACCTAATCCAATCCCATTTGCCAGCACTTGGTCTATATCACTTTAAGCCCTTCCTATTTATATACCCATCCAGATGCCTTTTAAATGTTGTAATTGTACCAGCCTCCACCACTTCCTCTGGCAGCTCATTCATACACACACAACCCTCTGCGTGAAAAAGTTGCACCTCAGGCATCTATTAAATCTTTTCCCTCTCAACCTAAACCTATGCCCCTTAGTTCTAGACTCCCCCATCCCAGGGAAAAGACCTTGTCTATTTATCCTAACTATGCCCCTCATGATTTTATAAACGTCTATAAGGTCACCCCTCAGTCTCCAACGCACCTGTGAATAAATAAGTAAAGTTGAGTAAAAGTGTGGAATTTTTGCAAAAACTATACAAGGCATTAGTCAGATCACAGCTGGAATACTGTGAACAGTTCTGGACCCCTTATCTAAGGGCATTGGAGGCAGTCCAAAGAAGATTCACTGACTGATACCAGGTATGGAGGGACTATCTCATGAGGAGAAATTGTGTAGATTGGGCCTGTACGTGCTGGAATTCAGAAGACTGAGAACATACGCTATTGAAACATACAGTTCTTACGAGACTTGACAGGATAGATTCAAAGACATTGTTTCTCCTTGTGGGAGAGATAAGGACAGTGGGCATCATCTTAGAGTAAGGGATGAGCCAATTAAGATAAAGATGAGGAGGAATTTCTTCTTTCTAAGATCCGTGGATCTGTGGAATTCTTTACTGTACATGGCTGTCAAGGCTGGGTCAATAAGTACATTCAACGCTGAGATCGGCTTATTTTTAATCAGTAAGGGAATCAAGGGTTATGGGGAAAAAAACAGGAAAGTGGAGTTGAGGGACATCAGGCCAGTCACAATCTCATTGAATGACAGAGCAGACTTGATGGGTCAAATGGTCTACTTCTGTTCCTACCTTTTAATAATCTTATGGTCATAAATTGGCTGAAAACTGGGATCAGGAATGATGATGGGTCTTCTGGAATAAGCCAAGATGAATCACCTACTCAAAATATTTGAATGACATCATTTTATGTCTGCCATTATCAAAGATGGAGGTGCACATAAAGCTTCCTCATGTAATTTGTTGCTTAATTAGCCACTACCACTCGCAACTGGATGTGGCAGCACTGCTGCCATATTTTGGTATATTTTCGAAACTCACCTGCCAAGCCTTCCACAGTCTACCCCTGTAACCTTGAAAGTACTGACAATGCCATCAATATGAAATACTCATTCTTGTTTCTCTCTCCACAGACACTGCCTGACTTCCTGAATGCTTCCAACGCTTACAGATTTTAGGTAATTCAGATTTCCAGCGTGCACAATAGTTCTGTTTTGCAGAATCGTTTTTATTTCTGAAGAGGATTATTTTGTATGAAAATAGTATGTAATTACAGATATTCCTGAGGAGTGAGTGGGGTAAACATCACAAAATTATTGATTTACTTACAACCAAAATGGTCTTGATTTCTGATATAAAATGGGAAGTGACCAGATCTGGAGTTAGGCAGGTCCTCCCTCCCCATGCCTTGTATGTAAGCCACATAGGGACATAGAATGTAGGAGCTGGAGCATACTATTCAGCCTCCAATTTAACAAGACCAGCTGATCTGGTCTTAATTTTCATCCTTGTCCCCTCCATTACCCCCATCCCAACCCCATAAACCTAGTTTACCAAAAGTCCATCTAACTTAGATTTAACTCAGATCTAACTCTGGGGAGAGGCAATGGCTGAATGGTGTTAAACCAAAGATCGTGGGGACCAGGGCTTGAATCCTGTGAAGGCAGATGGTGGAATTTGGATTAAAACCTGAAATTACAGAGCCAATGATGTGTCAATTGTCAGGGAAAAAAAAAAACTCTGACTCACCAATGTACTTAGAGCCATAGAGATGTACAGCACAGAAACGGACCCTTCAGCCCAACTCGTCCATGCTGACCAGATATCCTAAATTAATCTAGTCCCACTTGCCAGCATTCGGCCCATATCCCTCTATTCATATATCCATCCAGATGCCTTTTAAATGTTGTAACTGTACCAGCCTCCACCACTTCCTCTGGCAGCTCATTCCATACAATCACCATCCTTGGTGTGAAAAGGTTGCCCCTTTAAATCTTTCCCCTCCCACCCTCAGGAAATGTGCCATCCTTACCTGGTCTGGCCTACATGTGATTCCAGTCCCTCAGCAATGTGTTAACTTTTTAACTGCTCTCTGGGCAATTAGGCATGGGCAATAATTGCTGACCTAGCAAGTGATGCTTACATCCTGTGAATAAATGATCAAAATTGAATAAATTCAATGCTCCAGCTTGAACTGGAATACAGACTCAAAAAATCTCTGTGAAGAAAAAGATCCCTCCTTTTCTCCATCTGTAAAGGAAGATCTCACGTTCTTAAACTGTGTTCCTTGATACTAATCTCCCTCTCAAGTGGTAACAACCAGTGGGTGTCCTATGTTTAATCTGAATGACTATTCAAACCAAGCTAAATTAGTCCGCATGACCGCTGTGAAGAATATCTATGTTATGTCTGCAAAAATGACCTTGACTTCCCAATTGCTTACCACTTCAACACACCACCATGTTCTTTGATGAATATTTCTGTCACAGACCTGCTGCAGTGCTCCAATGTCCCTCAATGCAAGCTTAGATGACAATATCTCATTTTCCACCTGGGAGTCTGCAGCCTCTAGGCCTCAACATACAGTTCCAATAACTTTGGAGCCTGATTCCATCCTTCCATGCTTTACACCCACCCCCACACCTGGTCCTGTTATGACATTTAGCATTTAGGCTTTTAGCACAATCTTGCATACTTTGGGCCCATTATCTCATAATGCTGCTTTCATTCAGCAGAATTCACCCATTTTCTCCTCTTAGCTCTTTATTATCACTTATGCAGCTTTTCTTCTGTTCTGGTCTGCTATCCATAATTTCCTTCTTTACCGAACACTTTCAAATCTCTCCGTCTCCACCGATCCACTCACTTTTCCCATTACTAACCTCCCCTTGCCCAAATTCAGCTCCAGCATTAACAACACTTTTTCTGAGCTGCTATCAGTTCTGAATGGAGAGACATCAGAACATTATGTCTCCTTTCTTCCCACAGATGATGCCAGATCTGCTGAGTTTCTCCAACAATTTCTAAATGTGTCTCAATGCACTTACTATTTCTGAGCTTCATTTCGTTTTTAAATGAGTCCTGTATTAACGTTTTCCAGCCACCAAGCAAACCCAAAAAGACAAAGAGCTGAAGATCTGAAACACTCAAAAAACTGAAATTGCTGGAGAAACTCGACAGGTCTGGCAGCATCTGTGGAGAGAGAAACAGAATTAACATTTCTAGTGAGGCTTCTTCAGAACTTGACACATTAACTCTGTTTTCTCCTCACAGAAACTGCCAAACCTTCTGTGTTTCTCCAGCAATTTCTTGCATGTTTCTGATCGTCAGCGTCTGCAGTTCTTTGTTTTATGAAAGTTTATTGAGACACCTCACGTGCCAGTCAGCAGTATTTTTTATTCATTCACAGAATTGATTGTTGGGCCAGCGTTTTTCCCATTCTACTACTTGCCCTTGAGAAATAGATAACCTAGTTTGAAGTTTTAAGTGAAGTCACATCTTAACTGTTAAAATAATGTGCATAAATATGTTTTGTAGCATTATCTTCCTCATACAGTATAAAGTGTTGTTCCCAATAGTTATGTTGAGAACATCCTGAGGCATGCAAAACAGAAAGCCTTTTTTAAAAAAGGACACTGCAGAAATACTCAACATTTCTAGATTTTATGAACAATATGTCTTGTTGGAAAAGTATACAAAGCCTTGCGACATCTGGCGGCTGTTACAATCACTCTGTAATTACAACTCAATTCCAATATCGAGAGAGAGAATTGCAGCAAAACACAACCTGCACCAACACAGATCATTCCTACAAACAGGTCCAAATCAGTGCAGAAGTCGGTGCTGCGGCTAATAACGAAAGGGAAAGGGATACCAGAAAGAATGCAGTGACTATGTCCGGAGGTGGAGCTCAGACATGTACATTTCAGGATGTGACGTGTATTTTTTGGGATGTAGCTGCGGTCCAAACGGGGGTGAGGGGTTGATAGTTTGATGGGTAGTTTCAGAGGAGGACGACAAGGGACGATGTGGAGATGGTGCTGCTGTGTTCTGGCTACTTTGCTGCTGGCCGTCGGTGCAGGGACCTCACCTGAGTCTGTGGTTCTCGGTGAGTGGGCTGTTGCAGTCTTCTTTCTGGGCATCTCTTTCGCTTTAGCTGATCCACATTCCCCGCCCCCAAATAATACACTCCTTTCCCAAACCTGCTCGGATTCCTTTTGCAATTGGATACGTTTAAACTGCTTTTACTACTTTATTTTTCCCCCCACCGCCCCACGAATTCCTGCTCTAAACTTCCATAGAAAACTTCCCTTCGCAGTCTGTAACGCTTACTTCAACTTTCTTAACTGGATGTTGTGTCTTTCTTCAGTGTCATTTTTAAACAATAAAAGTGTTAGTGATTACTTTTGTTTGGGTGGTGAACTTACATTTATGTCGTGGGCTTCACAATCCCACCTCCCCTGCCTCCAAGTGTGCTTTGTAAATATTTTTGAAGGGAGGGTTTGGTGTACAGGGTGATAAGTCACCGACAGAAGTGTGGAGGTGGCATGAGTGCAGAATTAATTCCAGACTTACCAATGCAGTTCAAAAACTGCTCAAGGCTGGTGCAAAACGTTCAGAAACTTTTATATGGAAATTTTATGTGTTTTTTTTTGCTATCATGCTGACTTATGAATCCTTTTGCACAAGAATTGCCCAAACCCACCTCACTTCCTACCCCCCCCCAACTGTTTCCTTTCCCATACACTCACCCCAACCTTCCCTTTTCTTGCTCCCCTTCCCACCCTGAACTGAAATAAGAAGGAGTGTATCTGAATCATAGAATCCCAACACTGAGCCACCATGACCACTGAGGTTGTTTGAGGGAAGTAGTCTAATTAATGTTGTCATTTGAGATGTACAGCATGGAAACAGACCCTTCGGCCCAAATTGTCCATGCCGACCAGGTATCCCAACCCAATCTAGTCCCACCTGCCAGCACTTGGCCCATATCCCTCCAAACCCTCCCTATTCATATACCCATCCAAATGCCTCTTAAATGTTGCAATTGTACCAGCCTCCACCACATCCTCTGGTAGCTCATTCCATACACGTACCACCCTCTGTGTGAAAATGTTGCCCCTTAGGTCTTTTTTATATCTTTCCCTCCTCACTGTAAACCTATGCCTTCTAGTTCTGGACTCCCTCACCACAAGTAAAAGTCTATTTATCCTATCCATATCCTGATTTTATAAACCTCTATAAAGACACCCCTCAGCCTCCGATACTCCAGGGAAAATAGCCCCAGCCTATTCAACCTCTCCTTGTAGCTCAAATCCATTTAATCGATAAACTTGAGTAATGTACAGCAGTGAAACTCTGGGGCTCCTCTCCTGTAGTGATAGTGTCACATCCTGTTGAGCCAAAAGGCCTAGGTCAGATTCCACCTGCTTCCTAGATGTGTCATTATATCTGACCACATTGTTTTGAAATTATCTAAACACTTAATCTTGGATGATTTGCAATGGTTCATTTAAAAATAAACCCTGTAAGCTACTTAATTAATAACTACTTGCTGAATTTGTTTGCATGGGTTATTATAGTCATACTTCATAGAAATGTACAGCTATGAAACAGATCCTTCAGTCCTTCTTCCAACCAGATGTTATCAATCTAGTCCCATTTGCCAGCACTTGGCCCATCAAACCCATCCTATTCATATACCCATCCAGGTGCCTTTTAAATGTTGCAATTTGTACTAGCCTCCACCAATTCCTCTGGCAGCTCATTCCATACTTGCACCAAATCTTGTACTAAGATGTTAACCTAGGCTATGTACTACAAAGTGGCTTTTGAACCCATGGCCTTTTGTCTTTGTCAGTGTTAATAATGAACCCATCAGTTTTGTGAAAACATCAAGCTTTTGTTGCCATTCTTATTGAGATAACACAAGTTCAAATAATAAATCTGGAATTGAAAATTATTCTCAGTGGTGATGACCATGGAGCTGCCTTAGTTGTTGTAAAAGCTGATCTGGATTGTTAATATCCTTTTAAGGAAGGAAATGTGCAGTCCTAACCTGATGTAGACTACATGTGACTCCAGACCCACAGTAATGTTGTTGGCTCTTAACTGTCCTCTAAAATGTCCCTAATAAGCAATTTAGTTCAAGGACAATAGGAATGGGTGACAAATGGCACCTTGCTGGCAATGTCTACATTCTGTGAAAGAATATTTTAAACAATTAAAACGTTTCTTTGGATCAATTTCTGTTAACTGTGAGGTGTAAATTTGTTTCCTGTATAAGCTTCAATACAATCTTGCATAAAGATAAAAATACTTGCTTTATAGAGCTTCTCTTGAAGTACACTTTTAAAACCAGCATTGCTGTAATCACATAATGACACAATAGCTTCTCGTTATCACTTGTGATTTCCACGTGCCTCACCATACTGAGCATTCTTAGATTTTATTTTGAAAGACTAAAGTCACCTGTCACAACATGGGACGCATCAATAATAATTCCTAACCACACAAAAGTTCAACCTTTTAATCTATAATTGCATGAAAATTGAATTATCAGCCTATTTCTAATCTGATTCTAAACCATTGGGCGAAATTTGCTGTTAACTATTTCCCTGCTGAAAAATGTGTCGCTGGAAAAGCGCAGCAGATCAGGCAGCATCCAAGGAGCAGGAGAATCGACGTTTCGGGCATAAACCCTTCAGGAATTCCTGAAGAAGAGCTTATGCCCGAAACGTCGATTCTCCTGCTCCTTGGATACTGCCTGACCTGCTGCGCTTTTCCAGCGACACATTTTTCAGCTCTGATCTGCAGTCCTCACTTTCTCCTTGTTAACTCTTACCCCCAAACATGTCTTTACTTTGAGATAATGCTTTTTAAAAAGTGAATGTAAGTTTTCCTGATAAGTTTGTCCCTTGTTCTGTGGCAGGCAGCAATTCATCATAATTGTTGTATTCAGATGTTGTATGGCAAAAATAAATAAGTAATCTGGCCTGTGGCATTTTCACAGCCAAATGTATAAAGTGTAAGTTTGCATTTCATGCTGAGAATATGGTGCAATGCTTAATCCAACTTGTTTGTATAAAGGAATTTAAAGCTGCTTATTATTGAAGTATATCTTGAGAAGAATTGTAGCTGGAAGTTTATCAGTGATGTAATTTTCTGTTTTGATTCTTTCATGTGACAGGTCACGTTAAAGTTCCTCTTATGAAGCCTGTTTCTGTTGTTTTGGAGCCTAATGAATGTAAACGCATTGTGGTTACAAACATTAGTAGCCTGACTACCTTTGTGGTTGCTCAAGTGTACACTCACATGCAAAATGTGACAGTATCTCTCTCTAAGGTAAGTAAACATTTCTGAAGGAAAGAATTAGACTAATTAAAATTGGTCTGATCTGTTCTTGTTTTTTTTTATGTCCTCTAATACATTTAACTGTTAGTCAGGTGGAAATTGAGTGAAGGAAAATAATTTTATAACATTTATAGATTTTTGGCTTCTTTTAACAACAGTATTGAAATAAAGTTTATGCAATGCTGTTTGCATTCCACTGTGGAGCATTTGGAAATGATATTTTCATGTCTTTGGAGAGAAATCAAATTAATGCTGGGTCTGGTATGAGTTCTTCTAAAGAAGAGTCATTGGACTCAAAACATAAACTGTTTCTCTCTCCACATATACTGCCAGTCCTAATTTGTTCATGGGATGTTGGTGTCGTTGTCTGGGCTGGCCTTTATTGCCCAACCCTAATTGACCAGAGTCAACTACATGGCTGTGGATTTGAATCACATGTAGGCCAGACCAGATGAGGACAGCAGATTTTCTTCATTAACAGACATTAGTGAACCCGATCTGATTTTTAAAAAAAATCAATTGACAGTAGTTACGTGGTCACCATTTAGAATAGCTTTTCATTCCAGGTTATTTTTAAACTGAGTTCACATTTCACCATCTATCATTGTGGGCTTCTAACCCACACCCCCAGGCTTGGGTTCTGGGTGACAAGTCCAGCAACATTACCACTGCCTCCCAGAATGAGAAGATTGCTGCCCGGTATCAGTTTCTGAAATCTGTTTAGCTGGCGATCTCCATTTTCTTTTCAATAGTCTTTTCACCATTTTAGGTTAAAGAACCAGTAATTGGTTCAGTCTCCTAGTTTTTTATTTAACCAAAAGTTTTATACCAATTGGGCTCCATGGGACTTTTGCTTAATGCATGGTTACTGGTTTGGCAAGTTGTCCTTGAGAAGGTGATGATTAGCTGGTGACTTGAACCATTGCAGTTCATTTTCTGTCAGTAGACCCACAATGCCATTCGGAAGGGAATTCTAGAATTTTACTCAGTGACACTGAAGGAACAGCAATATGTTTCCAAGTAATGGTGGAGGCAAGAAAGCACCCTACCAGTGTTACAAATAAACTAAAATATAAGTGGAATTTGACCAGTTGGAGTCCACATCAGTTTAATAAACTTGGATTTCAGTCTGTAGCTTGAAAAGCAGATGATTTCTGTCCATGTGGCAGTCAAAAGAAGACTGCCAACCAATGCATTATAATTTGTACAGAATCTTAGCAGATCTGGCAGTGTATGTGGAGAGAGAAGCAGTTTACATTTTGAGTCCAATGGCGCTTCTGCAGAAGAAATCATACCAGTCTCAGCATTAACTTGATTTCTCTCCACAGATACTGCCAAACCTCCTGAGTTTCTCCAGCAATATTGTTTGTTTCAGACTCCAGCATCCATATTATGTTGCTTTTATTATAAATTTTACCCTGGAGATCTTTCTTTGACTGTTATCCAAATGTAAGACTATTTAAAATTAAGTAATGATATTTAATCTAGTTTCAAATCCTTTACACAGGCTCTAGCTGTAGCTTTTAATAGCAGTTATGGCAGGCATGTGATCTCTGTCAGTGATGCTCTTTAAGGGAGTTAATTCATTTCCTGTTTCCTCTGCCTCAGTTCTTTCCTGCAGATGCATCGTACACAGGTTCGACTGCTGGTGTTGTGCTGATGTTAAGCTCATCAACATTCTACATTCGAGCTGGAGAAGAGCCGGTGTCAGCAGTCCTGCTTGCTTTGTCCTACGATGCTCTCGGTACATGAGCTAATAGAGATTTCTTGCCTTCCTCATAATAAACTGTAGACCAACATTGTCCAGTTTATCATTGTGGATGTTTCTTGTGCACCTGTAAAACAGTGGCCCCTAGTGTAAAACTGCTAACAGCAGCATTTCCTAAACATGCAATTGCACAAATTTGAAAATGGACAACATATCAAGTAAGAAAGTTAAAGGGAGAAATTCAATTCACAAATCTTCATTCAAGTTTGAAAAATTAGTAGCAAGCATCCGAAGACTGGGCAGATGGTGGTTTGGCCAGCTGAAGACTGTTTGAAACCTTATGCATGGTTACTTCAAGCTATGAGTTGCTGACTGGTTTGCTGTAGGTGTCATTTCATTTCCTCCCCTCTCTGACCTGGCAAATTGCAGCAGAGTGACTGTTCAGTGCTTGACAGTATTTAAGTTGGATCTGAGACAATATTCTCCCTACATCCTATGCTGGTACCACACAGAACTTGTTCTGGAAGCATGTACGCAAGGCTGTGCAAAATCCATTCAAAGGGACTATGCTGCCTTTTTAAAAATAAATGGACCATATCAACATAGCAATTAAGTTTTAAAGGGAACATTGGCCAGATAGTAGATTTAAGTCACTTGACAAAGCATGGCCCTGTTACAGCAAGCTTTATAATTTTACCAGTCTGCCTAGAGAAGTGGGGATTTCTCAAGTACTGCTTTTATATACTGACTCGTGACCAATAGACCCTGTTAGCTGTGTACCGCCTTCTACACACTAGTCCCTATATCTGCCACTAGGCATAATTGTTTTGGCTATTGAGATGTTCACCATATAGCCATCACTATTTGACCCTGACCTAAGCTTAAGACCCCCATATGATCACTGTTACCAAGCCCATCTACTTCCACCTCTGTCCTACGACCTGTCTCTACTTCTGCCTCAACTAGCCTGCTGCTGAAAGCCACAATAATCTTTTTTTTTTCTCAATCCAGATTATTCCACTACATTCCTGGCTGACCTTTCAACGTCTATAAATTCATGCTAATTTAAATTGGCTGTCTGCATCTTACACTGAATCAAAACATGTTCACCCCACACTCGCTACCTACGTTGGCTCCGTGTCCAGTATTGCCTGAACTTAAAAGTTTTAAGCACGTATTATTCCATGGCCCAGCAATCCATTATGGCCAGCACATCTCCCAGGTCTTTGTACCTTTCCCATTCTGCATATTGGGCACACTCCAGTTTCCATTCCTTTCCCAGAGATGACCTGCTTTCAGCTCCAAGACTCTAAACGCTGAACTTTCCTCCTAAACATTTGCTCATTTGTAAAATGCTCCTTAAAACCAATTCCTTTTATCAAGCTTTTCGGCAGCTGTTCTGTATATGTGGACTTGGTGGCCATTTTTTGACTGTCATATTTCAGTGAAACACTTCATAATACCTTGAGAAATGCAAAGGCACTGCATATACTTGTGTGACACGGGTGGAAAAGTGGCATAATCCAGGGCCTAGGCTAACATTGTGGGGAAAGTAGGTTCAAATCCAACCACAGAAGCTGGTGGATATTTTAAAATTAATCAATTAACCTGGAATAGAAAGCTAGTCGCAACAATGATATTCATTCTGGATCAGTGTATGCCTTCAAAAGTTGATTTCCTTTAACCTTCCAACTTGTTTTAAATTCATTTTAATTGTCAGGATTGTAAAAAAATCAATCATTCTGTTTTTCCTTTCCTTTCCATTTTTATGGATGGTCTTTTGCTGCATATGTTAATTAATTGTATGAATCCTGGTTCTGAGATTCTCTCAGTGAAAACCTAACATTCACTGAGTTTTAGCAGTAGATCAACTGATTTTTCACAAAGGTGAACAATGATATCTGTCTTATCTTGCAGTAGTAGGAATTAACATAGGAATCTTGGAATTATTCTCCAACCTTTTCAGGTCCCTTTATTGATCTTCCTCCATTCTATCTTTCCAGCATTACGTCCAGTTGTGTAACTTTCACACAGCTGAATGTTCTACACTCTTTCCACTTGACTGTTAGCAAATAAGCCTTCAGTTATTTTGTTCGTTCTTGATCCTTTCACAATGCTACATCAAGACAACCTTTTAAAAGTTCCTTAAACTGACATCTCGAAGGTACTTACAGTCACCTACTCCAATCCCCTTGTACGTTGGGATGCTTTGTCACGTTTTATGGCACTTTAAAATGTAGCTTTCTTTTTTTTTACCTGAATATCTCGTGAATGCATATTAATCTTTTGGCACATCAAAAAGCCTTTATGCATTGCAATTTCAGATGGAAGTGCTAATCTGAGCATCGAGAGATAAAATAGGACTCTGGGTTACTCGTAAACTGGGCAGAATGTGAAAATATTGTGCAGTACAATTCAACTTTGAAACACAGAATGGGCAGTATATTAGCTCTATACATATTCACTACAAAACAAACTTTGATGGGGTGTGTAACAGTTGGCAAATGTGCTGTTGATCGTTTTGCCAGCCCCAGTTGAATTTCATCCCCAGTATTCAAAGATTATAAGATCAAAACAATGTTCACCAAATATTCTGTTCATAAAATAAATGTACTAGCTCATCATCTTTCCTCTCTTTCCTACAGATCCAGTACCAGGTGCCTGCAACACAGAGTTTGTCCTAGAAAATGACCCAAATTTGCACTTAGCCTACAACAGTTATGAAACTTCTGTAATGTTTGCACCAGCTAACTTGGGTATAATCGGGTAAGTCAACAGCTACCATGACTTTTGACAGCTGAAAGTAATCCTATTTTTGTGTTCTCTGGCTTGGCCAGTATAGAACAATATAGTACAGGGCCTCGGTGTATTGTTGACCTTTTATCCTACTCTAAGATCAAACTCCCCTACATACCCTTTATTTTACTATCATCCATGTGCCTATCCAAGATTTGCTTAAGTGTCCCGAATGTATCTGACTCTACTACCACCGCTGGCTGTGCATTCTACACACCCACCACTCTGTGTAAAGAACCTGCCTCTGACATCTCCACTAAACCTTCCTTCAATCACCTTAAAATTATGCCCTCTCATGATAGCCATTTCTGCCCTGGGAAAAAGTCTCAGGCTCTCCACTCTTTCTATGTCTCTCATCCATCTTTATACTCTTCTATCAAGACACTTCTCATCCTTGTTCACTGCAATGAGAAAAACCCGAGCTCCCTCAACCTTTCTTCATAAGACATGCCCTCCAGTCAAGGCAGCATTCTGGTAAATCTCCTCTGCACCCTCTCTAAAGCTTCTACTCCATTCCTATAATGAGGCGGCCAGATCTGAACACAATATTCTAAGTGTGTTCTCACCAGGGCTCTATAGAGCTGCAGCATAACCTCACGGCTCTTAAACTCAATCCCTGTGCTAATGAAAGCCAACACACCATAAGCCTCCTTAACAACCCTATCAATTTGGGTGGCAACTTTCAGGGATCTATGGACATGGACAGCAAGATCCCTCTGTTCCTCCACATTGCTAAGAATCCTGCCATTGACCCTGTAATCTGCAAACAATTTTGACCTTCCAAAATAAATCACTTCACACTTTCCAGTTTGAACTCTATCTGCCACTTATCAACCCAGTTCTGTATTCTGTCAATGTCCCGTTGCAACCTACAATAGCCCTCCACACTATCCATAACTCCACTAACCTTTGTGTCATCGGCAAATTTACTAACCCACCCTTCCACTTTCTCATCCAAGTTGTTGATAAAAATCACAAAGAGCAGAGGTCACAGAACCGATCCCTGCAGAGCACCACTGGTCACCGAGCACCAGGCTGAATACCACCCTCTGTCTTCTATGGGCCAACCAATTCTATATCCAGACAGCCAGGTTTCCCTTTATCCCATGCCTCCTTACCTTATGAATGAGCCTACCATGGGGAACCTTATCAAACGCCTTGCTAAAATCCATATACACCATACCCACTGCTCTACGTTCATCAATCCGTTTTGTCACATCCTCAAAGAAATCACTAAGGCTTGTGAGACATGACCTGCTCCCCTCAAACCATGCTTGCCATCCCTAATCAAACTATGCTTGTTCTAATAATCATAACTCCTGTCTTCCAGAATCCTCTCCAATAATTTGCCTATTGCTAAGGTAAGACTAACTGGTCTGTAATTCCAAGGATTATCCCTATTCCCTTTCTTGAGCAAGGAAATAACATTTGCCAAAATGTGTCGCTGGAAAAGCGCAGCAGGTCAGGCAGCATCCAGGGAACAGGAGAATCGACATTTCGGGCATAAGCCCTTCTTCAGGCTTATGCCCGAAACGTCGATTCTCCTGTTCCCTGGATGCTGCCTGACCTGCTGCGCTTGTCCAGCAACACATTTTCAGCTCTGATCTCCAGCATCTGCAGACCTCACTTTCTCCTCCAATAACATTTTCCACCCTGCAATCATCTGGCACTACTCCAGTGGACAGTGAGGACACACAGATCAGGTGAATAATTTTGGAAGATCCAAATCAAGAGCAAACTTTACAGTAAATGGAAAAGACCTGGGGAAAATTGACATACAGAGATCTGGGTGTTCAAGTCCATTGTATCCTGAAGGTGGTAATGTAGGTCAGTAGCGTGGTCAAAAAGGCATACGGTATGCTTTCCTTCATTGGAGGGGGTATTGAGTACAAGAGTTGGCAGGTCATGTTACAATGATATAAGACTTTGGTTTGGCCACATTTGGAATACTCTGTACAGTTCTGGTCACCACATTACCAAAAGGATGTGGAACTTTGGAAAGGATGCAGAGGAGGATCATTAGGATGTTGCCTGGTATGGAGGGCATTAGCTATGAAGAGAGGTTGAGTAGATTAGGATTATTTTCATTAGATAGACTGAGGTTGAGGGGGGACCTGATTGATGTTTACAAAATTATGGGAGGTGTAGACAGAGTGGATAGCAAGAAGCTTTTTCCCCAGAGTGCTGGACTCTTACTAGGGTTTATGAGTTTAAAGTGAAAGGGGAAAAGTTTAAGGGAAATATGCATGGAAAGTTCTTTATGTAGAGGTTGGTGGGTGTTTAGAATGTGTTGGGAGAAAGTGAGGACTGCAGATGCTGGAGATCAGAGTAGAGTGTGTGGTGCTGGAAAAACACAGCAGGTCAGACAGCATCCGAGGAGCAGGAGAATCAACTTTTTGAGCAAGAGCCCTTTATCAGGAAAAGCAATGGAATGCCTGGAATGCATTGCTAGCAGAGGTAGTAGAGTCAAACATGATTGCGTCATTTAAGATGTATTTAGACAGAAACGTGAATGGGCAGGGAGCAATGGGACACAGACCTTGAGAAAATAGGTGACTGGTTTAGACAGAGGATCTGGATCGGTGCAGGCTTGCAGGGCTGTGCTGTAATTTACTTTGTTCTTGCTCCTTTCCAATGGCCCACAATCTCTTCCCTCGCTTCCCATATAAACCTTGGGTACATCCAGTCTGGCCCAGGGAACTTATCTATCCTTACGTTTTTCAAAGTTTTCAGCACAACCTCCTTAACATGAATCTGTTCGAGCATATCAGCCTGTTTCATACTGTCTCGCAAATGACAAGGTCGCTCTCACTTTTAATACTTAAGCAAATTATGTGTTAAGGCGCTTCCCTACCTTCTCCGACTCCAGGCACAAATTCCCTCCACTATCCCTGATCGGCCCAACCCTCACTCTTGCCATTCTCTTGTTCCTCACAATGCCTTAGGGTTTTCCTTAATCCTACCTGCCAAGGCTTTTTCATGCCCCCTTCTAACTCTTCTAAGTCCATTCTTCAGTCCCTTTCTGGCTACCTTGTAACCCTCTGGAGCCCTGCCTGATCCTTGCTTCCTCAACCCTAAGTAAGCTTCGTTCTTCCTCTTTACTAGATGTTCCACGTCCCTTGTCATCCAAGGTTCCTTCACCCTACCATCCCCTCCTTGTCTCTGTGGGACAAACCTATGCAGCACTCACACAAGTGCTCCCTAAACAATCTCCACATTTCTGTCATGCATTTCCCTGAGAATATCTATTCCCAATTTATGCTCCACATTCCTGCCTAAGTGTTGTAATTCCCCTCCCCCCAACTAAATACTTTCACATACCGCCTCTCCGTGACAATAGTAAAGGTCAGCGAATTGTGATCACAATCACCGAAATGTTCTCCCACTGAGAGATCTGACACCAAATGTGGTTCGTTGCCAAGCACCAAATCCAATATGGCCTCCACTGTCGCCAGCCTATCTACATATTGAGTCATGAATCCTTCCTGGACATACCTGACAAAATCTGTTCAATCCAAATATTTGCACGAAGGAGGTTACAATCGATATTAGGGAAGTTGAAGTCATCTATGACAACAACCCTGTTACCACAGCACCTTTCCAAAATCTGCCTCCCATTTGTTCCTCTGTGTCTCTGTTGCTATTGGGGGGGGTCTGTAGAAAACTCCCAATAATGTGATGCTCCTTTCCTGTTTCTGACTTCCACCCATACTGACTCTGTAGACAAACCCTCCTCAACAACCTCCCATTCTGCAGCTGTGAAACTGTCCCTGATTAGCAATGCCACTCCCCCAGCTATTTTACCTCAATCCCTATTCCTTTTGAAACATCTAAACTCCGGAACATTCAGCAACCATTCCTGCCCCTGTGATATCCAAGAGTCCGTAATGGCCGCAACATTGTAGCTCCAAGTACTGATCCATGCTCCGGGTTAGTCACCCTTATTCCTGACATATTTTACGATAAAATAGACACACTTTAACCCATCATACTGACTGCAACTTTGCCCTGTCGACTGCCTGTCCTTCCTCACAGGTCCTCTACATGCAATATCTGCCAGTTCACTAGGTAACCCATCCTCTGATCCCATCCCCTTGCCAAACAAGTTTAAACCCTCCTAAAAAGCTCTAGCAAACCTCCTGCCAGGATATTAGTAGCCCTCTAGTTCAGGTGCAACCCATCCTCTTTGTACAGGTCCCATCTTCCCCAGAAGGTATCTCATTGATCCACATATTTGAAGCCTTGTCTGTACACTAGCCCTGCAGCTGCACTCGCTCTCTATTCCTAGTCTCACTAGCCCGAGGCACCGGTAGCAATCTTTAGATTACTATCCTGCTCGTTCTGCTTTTTAACTTCCAATCTAACCCAATATTCACTTTTCAGGTCCTCATCCCTTTTCCTATTTATGTCATTGGTACCGATGTGTACCACGACTTCTGGCTGCTCACTCTCTCCCTTAAGAATCCTGTAGACACTATCCGAGGCATCCCTGAGCCTGGCATCCGGGAGGCAATATACCATCTGGGAATCTTGCTCAGGACCATAGAATGTCCTGTCTGTTCCTCTAACCATTGAATCTCCTATCACTGTCACTCTCCTAATCTCTCCCCTTCCCTTCTGAGCCACACCTGGCTGCTGTGGCTTTCCCCTGGTACGTACCTCCACCCACCACCACCACCACATAATATCCAAAGCAGTATAATTCTTATTGAGGGGAATGACCACAGAGGATCCCTGTATTATCTGCCAATTCCCTTTCCCTCTCTTAACAGTCACCTAGAAACCTCTATCCTATAACTCCTCACTATAACTCCTCTCTATTACACCCTCAGCCTCACGAATGATCTGAACTTCATCCAGCTCCAGCTTCCTAACACAGTTTTTGTATTTTTTTTTAATTTTCATGTGACAAGATATCTATTTATTTTGTAAGTTGAAATGAATTTAAATGCCCATCCATTATTAGCTACAAACTTGTGCAACTGTCTTTAGATGCTTTAAACTGTGTAAAATATATTTCCAAAAACCTGTTATTTGGATTGCATAATTTAAAATTATTCTCATGCTCTAGGCTTTTTGAAAGAGGTTTTGATCATGTGTAGACTTGAGTAGGATTGTTGCATTTTCTTGTAAAAAAAAAAAAGCATGCACACTCTCAGATGTCACTGAAGGCCAGCATTTATTATCCATCTATCATTACTGTTGAGGAGAAAGAAGTGCATCACTCTGTTAAAGTGCTGTAGTCTGTTTTCTGAATGTAAAGTCCCAGTGCCTGGATCTTAATCTAATGATGATGAAAGTGTATAAATTGGAGGTGATGGTGTTCCCATGCAACCATTGCCCCTGTCCTTCTCGAGATTTGAAATTTTTAAAAAATTTTTTTTAAAGCCAGTCTGGCTTGAATGACATAATCTTCAGAACCTTGAACAATTGGAACAGTCTTCTAGATGTTCCAGCGAGCTGGAGAAGAACAACACTGGACTTGAAGTGTTAACTCTGTTTCTTCTCCACAGATGCAACTAAATCTCTTACGCTATGAAGAGAGGCTGGATGAACTGGAGTTACTTTCTTTAGAGCAGAGAAGACTGAGAGTGAACCTGATAGAGGTGTATAAGATTGAGGGGCATGGACAGGGTGACTAGAAAATAGCTGTTTCCCTAGTTGATGGATCAATAGAATGCAAATATAATTTTAAAGTGAAATGTTGGAGGTTTAGAAGGGGTTTGAGGAACGTGTTTTCACCCGGACAGTGGAGGGTGTCTGAAATGCACTGTCTGGGAGGGTAGTTAAGATGGGAAACCTCACAACCTTTAAAGCGTACTTGGATGCACACTTGACATGTCATGACATTCAAGGCAATGGTTCAAGAGCTGGAAAGTGGAACTGGAGTAGGTTTGGAGTAGTTTTTGTCAATGCAGACACAATGGGCCAATATACAGCGATTCCATCTGCTGAGCATTCCCTTATTTTCAAATTTCCAACATCTGTAGTATTTTGCTTTTGTTGATTATATTGGCTGCTGACTGTGTGGTGAAACCAGCGATTACATTAGTTTGTAACTAAAAGCAAGATGAATGGAGGTCCAGTATTTCCTGAGCAGGGGCAATTTGCAGAGCAGAAGAATAGTGAACTTTAAGTATTGTCTTTTTTAAAGAAAGGCGTAAGTATTCAAGGAACCTGTTTGAATGGATAATGTATGCTGTTAACTTGATAATCTTTATTTGCTTTCATCTTCTAGGCTGCTGCCACCTCCTGCTTGTGATGTGAAGACAGATGCTTCCACACGATGGAGACTGACCTATGACATATATCAATATTTTCTACCCGAGAATGACCTCAGCGTGGAAAGTTTATTGAAAGGACTGAGTCAAATGTCATCTGTTCAAAAGATAGAACAAAATGGAATAAAGGTAAATACTTACTATCCTGCCTACAATAGTAATCCCCAGATTTGAAGCTTTTGGAAGCCTCACAATACATACAATATTTGTCACTTTCAAACTGAAAAATAACCATTTATATTTTCCCTTTTACAGTGGTTTAATTTTGATCAAATATTTACATTAAGTAGCCACTTTTGTGTATCTCACTGTACACAAATTGGCTGCTGTTTGTTGACAATATAAGCAAATGCACTTCAGGATAATTGTTTGATGAAAAGCACTTTGTTCATTTAAGTGATGTGAAAGATGCTATATGAATTCAAGATATTTGCTTCCAGTAATTAAAACTACTATTTTCTAGACTGACAGCTATAGCAAGTCAAAGCCGTGCTATACAGCTGCCAGAAATAAGAAAAACGTAGAATTCATTTGTGCTTACAGCAGATTTTCATCTTTTTTGAGTGGACATTCAGAACGTTTTGTGGCCTTGCCATCCTGAAAGAATTTTGATATGTGGTCACTGTTTTAATATAGGAAACACAAAAGCCAAATCATGTACTGTAACTTCTCACTAGCAGCTTTAATTCTACTGCCAATGTGATATTTTTGGGAGAGGCGATGGCGGAACTATTAATCCAGAGACACAGGTCATATTTGAGGACCCAGGTTCAAATCCTGCCACGGCAGATGGTGAAATTTGACTTCAGTAAAGTTTGGGATTAAGAGTCCAATGATGACTGTGTGAAACTATTGTCGATCATCAGAAAAAATTGTCTGGTTCACTATTAACCTTGAGGAAAGGAAATCTGTCACCTTTACCTGGTCTGGCCTACATGTCACTCCAGACCTACAGCAATGTAGCTGAAAATGCGATAAATAGTGGTCACAACACCAAGGCGAACTCACCTGCTCTTTGTTTGGCTGCATAGACAGGCCAATCCGTTTAACCTGGGAAAGTGATCAGAAGTTATGCTGTAATTCAGGACAAAATCAACAATCACTAGGAAGGTTTAGATTAGTTGAGGAAAACCAGGGTTTTTTTTTTAAAGATATAAAATTTAATTTGAGGTTTTTGAGGAGTAAGGGATTTGATAAAGGTAATGCAATTGATGTGATGTAAAGCATTTGATGAGGTTCCAGATGACAGGCTTGTCAGCAAAGTTATAGCTTGTGGCATAAAAAGATAGTGGTAGCATGGATACAGAATTGACTGGGTGATAGGAGGCAATGATCAATGCAGGGGTTCCCTCAGAGCTGTAATAGGATTTCTGCTTTTCTTGATTATATTTCCTCACGACTTGGATTTGGGTGTCAAAGTTTGCAGACGTCAAGCTTTGGCGGTATTTTGAATGGTTATATGGCCAGTGATAAACGTAGGGATTGGGGGAATGGGTGGATAAATGGTAAATGAAATTTAACAGGGAGGGTTGTGGTTCTGTTCACCGAGCTGGGAATTTGTGTTGCAGACGTTTCGTCCCCTGTCTAGGTGACATCCTCAGTGCTTGGGAGCCTCCTGTGAAGTGCTTCTGTGATGTTTCCTCCAGCTGGAACTGACAACCGGAAGTGGCAGATACAAATCACTATAAATGCTGGAGGAAACATCACAGAAGCGCTTCACAGGAGGCTCCCAAGCACTGAGGATGTCACCTAGACAGGGGATGAAACATCTGCAACACAAATTCCCAGCTCGGCGAACAGAACCACAACAACGAGCACCCGAGCTACAAATCTTCTCCCAAACTTTTAACAGGGAGGGGTGTGAAGTGATTCATTTCTGTTGGAAGAATGAGAAGAGATGATATAACAAAGGGAATTGTGCAGAGGCAAGGCCCAAAATATAAGAAGTGACAAGGCAGTTTGAAAAAGCTGCTAATAATCTGTGTAAGATCCTGTGCTTTATAATAATGCCATCAGGTACAATAGCAAGAAAGTTATACTTAATCTAAGAGTTTCCTCAACTGAAGTATTGTGTCCAGTTCTGAACGTCCCACTTAGGATGCTTTAGAGAGCAGAAGTTATTAAATGCATAGTTCCTGGGATGAGCAACTTCAGGCACATGGTAGATTGAAGAAGCTGGGAGTGCTATCTTTTGAAGATGGGAAGGTTTAGCAGAGGTTTGATAGACATTCAAAATCATGAGGGCAGTGGAATAATAAATAAGGTCTCAAACTGTTCCCTTTTGTTCATATATACTGTATATATACATTTGTTTATGGGATGTGGGTTATTCTAACTAGGACTGCATTTATTGCCCATTGTTAACAGTTTTTGAGCGTTTAAGAGACCACAACATTGGTGTGGGTCTGGAGTCACTTCTGGTTCACACCAACTAAGAATGTAAGTTTCCTTCCGTAAAGGTTATTAATGAACCTGATAGGTTTTCCCCAACAATCAAACAATGGCTTCATTGTCATTATTAGACTCTTAATTCCAATTTTTTAAAATTGAATTGAAATTCCACCATCTGCCATGACAGACTTTGAACCCAGGTCCCCAGAACATTACTTTGGTCTCTGGATTAATAGCGATCATCTACCAATCATACCACAAGGCCATCACACACCATAAAGGGTGAAAGGTCAAGAATCAGAGGTCTCAAATTAATTGCAATGGCCAAAGAAGCCATGGTGAGGTGAGGGGACTTTGGGCAACTGTTAGTTGGAATCTGCCCATGTGTGGTGAGAGTTTCAATTGAATCAATAAAGAAATTAGATAATTATCTGAATAGAAAAAAATTGCAGTGCATTGAACAGAGAATTTGTTTTTGAGTGGGATGGGTACAAATTAGGTGGATAATCTTTTTTGTCTAGAAGTTGAGTTTTAATTGTGAAGAATGAATGGAGGGCCAGTAGTGTTTTTCTTCATCCTTGTGATGAATCTCACACTACCTGGAATTTGTATTGTAGGATGAAATAAACCTGGATAAATACAACCTATTTTTGACACTGCTTCTTATACTTGGCACTAACTGCTGTCAGTGCCATCCTCTCATTCTAACTTGAATTTAATAAGTAAAGACTTGGCCTCCATTTTGAGTCAAGGTGAAGAATTATCTCTTTGGATATTAATTTAGTTAATTGATGTACTTGAATGCACTTTCTCTTATAACTGCAGATCACCACAGCAAGTTCATTTGAGCAGACGATAATCCATGGAAACTCATATATTGGCACTGGAGTGATCTACAATGTCATTGTCAGGGACCCTGTTTGGAGAACCTCTGCATCTTATATCCCTGTTTCCACATATGCCTGCACTTTGTCCCCTCCAGGATATTTCTGTGAGAATTCAGGTAACGAAATAATATAGTTTCAACTAAACCTTTGCATATACCATTTTGTAATTGTCCAAATACACACAACAGAATCGGTGAGAGTTTGAATTGGTGGATAACTGGAAATGTGTTTGCTCGCCAAGTTGAAACTTGTCATTGAGGCTGGAGACGGGTGCAAGAGCCATTTCACTTTTGCCATTTCTGGGCTTTGGCTGTTATAGTGTCATACAACATGAAAGCAGACTCTTCGGTCTAACCAGTCCATACCAAACAGCATCCAAAACTAGTCTCACTTGCCCGCTCCTGGCCCACATCTCTCCAAACCTTTCCAATCCATGTACTTCTCCAAATGTCTTTGAAGCAATGTAACTGTGTCTACTTCCACCACTTTCTCAGGAAGTTCATTCCACGCATGAACCACACTGTTTACAAAAGCAAATCTGCCCTTCACGTCTTTGTCTAAATTTGAAAATATCAAAGGCAACTTTACTCCGAGCATATTCTTTTAACATATGAGTTGGGAGCAGGCTGCTCAGGTCCTCGAGACTGATGTACCATTCAGTCAGATTGTGGCTGACTACTCCACATTTCTGCCTACCCAAACATCACCCATAACCTTAACTACTATTCTTCCACAGTTTGTAATCTTTGCCCAAAGTTCAAAATCTTGGGTAAAGTAATTGATCAGATTAGATCAGTTCAGTTGAAGCTGATAAACATGTGGCCATCTCCTAGGAACCAAATATAAAGAGTGGCATGGTGGCTCAGTGGTTAGCACTGCTACCTCATAGCTCTAGGGACCTGGGTTCGATTCCACCCTCTGACTGACTGTGTGTGGAGGTTACACATTCTCTTGTGTGGGTTTCTGCTGGATGCTCCATTTCTTCCCATATCCAAAGATGTGCAAGTTAGGTGGATTGGCCATGCTAAATTACCCATAGTGTTCAGAGAAGTGTAGATAGGTGCATTAGCTGTGGGAAATGCAGGGATACAGGGATCGGCTCTGAGTATGGGACATGTTGGGCCGAATAGCCTGTTGCCACACTTTAGGGAGTCTATGAAAAATTAATCTTTTTAAAAATTGCAGCAAGTAGTAATTTTCCAAGCAATTATTTACTTTAATGATTTATTTTTCAGTGATGCAATTTTGATTAGAACGGGAAGCTTGCCAAATATTTAACTAGTAATGTTTATGTACTTATGTTATAGGAGTAAGATTTGACACTGGACAAATACAGTAAAGGTGTTTATAGGGTGCTTTAGCAAAATGCCTGTTTGTGATGCCCATTAAGTGCACAGCCAATTAATGCGTTCAAAATTTGTATTTTCTTTTGACTCTAATATCAGGTGGGATCACCCAGTCTGCACTTGTACTAAATGTTGGCCTTTATAAATGAGATTAAATCTCTCCAGCATGCAGTTTAAGATGCTGTGTTAAATTATAACAAGGAATAAACTTTACTGCTTGTGCTTTAACATTCAAGTCCAGATGGAGGTTTCTGGTATGCCAGACATTGTTTTGTTGATAACTTAATCTTCAACAGTTTCCAGAAATACTGGAGTAGAAACTTGACCACCTCCACAAGCAGAAAAATGAGAAGTTCTACCACAATTTGACAGAAATGACATTGGTGGATCTGCATAGTTTTTGCGTTTCATCTCCCATCTGGTTGCAATTTTTCACCAATGGAAAATCCTTGTATAATTGTTTACCAGTACAAAGTCTGTGGGATATTTGAACAGAGAGTGCAAGGGCCTTTTCTGAGTTAGTTTTGTTAGTCATGACCAATTTATATTGTCCTCCTTAAGGACTGGGGGTGGGTGTAGGGGGAGCTGCAGATAAAGGGGCTGATGAGAGCAGGGGATAAGTGAAGACAGGCAGAGAGTACGACCTGGTTGGTCAGTGGGAGGAATGAATCCACTAGATGTCTGGAAGGATTGGAAAGGAAGGGGAGGGGCTGTTAAGGGAATCGGGGGAAGGGAGGTTATTTAAAATTGGAGAACTCCATACCTCCCCTTTCCTTCCTCCCACTTCCTTCCCAGCCCCTCCCCCTCCCTTCCACTGCTCCCTGTCACCAACCGGATTAATTCTTCCCATTGACCAACCAGGTTGTATCCTCTAACTGTCTTCACCTATCCCCACTTCACCACCCTGCCCCTGCCACCCCCTTTGTATGCACGCCCCTGCCCCCCCCCACCCATTCCCAGTCCTGAAGAAGGGTTACACCCGAAATATTGACTTCTCCACCTCCTGATGCTGCTTGTCTACTTTGGAATCCAACAACTGTAGGTTTTTTTTTGTCTTTAACCAAACTTGTATTCCAGCAATCCACATTTTTCTCAACATCCCAATCCATTTTAAATATTCAATGAATTTTACCTTTGATTTTTAAGGGCATTCCATCATGTTATCTTTTCTATGTATTAGTTGTTGAGACAAATTGTATCCCATATTACCAACCAAAAAATAAGTTTTGTTCACCCACCTGTCCTAGAAATCCATTCATTGTAGCACACACTGTAATTGGGTCAGCCTTAACCATCACAGTTGCATAACCCTAATTAAATTCCTTCCGACTGGTGAACTGTCACTGTACTTTCTTGATCTATACTGTTACCTTCCTGAGAAGGGACAACCACTATTCGATCCAGTTGTTGCTAAGTTGTCATTTTTACTTTCAGTATGTTTATGACACATCTCCGCTTTCATGTTGAATTTCCGATCATTGTGCCCAGGAGTCAAGTCAAGACATGGATACCTGTCTCATAGTTTTTAAAATGATAACAGCCTCGTTCTTTCCCTTTTGCCACTGATTTTTTTTTTTGACCGAACTGTGTCAATGCGATCTGTTGTCAAAGCCAGTAACTTGATTGCATCATCTTATTGTCTGAATGAAATTCCTCTGCAATCATTTGACAGTATGGAACTTTGGTATTGCTAGACAAGGGCACTCATGTAGACTTTGTGAGCATACCAATGTAAAGGGAATGGCATTTTAAAATAGAGAAGGTGCTAGTTGACTGTCAAGCGGACTCTGGCTGGCAGAGGTTTTGCCATGGAGAATGCTCCAGTTAATGATAACTGGCAGTTAAATGCCAAGTTTCACCAAGATGTGCTTATTTTTGAGCAAAGGCCCATCCCTTGTAATAATGCAAGTTATCACATTGTTCTGTCAGCTAATACTTCACCTAGGAAAATATAATTTCTTCTCTTCAGCCACAAAGAATTATTACAGCTTTCCATATGAAAACCAAGGAGTGACAATGATTTTGAGATATCTCATCGTGCAAGGGGAATGCTATAAGATATGAATTGTTAATGAAAACATATTTTGATACTAGCTGTTATTGATGTCGATTGGCCACTTGACCGACGAGCCAAATCTATTCTCATTAATGTTGTTATTTTTACTTGTCATCTGAATAGCATCTTGCAGTCTATTAGAAATTAACAGGTTCAATCCTAATCAAGTTTTTTTTTTTAATTTGTAGATAGAAATTTAATCTATGTGCAGGTTCTATGCACAGTACTTGGAATCTATGGCTTAATACTCTGTTTTATTGGACATAGAATCTTTGAAGCAGGTAATTTCTCAAAAGATTACTCTTTCCGAGTTCATTTTGCATTGTAACATTTGTGTATAATTGAGTTCATCTGCCTTTTTTCTGGAGTCTTCCTTCCTCATATTTTCAATTGTGGATTAGTATTGTTTCACTCAAACAATTTTTACATTGTGTTGAACAAAGTCATTCAAGGGATGTGGATTTCACTGGCATTTATTGCCAATCCTTAGCTGCCCTTGAGAAAGTGGTGGTGAACTGCATTCCTGAATTGCTGCAGTCCATTTGGTTTAGGGATAAGAATCAATTTGCATGACCATCAAAGAATAATTACATTTTGTCAAAGGTTTGCACCTTGCACTCATTGGGACAATTCACATGAACTACCAGTGTAAAAGGCAATTGACCTTTAAACTGATTGATAGTTGTGCTGATTGGTTGGCAAATTGTGGGCGGCACAGTGGCACAGTGGTTAGCACTGCTGCCTCACCGCGCCAGAGACCCGGGTTCAATTCCCGCCTCAGGCGACTGACTGTGTGGAGTTTGCACGCTCTCCCCGTGTCTGCGTGGGTTTACTCCGGGTGCTCTGGTTTCCTCCCACCATCCAAAGATGTGCAGGGTCAGGTGAATTGGCCATACTAAATTGCCCGTAGTGTTGGGTAAGGGGTAAATGTAGGGGTATGGGTGGGTTTCGGTTCGGCGGGTCGGTGTGGACTTGTTGGGCCGAAGGGCCTGTTTCCACACTGTAATCTAATCTAATCTAAATCTCAAATTCAAGATAATTGTTCTTATGAACACAAGACCAAAAGCTTCAAAAGAGTGGAATAATAAGTGGTAGGAAAATTACAGCTTCACATTACACAACTGGGTGGCATGGTGGCTCAATGGCTAGCACGACTGCTTCAAGTGCCAGTCACCCACGTTTGATTCCAACCTCAGGTGACTGTCTGCATGGAGGTTCACATTCTTCCCATGTCTGCATGGGTTTCCTCCAGCTGCTCTGGTGTCCTCCCACAGAGCAAAGGTTGGGTAGATTGACCTTGCTAAGTTGTCCATGGACGTGCAAGTTTGGTGAATCAGCTGTGGGAAGTGCAGGGATAGGATAAAGGGTTGGGTCTGGGTCGGGTGCTCTTCAGATGGTCAGTGTGGACCTGATGGCTCGAATGCGATGCTTCCACACTGTAAAGGTTCTATGATCTGTGATTCTGACGAAAAACTTGTCTGCTGGATGAAGGGTCTGTATCTATGCTGTATGGTTTTGATGGTTGTCATCATGTTCCCATCATTTCTCCTTCTGGTTTGCTTCCCCATTAAGTAGGGTCAGTTAATAAATATTAAGGTCCCACATGGCATGGTTTTACAGCTATTGCTCTTTTAACCGTTTTGGATTACAGTGCTTTGATATTATGGATATGCCTGATGAATGAGTGCTGTTCCCTCTGACAGATTGGATTTCTAAGTCAGATTATTTTCTCTTTTTCCACTCCTCTCTTTGTAGAATTTCTTTTCTTTGGCTTTTTGGTCTTTGGATTCATCAGTTTTGTGTTGGCAACTCGATTGTCTACATTGGATTTCATCAGTGAGTATGGAATAGAAATTCAGCATATTGAATGTTTATTTTGTTTCCGATTTGTTCAACCATGCATTTAATGTGGAAAGGCTGGAAATATTGCCACATAACTTATCTTCCAAATTCGAGATGAATTTTCAATCACCTGGTTTCCTCAACAAAAAATTAACTTACCTTTCACACTTAGAAATGTGTTGCAACAAATGTTTTTCTGATTTGGTTAAGGTAATGCAGCACAGGCTTTAAGTGTAATAAATTTGTCAAAGGGTTCAACGAGATCTTGATGAACTGGCCAACGGGCTGAGAAGTGGCAGATGGAGTTGGGGGCACTACCACTGTGCCACAAGGTTCCTAAATGTTCCCAGTGGTTGCTAGGCCGAACCGCTGAAACAGTTCCTCACAACAAACTGGTTAAATTATCCCATTACTAGCTACACTAATCACCATGAAGCACAGAGAATAGATATTAGCTGTAACGTTTAGTTACTCACTAGATTTACTGAGTTTAACTTAGAATTAAAAATTAATCTATTCACTGACATTGGATGTCAGTGTTGATGACCGAGCAAGCATTTGTTTCCCTTGAGATGGTGTAAAGCAGTCTGACTGAACCGCTGCAATCATTTGATGTGCTCGCACCCACAATTCTTCTGTTTGGGAGGGAAATCCCAGATTTCAACTCCGCAACCGTGAACAAATGGAGCATAGTTCTTAGAATCTTATAATCCCTACAGTATGGAAACCGCTCATTTGGCCCAACACGTCCACACCAGCCCTCCAAAGAGTCTCCCACCCAGACCCATTCTCCCACCCTATTACGTTACATTTCCCCTGACTAATGCACCTAACCTACACATCCCTGAACATAATGGGCAATTTAGCTTAGCCACTTCACCAAACCTGCTCATCTTCGGATTGTGGGAGGAAACTGGAGCACCCGGAGGAAACCCACACAGATAGAAGGAAAATGTGCAAACTCCACACAGTCCCCCAAGGTTGGAATCGAACCCAGGTCACTGGCACTTTGTGGCAGCAGTGCTAACCACTGAGGCAACATGCTGCCCACAGCTCTAAGACAGGATTTTGATTGGCTTGGAGGAGAGCTTGCTGGTGTTCCCATGCACCTGAGTTGTCCTTGGGGTACCAGGTGGTAGAGGTTGTGGGTTCAGAAGATGATGTCTAGGGAGTCTGGATGAGTTGCTGCAGTGCATTGTGCAGGTGATACACACTGCTGCTATTACGTTGGAAGCTTCATAGGGCAAAATTGAGAATCCTATGAGAACCAGAGTGTCCACTTCAATTTCTGTTTTTCTGAAATGAGAGAATTATCTACAACAGATATACATTGTATTATCTGCTGATAATGAACAGAATTTAAAATGTAATGTCTGAAAGACTGGTTGTGCATTTACTTTCAGCCTTTTGGCATGATTTGATCTCCTTAAGACATGCTATTCTTTTCTTTCCAGGGCGATTTGAAATTATGGTTGGAGTAGGACTGCTGGGTGGTGTAGTAGTCACACTGATTAGGTGGATTTTCGGTGTTCCTGTATCCTGTGTAACATTTGTGGGAATCGTGCTTGGATTTCTGGTTGCGGCAATCATTTTCTTTACTCCACTCGGTAAGTCAAAGGTGAAAATTGATAAGCCTGCAGATTATGTGGGAGTAATTACATGTATTTTCATCTGTTTCTGAATTGTATGATATCAGTTTAGAGAAACCCAGGTGCTGGCAGGTGGGACTAGATTGGGTTGGGATATCTGGTCGGCATGGACGGGTTGGACCGAAGGGTCTGATTCCATGCTGTACATCTCTGACTCTATGACTCTAAACAACCGATGACTCAATGCATACACTCATTTATCCTTACTATATCCAGTTATGATTTGTATATGCGGTGTTGGACTGAGGTGTACAAAATTAAAAATCACACACCAGGTTATAATTCAACAGGTTTAATTGGAAGCACTAGCACCGCTCCTTCATCAGGTGGTTGTGGGGTACACAATTGTAAGACACAGAATTTATAGCAAAAGTTTACAGTGTGATGTAACTGAAATTATACATTGAAAAATACCTTGATTGTTTATTAAGTCTCTCATCTGTTAGAATGTCCATGTTAGTTTCTCTTTTTCCATATGTAAATTGCAAAATGTTTTTTTCACTTCGTACTTGAGAATGTAACTTTAAAAAAAAGTTTTGTGATTTACAAATGAAAGAAGAGAAACTAACATGGACATTCTAACAGATGAGAAACTTAACAAACAATCAAGGTATTTTTCAATGTATAATTTCAGTTACATCACACTGTAAACTTTTGCTATAAATTCTGTGTCTTACAGTTTTGTACCCCACAACCACCTGATAAAGGAGCAGCGCTAGTGCTTCCAATTAAACCTGATGGACTATAACCTGGTGTTGTGTGATTTATAACTATACCCAATTAGTTTTTGATTGTTACTTTGCAATGGCTGAAAGGATTTAAGACCAGAGCATTCAGGTGGTATTAAAAGTCATATTAGTTTGTAGTGATTTTGCTGCCATTTTAATTCTGCCTGATCCTACGATTTGCTTTTTGAATTACGAAGATGCTGAACATTTTATTATTTTGGCAAATTGTATAAATAGATTTGGAGATCTAATAAATGCCTATGACCAATGCAGTAGTAGTAACTGCTCAGCAAATAAATGGATCCAAGATTAGCGAGGATATGAATGTGAATTTATGGGAGTAGGAGTGTTCTACCCAATGCTTTTGAACCTAATTCTGTTACTCAGTAAGGTCACGGCTAGTCTGCTTTGTTTCGAGTTCCACATTCCCATCCACCTCCAATAATCTTTGATTCCTTGCATAACAGGAATCTTGTAATAGTGAAGACGAGTGAGGTGGCAGCAAAGAGAATTGTAGAATCCTTACGTTGTGTAAAGAGGCCATTTGGCCAATTGAGTCTGCACCAACCCTCCAAAGAGCATCCCACCCTCTCCCTGTGTTTCCCATGGCTAACCTACCTAGCCTGCATATCACTGGACACTATGGGGAAATTTAACATGGCCAATCCACCTAACTTGCACATCTTTGGACTGTAATAGAAAACTGAAGCACCTGATGGCAGACGTGGGGAGAACATGCAAACCCCACACAGACAATTGCCTGAGGTTGGGATTGAACCTGAGTTCCCAGCACTGAGGCAGCAATCTAAACACTGAACCACAGTGTCGCCCTATGCCAAGGTGATTGGTGGTGGTTTAACCTGAGGGTTGCTATCCCTCAGGCAAGAAGCTATCTTGAGGAGGAATGTCCTTTTGTGGTAACCTCAGCCACTGCAGGAATTAAACCCACACTGCTGGCATCCCTCTATTGCAAACCAGCTGTCTTGCCAACAATCAAACAACATCTGCAAAAACAAATTCTGTGATCCCATGTTTAGAAATGTTGCACGTTTTCATCGTGCTTCGTCTGAACCTTAGACTAGCCCCAGACCTTTGAGCACACGATGAGAATTGCTATCCAATTTATTCTGAAATAACATTGAGTGCTAGATAGCCCTACCATTAGTCTTACCATAAGATTTGGGCTGTTGTGCATTAGGATGTTTTCCTGCAAAAGTTACTATTTCCCTTTGATGCTGCTGGTCAGTCGACATCTAGATCTCCCAAGATTTTCTGTTTTTTAGTTTTTTTCTTCAGTTGGCTTGTTTGGTAATGTGGAGAAAGTGATGACTGCAGATGCTGGAGATCAGATTCGAGAGTGTGTTGCTGGGAAAGCATAGCAGGTCAGGCAGCATCTGAGGAGCAGGAGAATCGACATTTCGGGCATAAGCCCTTCACCAGGAATATGACTAAAACAAAAATCCCTGTTTACTTGCTGACCACATGTATGTGGTGTAAATCTTTTACATGTCTTTATTTTAAAGGTTTGTGCTACTCTCCATGTTGACCTTTGTCTCTGAGGATAGTCACATTTATTTGTTCTTTCCAAATAGCAAATTTTGCCATATTTCGCAATGACATCAACTTCTGGATTATCTTTGCCTGTGTGATGCTGTTGGTGCCGACTGTTCTGATTCTGCTTCCAAGGACAGTGAGTACTTGTATTTACTTTGCTCTCCCAACTCAATCATAGACATTTTACAACCTAAAGAGGTTTGTTTTGAAAAGTGTGTAGAGTACCAATTTCAAAATGTGCCATTTTCATCTAGTTTATCACCTTGCTGAGTCTGGTATGTATCCATCAACATTCCATCTCAATACATTGGGCTAACGTCTTTGAGATCTTTAGAATATGCCCGATTTGTCTGTCTGATTGTTTATAAAGCACTGCAAAAGGCAGTAGCTAACTGGTCTCCTAGTCAACATACATTCCTCAACTAAAAATCAGATTCTGGGCTAAATTAACACTGCATCATTGACATTTATCTTTGTTACAGTATAATTCGACTCCTATGGGGAAAAAAATGTGCTGTGATTTACAGCGTGACATTGCTGCATTGGGAGATTAATATCCATTTAAATTCCTGCAAAAAAAAAAAGTTTAGGACAATTAATAGTGCAGTGTATGTTTTAATGAAGAAATTGATGATCCACCAATGGCAATCAATCTTTCTGCACAGAAAGTGATCAATTTCAGCAGGTGGATCCTTACCCATGAAGAGTAAATTGTTAGAGGGCATTTTTAAACAAATGTTTAAACATTACCTTAACTCTTGCTCTCTCGCACTCTCTTTTCTTTCTCTCTGTTTTCTCTCTTTTTTTCTCTCCTCTCTCTCTCACACTCGTGTTATTTCTTTATCTGCACCTGATTTGTCTCTAATACACCATTGATTCTGTTCCTTTTCCAATCCTCCATGATGTGGAGATGCTTGGGTTGGACTAGGATGGACAAGGTCAAAAGTCTCTCAACACCAGGTGAAGTCACACTTGGTTAAGGAACTGGATGGGGGCAAGTCCTGATTTTTCACTAATGTCTGTTGGTATTACCAGCTTGTGTTTCCAGCAAATTTCAGGAGAAACTGTACATGAACTGGTGGGAGGTGAGAGAGAATGAGTCACATCTTCCAATGTAAATTGGCTGCCACGTGTTAGTGTTTGTTCACGGGATGTGGCCATCCAGCATTTATTGCCCACCCCTGATAGCCCAGGGGGCAGCACAAAGTCAACTACGTTACTGTGGGTCTGAGGTCAGACCAGGTAAGGTCAACAGATTTCCTTCCCTGGAGGACTTTAATGAACTAGATGGGGTTTTTAAGACAATCCAGCTTAATTTTAGGGTTTTCATTTCTATTGAAGAAAGACATTCTAGATAATTTCAGATTTTTCCTTTTTTGTTATTGAATTCAAATTCACCATCTGCCATTGCCACTGCACACCACCTCCCCTCTGCCTGTGTACAAAATAATGACTGTGTCAATATTCCTGTCAGTGGAGGTCAGGCATGTTACAGATGTTCTATACACCCAAATACTTATACATTTCTTTTGGTGTTGGTGTGAGGGTAGTTACTTTGGGTTTCAATGAGTCAAATTTTAAGGGAAAGAGATGGCCTACTGGTATTATCACTGGACTGTTAATCCAGAGCCCTTGGTAATGATCAAAGGACCCAGGTTCAAATCCTGCCAATGGTAATGGTAGAATTTGAATTCAATTTTTAAAAAAATCTAGAATTGAGTCTAATGATGACCATGAATCTATTGCCGATTGTTGGAAAAAAACCCATCTGGTTCACTCATGTCCCTTAGGGAAAGAAACTGCTATCCTTACCTGTCTGTTCAACACATGAATCCAGATCCAAAGCAATGTGGTTGACTCTTAAATGCCCTCTGGGCAATTAGGGATAGGCAATATATACTGGCCTAGCCAGTGATGTCCTCATCCTGTGAATGAATAACTTTTTTTTAAAAAAAAGACTATTTGCACAATCACCAGCTAATGCAGTTCAAGATTTGGTGGAACTCTGAATTAGAGTTTCTGTCACCCGAATTCATACATCCTTCATGTTTCATATGAAATGATTTGAGTATTATTGTGAAATGGGGCTGTAGGATAAAGAAATTACTTTTAATAGTGTGTGTGTGTGTTTTCTTTAAACAGTTGAACATCATCAGCTGTGCACTGGTTGGCTCTTATGCTGTAATTACTGCAGTTGGGTTATATGTCTACACCAGCCTGACATTCATCATTGTCAATATCATTAAAAGAGCAATATACCCAGATTTTGCAAAAGTGAAGAGTGATGCTCCATTCCAGCATACTGGTAGGTACTTTGAGTAAAAGTTTCCTCTTTGGGTTGAAGAAAACTGATTATAGTTTTGTTCGGGGTGGTTCTGATGACACACTTATGACCTCCATTTTTTTACATGGGATTAGTGAATTATGCTAATTAGTGAAGTCTGCTTACTCCCATGAATAAATAATTGGTGACCATTTATGTTTGTATTCCGGTGTGTTCCAGTTCTCCACAATGTAAGTTTACTATGGAGGAGCAACTGCAGTGGTTATATAAATCCCAATAGAGCAATCATAGAATCCCCACAGTGTGGAAGCAGGCTATTCGGCCCATCAAGTCCACACCAGCCCTCCAAAGGGTATCCCACTCGAACCATCCACCTACACCTACCCCCACCCCCACCCCACCTCCCTCCCAACCCGATCCCTGTAATCCACCTAGCCTGCACATCCCTGAAGGCAGTGGCTAATTTTAATATGGCAAATCCACCTAATCTGCGCATCTTTGGACTGTGGGAGGGAACTGGATCACACAGAGAAAATCCACACCGACTTGGGGATAATGTGTGAACGCCAAACAGACGGTCGACCTAGGGTGGAGTTGAACCTGGGACCCTGGTGCTGTGAGGCAGCAGTGCTAACCCCTGAGTCACCAATTTCACTTTATAAGTGCATAAGGAGACACACTTAATTTAGAAAAGAAGAACTAATGGAGATTTTATGGTCCCCACTGAAAGTAAATTAGTATTTTTAATTCTTTCTTTTCCCAGATTATATTCTGACTGCTGTTTGGGCAGTGCTGTTTGTCAGTGGTACAGCGTTGCAGTTGGTTTTGGAAAGAAATCGATTACCTTTTCCACCCTGTCCATATGATAACTGGAAGAGGAGGAGACATGCAGCCTTTGGGGAACGAACACCTTTGTTAAGGCCACCTGAAATATGATGAACACACAACAGCAAAATTCTGTATAATTTGCTCATTTCTGTATTGTTTGACCCATATTGATGTTATGGAATTCTACATTAACTATTTTTCCAAATGTAGAATTTGCATTGTCTGTGGGTCTTTCAGGTTTTACATTGGGATATCCATTGAATTTGTTTTGGAGGAGCTTGAAATATATTAATTTTTGAACTCCATTGAATTGAATATTTGCCACTTGGGAGAAAAGGGATAACTTTTTTTTTGTTAGTTTTTACTAATTGCAAGCTTGTAATGAATGTGTTCTGTGTACTTTGGTAATACCTATTTTACATTTTAGGATAATGCTACACTTAGTTCTATTTCTTTCAGTACAACTTTCTTGCCCTTTGCACCTGAATCGTACAGTTTCAATCTCTTTTGTAATACCTGAATGTAGTTGTGATGCAACTGTGAAATACTGTTTCATTTGAATCTAATGTTTCTGATTTCAGTTTCTAACCACCTGCAAAAATATCATAAAAAGTCTTTTTTTTAATGGCTTGCCTTGCACATAGGTATTTACAAGTCACTTTCGCTTCTGGATCTACAATCAATGAATCAGTTGACTGGTTACAGGTTCAATCTCTGCCTGGTGCTGAGTTAAAGACCATGAATAAGATTATAATGAAGGGATAGATGTGTTCATCACCTTTGGATGATAGCCAGGGGTATTGTTCATGCTTTCCATCTTGATAATCTGCTATTGTAGGAATCTTTTATCAGATTGTATACCAGATTAGTTTAAACAATGCTTGGAGCAAGCAGGCACCAATCATTTCCGTCCTGATTTTTCAATCTAGACAGAATGTGTACTCCATTGCAAAAATGAAAGATTATGGCAAAAGTGAAAGATTATGGTTTAATCTAACATATAATGCAGTTCCACATTGCTCTTAGTGCCAATGACCCAAACTTCCCATGGGGTGTGACAGTCATTACAGCAGCACATATTGGAGTTGTGTGTCTGGACTTCACCATTTCTGTGCCAGAGTTAGATATAAGAGGGTTCCAACTCAATTAAATTTGAATAGTTACCCAGGGACGTTTGGAGGAAATAAAACCTGTTCTAACAATCTGAGTATTCATCAAACTGAACCCCTGATACCACATCGTGCCAAAAACTGTGACCCTTCACCTAGACTGGAAGCTTGAAAGAATATAGTTTTGGGAAATCCTATCGGGTCTGACAACATTGTGGAGAGAGAAACGGTTGTTTTGGAACAACTAAGTTTCAGAAAAATCACAACTCAAAATGTACACCATTACCACAGATCTGTTTCTTTTCATATTCTGTGTGGAACTGCATTTGGCCTAAAGTATCAAGAAGTAATTTAGCTTCTAAATTATGTGCACTTTAATAAAATTTAAAGTTTCTACCTGTATTAAATGCTTGTGCTTATATCTATAATTGTTCCATTTGAAAATTGCCTAACCAGTTTCTGTATATTACTGTTACTGTACCTTGGGCCAGAACATGCTGTGGAGAAGGTGTTTTTGATGGACAATGGTCTTAAAGTGTCAACTGCTCTCTCTTTTTTCATTTGTTTCTTTTCACTGTATTTTCTGTGCCCCAGAGACTATATCTTTCATTCATACCCCAAGCAGAAAAGAGAAAGTATATAATCCAATTCAGAAAAATAGCCCGATCATTGTGGCTTCCATTGTTGTATCTCCTGTTAACTTGCCTATCTTAGTTTTACTTTATCCTATTGCAATAATGGCACTCTACAAAACAAAATAGTTATATAGATTAGATGCTACAAACCATGTTTTTTGTAATTTGTTGAACTTATTTCCTACCTATCTATGTTGATAGAATACAATGCAGAAGATATGAACGGGGTAATTCATTCAGCTCCTTGAGCTTACTGGACCATTCCGTCATTGCTCTACTTAAACATCAGTTGCTACAATATACCATAACACTTCCTATCTATTAGCATTTAACCATTTATTTTTAACATTAATATACTTACTGTTTGTTGTCTTGAATGTGCTCAATTTCTTAGCCTTCATGACCCCATGGGATAAATTAAGATTCGTCAGTTTGAGTGAAAACAATCACTCTTGGAGGTAATGGCCTGATGGTATTATCGCTGGATTGTTAATCCAGGGACCCAGGTAATGTTCTCTGGACCTGGGTTTGAATCCTGACATGGCAGATGGTGGAATTTGAATTCAATAAAAATCTGCAATTAAGAGCTATAAAATCATTGTCAATTGTCAGAAAAATCTATCTGGTTCACTATGAACTTTAGAGAATAAACCGCCATCCTTACGTGGTTACATGTCTTCCTGATGAAGGGCTTATGCCTGAAACATCGAATCTACTGCTCAGATACTGCCTGACCTGCTGTGCTTTTCCAGCACCATGCTTTTTGACTGAATCTCCAGCATCTGCAGTCCTCACTTTGTCCAAAGACATCTGGATGGGTAAATGAATAGGAAGGGTTTAGAGAGCTATGGACAAAGTGGGACTGGATTAATTTAGGATAGCTGGTTGGCATGGACGAGTTGGACTACAGGGTTTGTTTCCATGCTGTATATCTCTATGACTGTACGTGACTCCAGACCCACAATGTGGTTGACTCTTACATGCCTTCTGGATAATTAGGATGGGCAATAAATGCTGGCCTAGTCAGTTATGCCCTCATTCCATGAGTTTTTTTAATTCCACTACATTTCAGTCCTAAATGGCTACCCTCTGAGAATCCTGTATGTCTTTAGTCACCTGATACAGACCTAAATCTTTCCATAAGATAGTCCTGTCACTTCACAAATCAGTCTGCTGAACTTAGGGAGTGCAATGAAAGTAAATATATCCTTTGTGGTGAAGTGCCAAACCATAGGCTACTCCTGGAGCAGTTTCACGAAGGCTGTCTCCAACTGAAACAAGATGTTGTACTCATGTGTTCAAATCATATGTTCCCCAGAAGCTGCCTGGTTGCACGATGACTAGGAGGGTCTGTGCACATCAGTTGGCGTGCCAATGTCATTCTGAGCATCCAGTTTCAAAAAGTCGCTGTCACATATGAACATCGGAGGTCTGCACAACAGTAGAAATAGAAATGGGAGAGAATGCTGACCAAATTTGCTTGCAATGAAGGCCAATATCTTAGTCCCTTCCTAATTGCTGTACCTGCACATCCACATTCTGTGGCTCAATAAACAAGGTCACAACTGCCCCTTTGGCCACTAACAAATCTCAAGTTCTCAGTATCAAGCATTTTGTTTTCTTACCAATTTTTCCAGTATAATTCATGGCTATACTCTTGCCTAGGTAAAAACAATGACTGCAGATGCTGGAAACCAGATGCTGGATTAGAGTGGTGCTGGAAAAGCACAGCAGTTCAGGCAGTATCCAAGGAGCAGGAAAATCCTTTTGCCTATCGGTCAATCTGTGTAAATCCACTTGAAATCTCATTGCATCCTCCTCTTTACTCCCATCCTCACCTTATTCTGTGTCATCAGCCAACTTGGAAGTATTGGATTTTGTCCAGATCATAGATATAGATTATTAACAACTGAGGTCCAACCTTTGATTTTTGCTGAACCCCACTAGCCAAAGTCTATCAAGCGGAGAATGACCGAATAATTGCTACCCTGCTTTTTATCTGTTAACCAACCTTCAACCATGCTTGTATGTTGCCCCAGTCCTACATGCTCTACTTTTGTTTGTTAATATGTTGTGTGGGATATCTATTGGAAAATCCACCATACTAAATCTACTGGTCTCCCTTATTTACTTTACTAATTTTATCGTCAAAAGCCTGAGGTCTGTCAAACATAATGTTTGAAGTGTCCTGTTGTCATATGCTTTATAACACATGCATGTAGTTTCTCTACAACTGATATTAGGCCAACTTACTTTGGCCTAATAGCTCTCCATTTGTTCTCTTTCTTATTTTCAATAGTGGAGATATATTTACCATCTTCCAATCTGAATGATCCATTTCAGGATGTAGAAATATTTAGAAGATGACCTCCAATGCATCCATTCTGTGGTCATCTCTTCCTTCACTCTCCACAGAGCATCAGGTCCAAGGAATTTGCAGATCATTCCTATTAATTTCATCAATGCTACTTTTTATTTACTAATTGCTCCTTTGGTTCTATTGTATTTCTGGGAGTTTTGTTTATATCATCCTCTCTAAAGATAAATACATTATTGTTCAGTTTCTCTGCCTTTTTAACATTTTAATGAATGTTGCTGGCAGATCAGCATTCATTGCCCATCTTTGGATCCCTTGAGAAGATGGTGGTGAGCTGCCTTCCTGAGCCTGCTGTAGGCTGACCCTGAGTGCTGTTGGGAAAATAACCCGCGCCTCTGGCGCTGAAGCAGCAACGCTAAACACTGAGCCACCATGCTGCTCCAATCTTGTTTTTTATTATTTAACAGAAGGCTTGCTTCCATCTTGGGACCCTGCAACCACACTATCTCCACCAAGGACATGCAGATCCTGGGCCTCTTCCATCGCCAATCCCTAACCACCCAACGTCTGGAGGAAGAATGCTTCATCTTCTGCCTTGAGACCCTGCAACCATACAGGATCAATGCAGATTCCACCAACTTCCTTATTTCCTCTTCCCCCACCTTATCCCAGTCTCAAACCTCCAACTTGGCACCGCCCTCTTGAACTGTCCACCCACCTCTCTGACCTATCACCTTCTCCCTCACCTTCATTTACCTATTACATTCCCAGCTACCTTCTCCCCAGCCTTCCCCCCCCCCCATTTATCTTTCAGCCCCCCCCCCCCCGGCACAAGCCTCATTCCTGATGAAGGGTTTATGCCCGAAACTTTGATTCTCCTGCTCCTCGTATACTGCCTGAACAGCTGTGCTTGTCCGGTGCCACACTCTCAACTCTGATCTCCAGCATTTGCAGTGCTCACTTTCACCTAGAAGGCTTGCTACAACCTATTATGGACATCCATTGATTCATACTTCAGTAACAAGAAACTAAGTTTCTTTTATTACTCGTCATCCTTTAATGTGCTTTAAACTACTCCCTTCTAATAGCATTCTGCTGCTCCTGTCCATATTGTGACATCTTCTAGATGTTAATCCTAATTCTTGTGTATAGATCAAGTTACATGTTTCATCTGGAGTGCTTATGCCTGAGTTTGTCAGCCTCTATCTTGAAAATCACTCCACCGATGCCCTTGTCTTAATTTGTAACATCAGTGCCTATCAATGTTCTTTTGTTTCTGGTGTCTAATCAGAGCTGTTACTTCTGTTTGAGTACAGTCAATTCTCTATCTATCTGATAACTGCTGCAGTTCCAATATATTACAGTCTTCCTCCGAGGACATAGTGCTGTGCATTATCAATGGAATTTTGAAAATGTTTCACTAGACTATTATTCATTGATTCCAATACCTTTTATCTGAGAACACTTTCTTAAAAAATCATAATAAGCAAGATAAAGGTAACGTTTATTTGAAATTAAGCTTTTGCACGCAATACCTCTTCTGTTTTTCTGAACATAGCTATAGGAATATGTTATTCAGCCCTTTTGGGTCTGCTCTGTCATTCTAGATCATCTACTTCAAATCCACATTCCTATGTTATGTCCATGTCCTTTTGATGTCATGAATATTTATAAATTTATAAATAGCTCTCTGGAATGTAATGCTTCTACAGTAGTCTGGGAAGATTATTCTCTATTCGCAATTAAAAAACCCTCCTGCCTTAAATGGACCCAGATTTTGCTTTGCACACGTTTTCCATTTTACATATCTATAGAAACATTTGGAATCTGTTTTTCAGATTTCTTGTTAGTTTACATTTGTAATATATTGTCTGTTTTTTCTCAAATCATATTTTGGTCCTATTTGGCCAAATCTAAAGTTCTTCCAATTCTCAAGCCTGCAATGTTTATAAACAACCTCTTGTGACACAGAGTTATCTTTAATTCACTTGTTAGCCTGGCCTTCTTGCCTGTTGTTTTTTTTTGGCACTGTGGGAGCATGGTGGCTCAATGGTTAGCACTGCTACCTCAGTGCCAGGGACCTGGGTTTGATTTCTGCCTCAGGCGATTGTGGGGGGTCTGCCGTTCTCCCCGTGTCTGCGTGGGTTTCCGGTTTCCTCCAACATTCCAAAAGATGTGCAGGTCAGGTGAAATTGCCCAATGTATTAGGTGCATTAGTTAGGGAAAATAAGTCTGGGTGGGTTACTTTTTGGAGTGTAAGTATGGGCTTGTTGGGCTGAATGGCCTGTTTCAACACTGTAGGGAATCTAATCTAATAAAGGAATATTTTTCTGAAAAAAAGCATGAATGCTTTAAGCATCTATCATAAAACATTTTAAATATATTTGTTCTGTACACCACAGCTGCCTTCTTGCTCATCACTTCATAATTGTCTGCTTTACATTTAAAAGTTTTGGATTAAACTGTACCTCCTTCAAATTTAATGGAAATATTATCATTCTATGATCATTATTCCCTAAAGTTTATTTTGCAACAGGGTTAATAATTTATCCCTTTCAGATAGACAATGCTAGATATAACATAGCCTTGCCCTAGTTTGTTGCTCTGACTATTGTTCCACAACACTATCTGAAACACTTTTCAGGAATTCTTCACCCACAGCATTGATGCTTGTTAAACTTATCCATAAGCAGGTTCACTCCAATTTCTCATAATCCACATTGAATTGCTTCATACAATGTCTTTTGAAAAAGATGACATTATGGTATAAATCTTTCAATCTTTTGTTTCGTAGAAATGAAACAAAATTTTCATTTCCAGATTTGTGTTTTAGAGAAATAACAAAGATTGAGTTGCATGCTACAAATGAGATGATCCATGCTAGATGTATACCATGAAGCAGAAGTTATCTTAATAAAGTATATTTTTTGAAAAATTCTGATTGAAGAATTTGACTCCTTGATCCAAATTTATATCATTCAACACCTTTGATACCACAGCATCATGAATTTGTAACTGTCACTTAGAAAATACACCAAACACATAAAAAGGAATTATTTCATTTCTTGTTTTGTTTCATGAGCATTTCTTAGGTTGCATCTTGCATATTGCTCTGTTTTATACATACCATCAATATGAGGCAGTTTGTTCAGCATTTCAGGATTACATAATTCTCTGCCTTAGAGGTGTTAGAGGCAGGATGATTGAATACTTTTAATTCAGAAGCGGATAGATTCTTATTAGGTAGATGAATCGGGATAGGTGGCAATGTGGAATTTGAAATGAGAGCAGATCTGTCATGTTTGTATTATGTAGCAGAGCAGGCTCAAGTGGCTGAATGGTCTACTTGCGCTCCTATTTCATTTGATCACAGATTACACAGGTATCATCTGAACTTGTCTCTGTTAACTAGACTTTCTCTACTATTTGTCAACCAGCCTCTGAACAAATTGTCACTGTCAAATTTAGATGCCCACAACTAGACATGGTGGCACAGTGGTTAGCACTGCTGCCTCACAGCGCCTGAGACCCGGGTTCAATTCCCGCCTCAGGCGACTGACTGTGTGGAGTTTGCACGTTCTCCCTGTGTCTGCGTGGGTTTCCTCCGGGTGCTCCGGTTTCCTCCCACCATCACAAAGATGTGCAGGTCAGGTGAATTGGCCATGCTAAATTGCCCATAGTGTTAGGTAAGGGGTAAATGTAGGGGTATGGGTGGGTTGCGCTTCGGCGGGTCGGTGTGGACTTGTTGGGCCGAAGGGCCTGTTTCCACACTGTAATCTAATCTAATCTAATCTAATCTAATCTAGACACTTTACAGCCTTTTGGTTCCATCATTGTGTTCGGTTACCACACTGTATTGTTTTCTTGTGCTTTGTTTTATTGTTTTCTGACAGAGCTTAACTTTTTTCACTATTAAAACTCATTGTGGACTAATACATTTTCTTCATTATGATCATCACCACTCCCTTTACTTTTTGTTTCATGACATCTTTGATCTTTAATTACCCTGCTCCAAAACCTTTCTCTCAGCTTCTATTTTGTTCCAGCTCTCCTCCTTCTTTTTCATCAATGTAAAATCCATCACAATCTAGCTCTGAAGAAGAGGTTTATTGGACTTGACCTAAACTCTTTCTCTCTTCATAGATGCTGCCAGATCTGCTGAGTATTTCCTTAAAATCAATAAAAATTGAAAGTAAACTTTCTTCCCTTAATGATTCAGATTTATTATGATGTTCAGTAATCTAATAAGCTTGTCATCCTTCATTGCAGAGAAAGGAAGAATTTTAATATTGGCCACTTAAGATTCCATTATATTGGGGTACCACATTACATAATAAAAAAAATACAGCTTAATAGGTACTAGGTTTTCATGCCTAGTCTCACCTGACGTAATGCAGCACAATAAGGTAATAATTACAACATACTAATTGGCTTGAGCACCATTGAGTTAGGAAGTTAGCCAAGCCACCCAATCATGAAACAAGAAGTGAAATAGCTGGAAATATTTAGCAGGTCTGGCAGCATTTGTGGAGATAAAACAGAGTCAACATTCAGGTCCAGTGACCCTTCTTCAGTACTGATTGTAACTAGGAAAAGGTGGGTGGATGGGGTGGGATATGGTGTATGTGAAGGAGTACCCACCCAGTCTACATGTGATGCAAACTTCAAAGAATTATGTTCCTGAACCCCTAGTCACTCTGTTCTACAACACTAGCCGAGGCCCTACTTTTATTTGTATAAATCCCGCTCTTGTTTGTTTTACCAATATGAAATATCTCTCATTTATCCAAATTAAATTCCACCTGTAACTCTTCAGCCTAGGTGGCATGGTGGCTCAGTGGTTAGCATTGCTGCCTCATAGCGCCAGGGACCTGGGTTCGATTCCAGCTCAGGCGACTGTCTGTGGAGTTTACCCGTTCTCCCTGTGTCTGTGTGGGTCTCCTCTGGGTGCCTCGATTTCCTCCTACAGTTCAAAGATGTGCAGGTTAGGTGAATTAGTCATGGGAAATGCAGAGTTACTGAGATAGGGTAGTGGGGTGGGTCTGGTTGGGATGCAGCCAAATGGTTTGCTGTGGGTGGCGCGGTGGCTCAGTGGTTAGCATTGCTGCCTCACAGCGCCAGTGGCCGGGTTCAATTCCAGCCGCGGGTGACTGTCTGTGTGGAGTTTGCACATTCTCCCCATGTCTGCGTGGGTTTCCTCTGGGTGCTCTGGTTTACTCCCAGCATCCAAAGATGTGCAGGTTAGATGGATTGCCCATGCTAAATTGCCTATAATGTTAGGTGGAGAAAGTGAGGTCTGCAGATGCTGGAGATCAGAGCTGGAAATGTGTTGCTGGAAAAGCGCAGCAGGTCAGGCAGCATCCAGGGAATAGGAGAGTCGACGTTTCGGGCATAAGCCCTTCATAAGCACCTAATGTTAGGTGCATTAGTCAGGAGTAAATATAGGGTAGTGGAATGGGTCAGGGCGGGTTACTCTTCGGTGGGTTGGTGTGGACTTGTTGGGCCGAAGGGCCTGTTTCCATACTGTAGCTAATCTAATTTATTGACCCAGTTGATCAATATCTCTTTGTAGCCTCAGATAACCTTCTTCATTGTCAACTATACCACCAATTTTGATGTTGTCCACAAACTTACTAAACATGCCCTCCATATTCTCATTTAAATCATTTATACAAATGACAAACAAACGTGGACCCAGGATTGATCCTTGTGGAACACTCCAGTCCGAAAAACAGCCCTCCGCTGTCACTCTCTGTCTCCTGCCATTAAGCCAATTTTGTATCTAATTGGAAGCTTATCGTGAATCCCACATGATCTAACTTTACTAATTAGTCTGCCATGTGGAACCTAGTCAAAGTCTTTACTACTGTCCAGGTAAACAATGTCTGCAACTCTGCCTTCATCAATGTGCTTGGTTACTTCTCAAAAACCTCAAACAAGTTTATGAAACATGATTTATCCTGGACAAAACCAAGCTGACTATCTGTAATCAGTTCTTTCCCTCCAAATGCACCTAACTGCTATCTTTCAGAATCACCTCCGACAACTTACCCACCACGGAAGTCAGACTCATGGGTCTGTAGTTCCTAGGCTTCTCCTTACAGCCTTTCTTAAACAAAGTCACAACATGTGGAATGAACTTCCTGAGGAATTGGTGGATATGGGCATAATTACAATGTTTAAAAGACATTGAGATAAGTATACAAATAGGCAAGGTTTGGAGGGATATGGGCCAGGAGCAGGCAGATGGGACAAGTTTAGTTTGGAATTATATTCAGCATGGACTGGTTAGACTGAAGAGTCTGGTTCTGCGCTGTTTGATTCTATGACCCAATGAGGAGAAAGTGAGGTCTGCAGATGCTGGAGGTCAGAGCTGAAAATGTGTTGCTGGAAAAGCGCAGCAGGTCAGGCAGCATCCAGGGAACAGGAGAATCAACGTTTCGGGCATAAGCCCTTCTTTAGGAGGGCTTCCTGAAGCCCTTCTATGACCCAATGACACTAATTGCCACTCTCCAGCCATCTCGCACTTCAGCCTTATTTATAGATGATATAAACATTACTGCAAGGTGTTACGGACCAAACCAGACCCCATCAAAACATTTCAAGAAAGTAGCCTGGACCCTAACTTTGCTCGTTGTTTTAAGCAGGTGGGATGCAGCTGGCCCAACCACTTAGTTTTAAACAAAACAGAATTTATTTGCAAGATTACCGAATGAAACACAAACAAAAGAGAACAAAATATAGAATAACTTAACCTATCTGAAAACCTAACAGGTTATCCAACCTTAATGATGTTGTTGCAAATTCCTGCAACAATCCCCATAAACACCCTTTGGCCCAAAAGATAAAATCAAATACAGGGTCTAACAGGAGAGATGTCAGAGAGAGAGATGGCAGAGAGATTCAGTATGGAACACCTTCTTCCATGTAGCTGTTTCTTTGACCAGCAGCCTCAAACCTGACTGAACAGCCAGATTGCTAAAACCCCACCAACCAGACCTCCCAGAGTCTCTGCATTTGCGATCCTTGTTAAAGGAGCAGCATTACCATAAAGAGGCCCACTCTCTTTGTAAAAAAACATAACCAACTCTTATCTGTATAAAAGGTTCCACTCATATACTTTTTAAAACTTTCTTCTCTCACCTTAAAAATATGCCCCCTAGTTTTGAACTCCCCTACCATAGGGAAACAACCCTTGCTATTCATCTTATCTTTGTCCCTCATGATTTTATGAACCTCAATAAGGTTACCCCTCAACTTCCGATGCTCCAGTGAAAATGTCCAGCCTATCCGGTCTATTTTTATAACTCAAACCCTCCATTCCCAGCAACATCCTGGTAAATGGCTTATAAATAAATCTGTTTTGGTAAGGTCTGGTTTGTGTATGATTTTTCATGCGTGTCTGACCCTCATTATCTTGAACATTTTAATAAGAACCCTTCTGAACTGCTGACATTCATGAAACTAAACCCATGAGTATTGTGCCTTCTGGAGTGGGAGGAAGATGAGGGAATAAAAAAGCAACAAACTAAATAAATGTAATGATGCAGTAAATTCCATTTCTAACTTGTTTCAGAAGTTGATACATTAGAGCTCTATTCATTCAGATGTAGGTTATAGGTTTCTGAGTAGCAGTGATCCTTAGGCTACAAAATAGTTCAGAGAATTGGATGATCTACAGCAGGTACTTCAAAGCACTGGAGAAAGAATGTATTCTTCCAAATCCAGTAACAAGAAAAGTGGTCCAACAGCAGTATCATTTCCCTAACTGTAACCTTGACATCAAAGCCAGCTCTGTTATATGGGAGCTGAAAATGTGTTGCTGGAAAAGCGCAGCAGGTCAGGCAGCATCCAGGGAACAGGAGAAACGACGTTTCGGGCATAAGCCCTTCTATGCCCGAAATGTCGATTCTCCTGTTCCCTGGATGCTGCCTGACCTGCTGCGCTTTTCCAGCAACACATTTTCAGCTCTGATCTCCAGCATCTGCAGACCTCACTTTCTCCTCTGTTATATGGGAGCCATAACTTATCTCCCTAATATCAGATTCCTGAAATAATTGTGTTTGGAACTCAATCTTGGCAGGGGATTCATAAGAGGGAAGCTAATTGTCCTTAGGGATATCTTTAAAGGATTGGCAAAGAGATCAATCACTTCTGTTTACTCTGGAATCATAGTCAAAGAGACGTACAGCACAGAAACAGACCCTTCTGTCCAACTCATCCATGGCTATAATCAACCAATTTGGTCAAGGTTTATTCAGCAAGGTAACAAAGCCTTCGGGAGAACTCCTCGGATGCAGGCAGAGGCAATGTCAAGACATCAGAGGGAGCTCACAAATCTTCCATCATCTGATATGCCTGGTCCTCCAGGCAGCTATATGTGGCAGAGTCCACAGTTTGTGCATTGGACTTTTTCAGAGCGCATTGAACCTGAGGAAAAATAAGTCATCCTTAATGTTGATGGACTTCCTGAGTAGAAGATCCACTTTTGAAACAAAGTATAAGCAAGTTGGTCTTGTTGTTCTCCTAGTTACCTTCTGTGGTCAACTTGAACTAGATTGTTGGGATCTAAAGGATTGACTGCTCAATTTTGCAATGTCCAAATTATGTGATTGTTTTTAAAAGCACATCATGCAGTGGTATGGCGGTATTTCATGTGTATGAGCTAGTCTTTTGGATTTTAATATAATCAAATAAATGTTTAACCAAGTTCACTTGTATTGAGTGGCTGCTCCAGAAAAGTTTGTGCCAGCATGGAATTATTTCACGCTTCTGCTGGGGAAGTTCAGTGAATCTCTGCAGCAAGGCCAACCAGAAATAACTTCAAATATTTAAGGTTTGTATAAAGATTTGTAGCTCGGGTGCTGGTTGTTGTGGTTGTGGGTATGTTCACCGAGCTGGGAAGTTGATTTGCAGATGTTTTGCCCCCTGTCTCGGTGATATCTTCAGAGCTTTGGAGCCCCCTGTGAAGCGCTGCTGTACCGTGTCTTCTGGAATTTATTTGGTTCCATTTCTGCTGTTTCCAGTTGCCGGTTCCTGTTGTTCGTTACAGTGGCTGCTATACTGGGTCCAGGTCTATGTGATTGTCGATGGAGTCCATGGCTGAGCGCCATGCTTCTAGAAATTCTCTGGCTGTCCTCTGTTTACCTTGTCGTATGATTGCTGTGCTGTCCCAGTCAAATTTGTGGTCCTTGTCATCTGTGTGTATGGCTGCTAGAGACAGCTGGTCATGGCATTTAGTGGCCAACAATCAACTCCCATTCCTGGATGTGATGGTACAAAAACACAGAATGGTGAATGCACCACCAAAGTGTACACACACACCGACCAGGTCCTGAATTAGCCAACAGCAGCCACCCAAACGCACACAAGAGAAGGTGCATTAGGACTGTTCAAAAGGACTACAATATGCTCAGCACACCCAACCTATAAAGGGAAGAAGAAGAACACCTCCACAGTGTCTTCGGCAAGAACAGATATCCCCGCAACTTCATCCACAGATGCCTAACAGATAAACAATGTGATGAGGACATGCCATGATCTAACTCACTAGCCACGCTACCTTGCATTAAAAAAATGTCTCAGAACTGACAGCCAGACTTTGCCAATCACTCGGGTTCACAACAGCCTATAAACCAACAGCCACACTCAGGCAGCAACTCTCCAGGACAAAAGACCCAATACCCATCATGTGCAAGGCAAACGTAATTTACAAGATTCCATGTAAAAACTGCACAAAACACTATATAGGACAAACAGACAGACAACTAGTAATCCATAACCACAAACACCAACTAACCACTAAATGCCACGACCAACTGTCCCTAGTAGGCACACACACACAGATGCCAAGGACTATAAATTTGACTGGGGCAACAACAATGATCATAGGACAATCTAAACAGAGGACAGCCAAAGAATTTCTAGAAGCATGGCACTCAGCCACAGAATCCATCAAAAAGCACATTGACTACACCCAATATACAAGCCGCTACAATGAACAACCAAAAGAAGCAACTGGAAGCAGCAGGAACAGAACCAAATAAATCCCAGAAGACACAGTACAGCAGCACTTCACAGGAGGCTCCAAAGCACTGAAGATGTTACTTCAATAGGGGACAAAACGTCTGCAAATCAACTTCCCAACTCAGCGAACATACCCACAACTACGATAACCTCAAATATTCATTGTGGACATCAAACTCGATTAAATTCTGATTTAGTCACTGTCCAATGGGGATGATTGATAGGAAGACTTCCAACTTATTTGTTTGAATTCTGGACATTGTTCTAGAAAGAAAAGGTTTGGTTTAGGGTTAGGCAAGAGCATCCCAGTGTTAGCTTCCCAGGCAAGAATGATCAGGTGATAATGGAATGTGCCTTCTTTTCAACAATTTGAAAGTATAAAATCTGGGATTGGTGCAGTTGTGAACAATTATCTACTGAAATGACCATCCAGAGGCATGCAATTCGTAAAGGAGTATATGTATTAGAATGTTTGGAGAATTTGAAGATTAAATCAATACATTTGGTTTACTTACACAGCCTTGGTGACAGAAAAGGGTTAACAAAAATAAACTCTGTACTTTTTTTGCATAAAAGCTATCAGCTTTGAAAATTGAGATATAGGATAAAGTTTACTCCTTAAACAGACGTGAGATGCAATGTGTAAAACGAGTAACCAAGTCAAATAATGTTCTTCATCATCATAGATTTTATGGGATATAAATTAGAAATTTATGCGAATTAATTTACGGCATTCATACCATTTTTGGAATTAAAATAAAAGATTGTGTGACGGCAGCTGCAAAATAAATTTCCTGACCAAATACGAATCATTATTCAAATAGAAACAGTCTTTTCAGTTATTCTGGTTAAAATGAATTTATTAAATCACCGTATGCTTTCTCCTCTTATAAGCAACGCCAAAAGTCGAATTGCATCGAAGCTTTATTTTTAAAAGATATATAAAAATAGGAAATCTAATACCCATAAACGGCGCAGGATTTCCTGACAGCTTTCTGTGTCTTTACAGTACCGAGAGTCTGAGCAGTGACATCCTGAGCCAGTAGGCGGAGACATCGCCTAGACAAGCCAATGTCACTCTGATAATTGGTGCAGCAACATGTTTAGTCTTATTTAACGTCTTGGGTCTTTCATCAGCCATTCGAACATGAAGTCAAATTTATGCGACTTTTGTTTTCAAAGATTGATTAAATTTTTAGCTCCTATCGATTTGTGCTTTCAATGCCAGGTCATGTTCAAATCTGTATGTAGGTCTCAAGGGGATGATGTTTAATATCAGTAAACTACTGTTTTAATCAGAAAAGGGGGACTATTAGACGGCTTTATATATGGTGCTGTGTTGCCTAAGCATTGACCTTTTTTGTATGCATGTAATCTTGATCTCTTTTTCCCTGATGTAAGGGAAAGACCAATGAACGTGTACTTGGGTCTTCATGGATACTCAAACAGCCAGCAACCTTAATAGAAGGCGAGCTGGGTAGGTACATTCAGGAATAAAAACAAATCGTGGCTTGGATTTACGTTCGCGGGGAGGAGGAGGAGGGGCGGGGGGCGCATATGTGAACCGAAAGAAAACTTGTCAATTTTTAATAAACTCCAACCTCTGTGAGGCAGCGGCTCGCCTGTGGAAACCGGTGGCGAGATGATGGGATCTCTGATGCAGTTTCCATAGCATCCACAAGCCTGGAAGGAGCCTGGTGACGGTGAGGGATTTGCTGAAATCCGGTCAAATCCCCAAGAAAGTTAGCGAGCCAATCGCTCTCCCCCCCCACACTTCCCCACCGCCCCCTCCCTCTCGTTCTTGGAACACTTCTGTTGTGCGCTGCTGCTGCTGTCCAAGGTTCTGAAAACGCCAGCAGCCGCTTATACTGGGTAAACCTCGCCAAGACCAGACTTGGAGACAAGTTGTCACTGCTTGCATGTATGTACTTTATTTGACGAAATCTACATCCAAGGAATTATTTATTTGTTTATTTGGTCCTCTTCCTTTCACTGCAACGTTACATTTCTGAAACAAGGTTTCCTGAGCATTATGGCTGTTTCTGAATGTTCAGTGGTTGGAAGCGATCGTCCAAATAAGACTTTCCCATTTCCTCTTTGAAGTTCGAATTGCCGCAGAATACCAGCTGATGTTGGAGTCGCGTCCTCTTCCGTAGCTGGAGAGCACTCGGTCGTTCTATCAAATTAATTCGAATGAACAGTCAAGATCTTTAGCATGACACTTTCATAAGAGAATATCCCCGAGCTGTTTTTGGAGGGTATGGATACTGTAAAGGAACGGGTTTTTGCTCCGACCAAAGAGGGGCTCAAAAATTTTGCTGGAAAGTCCCTTAGCCATCTGTACAGGTAAGGCTGCTAACAATAATTGTCAAAATATGATGCGCTATATACATTAAAAAGGTTTTAAATACCCTAGATTAATAACGTTGTAAATCTTCCAAATTATTTCTGGAAATGTTATCAGATTGATGCTAAATGCGTGTAATAATGACGAATAATGTTCATATAGACCTCAGTCATGCCACATGAAGACAAACTTGACAATTTGCCACTCAATGCTCTCTTGCTCTCACTTTCTCTCCATAGCTATCTATATGATTCTACACCCCCTTATCTATCTGGACTGAATGCAATCACTTGGCTATAACTGTTGGCATTTTTATCCTTTCAATCATAAGCAGATTTTGTTTTTAAATCGAGCACGGGTATTGTAGGAAACATTACAAACAGGATTTTTTTTTTGGGGGGGGGGGGGGGGACCTGAGAAATCGACTCATGGTATTGTGATCCTGATCTGGAGTTTCTGTGTCCAATCTGCACCTGAAGAACCGGGCGGCAAACGTGTAAAGAATTCATATCAGAATGAATGCCTGCGTCTGCATTAATTCACAGCGCGGCAGGCACAGCGACCTGTTTAAGAGCTGTAACACTGCTGTGTCTCCCCATCAAAACAACAATTATACAATACATGTCTTCAGATCGATACAGATCTTAGTGACAAAAGTAGTCAACGCTTCCTGTGAAACAATTAAAGCTAAACCTGATTACTTTAAAAAAGCACAACGGCTTCCATGTATCAATTTCCAAAATAAATATCTCTAGAGTAAATGCAAGCATTCCAAACATCTCCATCCTAACCACTCGCCCTATATGGATTAATAATCGATTATTGTCACATTAATCGCTTTATAGTTTATTTCACAATCATCACCATCTTTTTTTCTATACAGACTTCTAACATCGTTTTACTTTAAGTCACATTTAACTATATTTTAAGCAATGAGTGCATTTATCAACAATATTTTCTTTTAAATACTCGAATGTTTTTTATTTACTTGGGCTAAAGCCTCCACTCAATATAACAGGTTTTTCTTGCCTGAGAAATTCGTTATTTTCCCCTGTATGTATTAGGGTTGTTATGCATTTGTTACATCATTTTCTCCACGATGAAGTAACAATATGATCGGAAATTTAATTCTATTTTCTCTATTCGAGTCGTTAACATGGACAAAAATCATCCCGATATATTTTAAATATTGCATCTGTTACTGTTCCAGCAAATTTGCGTCAGGCAAAGAATATTAGACCCTGGATTGGACACTTGTGAGAGAAATAAATACCTCAAAATAAGTATATAGCGCACGAAAATACCATCACTAAGATAAAGTTGCCATGGTTAGCTGTGTGTCTATTAAAATAAACTATCCAACGAATGACCTGTTTTGTTCGTATACATTTTATATTGTGTGCTTATGTGCTCATATATTGCACCAACATAACGGGGGCCAAGGGTTTTTATTAATTTTATATTTCGAGAACATATAATGCCGATGTATCCAGACTGCACACCGCTTGAACAAAGCAGCAAAGGTAACAGAGATAGGAGGTGTTCTGTCTATTGAAACTGCAGTTCGAAACACTATGAAAGCAATGTTCTGCTGAACGTGTGAAATCCAATGTTTCCCTGACTCAGAGTCCTAGAAAAGAGGCAACAACCAGCAGAGAACATCGAGCTGACGGAGGATGGCAGGGTACAGAATGTCCGGCCGAAGAAGCCGCCGCTCTGCGATTGTACCTGCTTTGGGCTACCGCGCAGGTATATCATCGCCATCATGAGTGGCCTGGGCTTTTGTATCTCCTTCGGGATCAGGTGTAATCTTGGCGTAGCGATCGTGGACATGGTCAACAATAGCACCATCCATCACGGGAATACAATTATTAAGAAGGTGAGAAGGGCAAACCCTTCGTTCGCTTGTGAAAAAAAAGTAATTTTAATTAAAACCCAAAGCAACACGGTTTCCTGTTAATTCTATATATTTACTCTCATAAGTTGGGAAGGCTGATTTTATGGTTGCAAAATGTAAAATATTGCAGAATAGCGTGATTTCCCTGTTTTATTACAGTGACAAAATATTTACAGCTATGGCTAAACCAAATTAAATGTTGTTCTCCTCATTGTATCCTCAAATATACCCTGTAACAATAAACTGAACAGGTCATTCAAAGACGAAGGTTAAAATACAAGTTTGGCCATTTGATATGGGTGTGTGTGTGTATATATATATATATATATATATATATAATATATATTATATATATATAAATGTATGAGATTTATCCCAGTTATTACATTATAACATGACCTGCATTTTCACCCCTCTCTTTACCGCAAGAAAGCGACGTTTAACTGGGACCCCGAGACAGTAGGAATGATCCACGGTTCTTTCTTCTGGGGATATATCGTCACGCAAATTCCCGGAGGTTACATAGCGTCTAGATTGGCCGCGAACAGGTAAAATTACTCATCTCAGATATGCTGCGAATTTCTGGTGCGTTTTCCCTGAGGTGCCAACCTGGGTCTCTTAGTGCAAACGCTTCAGGGACAAGAGAGGACCTTAACCCATCATATACGTTCAGTTCTGTTTTTAGCGTCAAACCGAACCTTTTACCGATGATGCCTGATTTTAAACTGAAGATTTTCAATTCGAAAAATCTGATGAGAGACAAATTATTGAACAGGGAAATGCAAATGTTATTCAAAAGATTAATTGGTGGGAAACACCTCTACCCTTTTTTTTGGGGCGGGGAACATAAACTGGATATTTACAGAACAAAACACTCTAGTTGGTAGCGTTATTTGCCGTTCTATTCCAAAACAAAACATCGACTGCTCTATTAGCATTCTTTTGGTGAGGGAAGTAGCAGGATTATGGCCATTTGATGAGCGTGCATATTTCTGTTTCTAAATAGGATCTGCAAGGTTTCTCCTATGATCACATTATAATAATTACCAGAATACTACTGACATTTAATTTAAGTTTTAATCTCAATTTTGACTCCAACCTTTTCTTCAAAAGAAAGTAATGGGTTGATCATAAAATAGAACTGCAGGGTCATAAAATATTCTCCGATAATCAGGTTAATTGCAACGTCTATTCCAAAACACGTTATTTTTGTTGTGTTTTTATTTACACCAAACGAAAATCGTGAGCGATTACTTTGATACCGGCCTGTGGATAAATGAACAGATTAGACGATTTTCAGATAAGTAGCATTGTGGATGAGCGTTAACTAAACAGACTGTGATTGAAGAGAATGTTGTGCCAACTGTAAAGCTGGGTTGAGGAGCAGCTTGTGGATGAACCGTTTCTATGGTGCTTTACTAATAATCCGGTGCACATGGGGTTTCATCCAACCTGTTAATGAGATCCCCAGAGATTCCAACTCAGTTCATCCCCATCCGAGTCACGCACTCTGCCGACTGGATCCTAGCGCCAGTCCCAATGCAATTCATCCAGTCAGAAGCCGTGCCCAATTTTCATCTGTGTGCAGGGTCACATGTCTTGGCAAGATGTTTGACACACTTTAGCTGCAGGAGGACGTGTTCAGTGTGGTTGGTGCAGGTCTGCGTAACATTGCGCCAAAATCGAGCCCAGAAAAGGGTTGAAGGGCGCTGTGATTTGAAAGTGATTGTGAAGGGGGAGCCTTTCTGTGAGTCGAAGGATGCAAGATATTAAAAAAAAGTCTCCCATTCTTGGATGTTAGACACCATTTGAAACGTGCACAGCATCTGGAATTCATAGCCATCGTGTCCGATCTGAGCTAACACATTCCCCAATCCGATGTAGATGTTATTTTGACACTGCAATGTGCGACTTACAGCGTCTAGATTTTTGCTCAGTTAGGAGCAGATTGTATACTATGGATCAAGAGGGAATAAAGCTTCGAACCGTTGTCTCAATTGGATCTTGAAAATAACAGGGAACAATAGCGGGATGCCATCGGAAAATCCTGCACAAGTCGTTAATTTTCCTGAAGAAAATTAAGAATATTCGTGCATTTTTCCCTTAAGATCGAGGCTTTATAGACTGAGATAGCTATTTTAGATTCCCTACAGTATGGAAACAGGCCCTTCGGCCCAACAAGTCCACACCTACTCTCCGAAGAGTAACCCACCCAGACCCATTTCCCTACCCTATACTTACCCCTGACTAATGCATCTAACATTATGGGCAATTTCGCATGGCCAATTCACCCTGACTTGCACATCTTTTGGATTTTACGTCAAAGTTTTCCCTCAAATTTGACAGAATTCGTTAATTTTCTGTCAGAATGTAATGTGATTTTTAATTTAGCCTTGCGATTTGTCACCGATTCCCCAATTTCACATTTACGTTTTTATTAAGTAACAGAGGTAGTTTAACTTTCTGAAAACCGCAAAGACCCCGCGTGCCTGTGTCTATCTTCATTTCTTAACAATAATTACACCCCCTTCACCAAAATAATGGCTCTTACGCCCAGACAACACGATGTGTGTCGGGAACACGTCCTCAGCAAGAACAGAGCAGTCTAAAACAAAGAACTGCGGATGCTGGAAATCTGAAACAAACGAACCAAAAAAAAAACAAAATGCTGGAGAAACTCAGCACCTGCGGAGAGAAAGTAGATTTAACGTTTTCGAGTCCGGAAACCCTTCTCAGGGTCTGAATAACAGTCGCTGAACTCAGACCACGCTATAGTCCGGAGCTGACAGGGCAGCTGAGGTTGGGGAAATAACCCTGGAGTAATCCGAGAGGAATGAGCGAAATTGTGTTGAGGGCACATTCACTTACAAAGCGGCTGCATGCCCAGAGATTTTGTAGTCGATTCATATTTCTCCCCAAAAGAAAATATTGTGGAAAGTGATTAGTAACGTGGGGTAGGGGCTGGGAGTGGGTGGGGAATGTTAGACTTGTTTGATTGTCCAGTGCTCCAGTGATTTCGTTGTCATTTGTTCTTAAGTGGTGAAGCTTTCGGGTAGAAATTGTGAACCCAGCTCGCCTCTACAAGGGGATGGGATCCCTGAGTGTGCGGTTAGGCGCTGGGAGTGGGATGAGGTGTGGTCCATCTTGAGTAGTACGTAACACATTGCCAGATTACTAGTCCCAGTGGTGGAGAGGTGAAGTCGATTAAGTAATGCCGGTGGGATTCACAGCGACCTCGCCACGTTAGAGTCTTGAGGATGTGTGTCGGCCACAACAGGTTACCACGATTAAGGAGCTCAGTAATTTGTACAGGAGGGGTTCTTGGCACGAATTGCAAACTCCTCCTAACGTTTCTTCATTAAAGTGCATTGTTACTAGACGCTACACTATCTTCCTAACATGCAAGTTGATTTCTCTCGCAATTCTAAATTTGAGATGGCTGCAAATAAAACAGCCAACGCAGGATTTTGTGCCCATATTTGCAGAGGTTTCCCTATTCCAACAGTAAGGCCGCTGCGGTATTAGTCTCCCCCCCCCCCCACCCCCGCCGTTCCCCCTGATGGAGAACAATTCGGGAGGATGTCTCGCTATACACCTGTTCTCTGCCCCTGAAAGTCGTGGCTAAACCTCCGGTGGAGCTTTACCACTCCTGTTTTTTCTTTGTTTATCTTTGAATCTATTTTTGAATCCTTGTTTTTTTTTAAATTGCGGCGCACAAATACGGAAATTTTGGTGATACTCCCAAACGAACAAAATTCCTGAAAATTTCCAAAATATGTTCTCGCCCCCTGTGGCTGCATAGAAATTCATCAGTCAGCGTGAAGGTGTAACAATAAACTGCTGTCCTTTAGTCATATCCATTTAGCTATGTATTTGATACATAGAGCTCATAAAAGGAAATATCTTGCTCTGATCCTGACAGGACTTTTTCCACTTTATCTGTGCAGTCCTCCCAGAGTTAGGGATCAGCATCTGTAAAACAATGACTATGATTTGATTTGATCTGAATTATTATCGAATAAGATTGAAAATAGGGAGCATTCAGAAGAAATAGCTTTTGAAATATCGAAATAACATATTTAGAATTGTAGCAGTTCCTCCGTTGATTGAGGATTTTTCCCTCCCTGGCTCTGAATGGGAGATGGAAACACAGAAAATAGGACCAGAAGGAGTCCATTCGGCCCTTCGAGTCTGCCCCACCATTCAATATGGTCACGGCTGATCATCCAACTCACTTTCTCCCCAAATCATGTGTTCTTATTAACGCAAATGACTATATATCTATCTTCTTCTTGATCCCGCTGGTAATATTATGTTAGTACCAGTATGGTTTGTTGGTTAGATTATACATTTATTATTATGGTGAGGAAAGAAAAATACTTAGGATTGAAATAAAATATACGTTTTTGTTTAACAGAATAATATTTTTCAACGAAAGTTCGGACTTCGCTTTAAAGATGTGATGCTCGGTGTTTGCTTAAGCACATTATGGCCTTTTACCACACAATTCAGGAACCTTGAGAATGATATTTATTTGGGAATCACTTGTTGTTAACTACTGAGGTGGCCACATTTCGATTTAATGACTTTGCAAAGGGGCAGAACATTTACTGCGTGCACTCACATTGATCACGTGCCTGTGAGATCACCTCACACAGAATGGCATCTTATCAAATCAGTCCATTCATTCGCCAGTTGATACCTTGTCATCTTCTCCGTCTTGTGGACCATTCCCAAGAGGTAAAATGATGCAATGCCGGGATTCGTTTCCGAGGCAATATTCCCGCTCTTCAATCTCACACGACCCTCCTTTTCTGTAACGTTAGCAGGAAAGCCACGCGTCCTTATCCAATTAAAAAAAACCCCTATCCGGCCATTTCCGGTTTACCAATTACCAATTTCTGTTTCAGGGTTGTTAAGACGATCATCATGGCCAAAGGAGCCAGATGGAGTGTGTAGCTCTAATGAGCATGGAAGAAAGTTTTTAAGGGCAATTAAAAACAAATTTTTAAGGGTGAGGGCTCTTGTGGTAAAGTCCTTACCCCTGAGCCAGGAGGTCCGCGTTCAAGTCCCACCTACCCTAGAGGCGTGTAATGGCATCACTGAACATGTTGGTTAGAAAGATGAAGGGAGCTTTTTGATGAATCAGCTCATGCATTGCCTTAATAGACAATCTTTGTTCACTTGGGTAGCAGGAAGTGTCTGAACAAGATCCAAACCGCAATGCTATTTGGGGAGAAAGCACCAGTCCAAAGTGATCCTCATGGACGGGAAATACAGCTGGATTGGTTCACAGCTTTATTATGGTTCAACCTCATCTGGTGGACATGCTCCATGCAGTTGATGTGTCGTTTTTTTATATCAATGCATTGTGATATATACCGGAAGCAGGTGGGACTTGAACTCATACTTTCTGACCCAAAGGTACATTACCACCGTATGACAAAAACCCCTCTAATGCAGATGGTGTGTGTAATTCGGTCCTAACTTAGACATAAAAACGTTTATGTAATCTCTTAATTAGACAATGAATAATATTCTTCTTTGCAAGAAAATAACAGGAAAAAAGAAATAGTATCAGCTGTAATACACAGAATGCCAAAAAGACCATTAAATTAGAAAAAACAATAAAACAAAGAATGGGTATGGATAGGATAAGTAGACAAAATCTTTTCCCTGGGATCGGGGAGTCCAGAACTGGAGGACATAGGTTTAGGGTGAGAGGGGAAAGATATAAGAGACCTAAGGGGCAACTTTTTCACACAGAGGATGGTACGTGTATGGAATGAGCTGCCAGAGGAAGTGGTGGAGGCTGGTACAATTGCAACATTTGGATGGGTATATGAATAGGAAGGATTTGGAGGGATATGGGCCAGGTGCTGGCAGGTGGGACTAGACTGGGTTGGGATATCTGGTCGGCATGGACAAGTTGGACCGAAGGGTCTGTTCCATGCTGTACATCTCTATGACTCTATAACTGTGGATGTTGGAAATCTGAAACAATCAATTACAGAATTGCTGGAGAAATTCAGGAGAACACAACATTCTGAACAAGGGTCACTGGACTCAAAACATTAACTGCATTCTCTACACAGACGCTGCCAGATCTGTTGAGTTTCTCCAGCAACTGCTGTTTTCGTTTCAGATTTCCAGCATCTACAGTTCTTTGTTTTATATAAATGCTAACCTCAGTTTTGGAACTGAGGTGCTAAACCATAAATGATTATCAACTCCATTAATAAAACAGTGCCAGGAGAATTTTCAGATAATTTCATTAAGTCACGAGTATACAATCCCATTCCTTAGTTTCTAACATCATTTAGTTTTTCAATACTTTACTGCCAAGGACACAACCAACAACAGACAACATACTAACAAAATGCAGACATAAACATGCTGACAGATTCCTAAAATCACACAATTATGAGTATTTGGAATGTTTAATCCAATATTAGATTTTAGTTTTTTGTTCAGTTATGAAATTTTTTCCTCTTTTAAGAATTCTTTGCTTTTTATAATGTTCCATTTCAATCTGCCATGATACTAACAGGCAGTTAGAAGCTCCAGATTTGTCTATCCATCTGTGCATCATTCTATCTATTTCCAAACCTAAAGTTGAACAGTGTAAACAGTTTTTCACTAGATCACAGCCACATTGTTATAGTTGACTATGATAAATTACAAAGACCATGTCTTCCATCCCAATGTCATTAGGATGAGTCCGTATTTCATTTTGATGTACTTCAGAAATCCAATAAAGATAAAATGAAAATTGTGGTGAATAATTATGTTACTGTCAGATTCAGGCTCATTCAATTGAAAAACTGAATAAAATGCATTGTAATTTTGCAATTTCCAAACATAGAATCACAGATATATTGACTCCCTTCCAATAATTTCCTCAAATGCTGAATTTGAGTCTTCTTACTCAATACCCTGATGCGTGATTTATCTCCCTTCACTTCTCCTAAAAGTAACAGACAGCTTCTCACTATTGACATTGAATCAGTTTAAGTACCAACCATACCGATATTTCCAATGACAAAGTCTGGGGTAAGAATGGACACATATGGCAGCAGTTGTGGGAAAATGTTCCTCAAAACATTGCACAAAGCTGATTGTTGCTGCATAGGCACTGGAACATCAGAACCATCGATGCGATTTATGTTCAATAAGAAAATATATTTTTGCAAGCTTAGAAATAGAAGCGTCGCTGATTAAATAAAACAACCAATCAAATAATCCATTTGAAACCAATATGAAAATTATTTAACAATTTATGCTTAAAATTCTTAGATTTTACCGTTTAACATCTTTTACCTTTTGTCAGTTTTATTTTGAAATGGGATTATATGAAACTAATCAATCCATTTTAATTCCTGGTGGACTGGCTACTACATTAAGCCTTTATTAAGGGAAAGCCTGGAAATAAGGATGTAATTTTTAAAAATCTAATTTATTTGCAATCAATGGACAATGAACCCAATTTTTCATTGTTATTTTTCTTGCCATTTCAAATGGCAAACCCTCTGGAGTAGTGTTAATGTGTCCTCAGCAATTACAAAATTTGCATGCTGCAGTGCTGAAGTACACCCATCTGCATTTCCAGAATCTCTCCAAAAGCTCTGATTTCTAAGCGCTTCTCAGTTATTGGCAGAAGAAATCTTGTAATTACACTGCTGAACAGAGGCAAATCCTTTATTAAAATGTGCCAACCATTACTTATATTGAATTAGGTTTAAATGGTGGTGCATTTACATTGCCATCATCTTATTACCATCTTCTCCTAATTTGATGATGGTGAAGAGGCACATAGCCTGACCAATCAGATTTCTCGAAGCCTGGGCTATGGCTTAAAATACTGTCGTAGGAGTTGTTGTGATTTAAGGTCAATGAATAAATCGGGCCTATGAAGTAAAGCATTAGTTGTATAAAAAACTTATCTGATCCACCAATGTCCTTCAGTGACAGAAATCTTCCATGCGCACCCAATGTGGCTTACATGTGCCTTAAGATACACAGCAATGTGGTTGACTCTTATCTGCTCTGCTAAATGGTCCCAGCAAGACAAAACAAATAAGGAACAATTATAGGCTTTTTCAGCGAGGCCCATATATCATGAAAGAAAAAAAACTAATTCTTCGCTAATATAATTAGTAAAAAGAAGGCCTGAGGAATTTTGTCAATGAGGACATATCTTGAGCAGTCCAGTAATATTGTTCCAATTTCAAGTGCAGAAATGCTTAAAGTATCCTTTATTAGTATATTAGTATGTTGTTCCCTATTTTTGGGGAGGCGATGTAGAGTGATCCTTTGGGTTGATTCCAGACGTTGGCCTATTTTCCCATCTGGTGGACAGTGTTCTGACAAACAACTAGGACTCCCAAGTTGCTGTGATCCAATCAATTTCTAAGCAAGATAACGATTTTTGTCTTTCTTATGTAAGTTGTATGGAGGGTCTGATCATTGATCCCTTGTGAACAAACCTTAATGATCAAAAGCAGAAATTACAAGACAATTTTAAGAAAATATTGAAATGAGAGATTGGCCTTATTAATTAATGTGGGTTATGTAGTGAAATTATGTGTTTTTCTATGCAATCATTTGCAAGGTTAAAGTCTCTGAAATCATGCTTAACAGTTAACTTTCTTTCAAACCTTGTAAGATTATTTAATTTTAAATACATAAGTTAGTTGCAATTCCATTGGGAAAAAATATGGTTTATTTCCAGTAATTTTGTTTAATTATTTATTTGCGTGTTTAACTTAGAAACAAAAGGTCCTATGAAAGAGAGACAAAAACTGATGTTGTTGGAGAAATCCAGCAGGTCTAACAGGGAAAGAAGAATTAACACATTTTGAGTTTAGTGACTCTTTTTCGTTCCCATGAAAGAATTGTGGATATATTAAACCAAATTAATAAATTAACAAGTGCCTAAAATAGTTGAACTATTGAATGTGCTGGTCATAGAAAAAGTAGGCAATCGAAACAATGATTTTAGAAAATTATTGTAATCATTGGTTTGTTTGTGTGTGGTTTATGTATGTGTGTGGTTTTATGTATGTGTGTGGTTTATGTGTGTGGTTTGTGTATGAGGTGGTAGCATAACAGCAATGTCTTTGGACCACTGACCACTGTGTTTGAATCCCATCATGGCAGATTGTGAATAAAATCTAGCCCAATGGCAACTGTGGAATATTGGAAAACCCCATCTGGTTTACTAATGCCTTTTTAGGGGAGATAACTTGCTGTTCTTACTCATATAGGTTATAATTGACTCCAGATCCTCATCAATGTGGTTGACAATCCTCTGAGCAATAAATGTTGGCCTATCCAGCTACACCCACATCCCAAATTATTTTTTTTAAAAGACAGTACAACTCTTGCCCAGTTAACAGGTTAACACATATAAACATGTACCAATAGTCAAAACATGTGTAATTCTATTACATTCTGCGGAAATTAATTTTTAAAAAACTTAGCGAAGAAGGATTAACGAAAATTCATCCAAAAGCTCATGACAAATACCTCCTGATTGCTCGGGATTAAGTGGTCATTAATAGTAAGGCAAGCGACTTTGGGCTCGAAGTTACATGGGAGGAGATATCAGACAGTGGCAAAGCATAGGTTTTACATATAGTGTAGCAGTACACAGCGATGCAGTCTGAACACGTTCTCATATTGCACTGGCTCTCCCGTGTTAAGCTTCTGAAATACTGCTGTACCCTGACGTTGTTACAGGCGATGCAAACAGTGGCGTGATGTGTACAGAAATTCTTTACATTCAATCTTGCATAGTCTATTTGAAACAAAAAGAAATTGTTTTGGAAACCTAGCAGGTCTGACAGCAATATATAGAGAGAAAGCAGAGTTAGCTTTCCGAATCAAATGGCCCTTCTTCAGAAACCCGCTTCAGCTCTCTGGCACCGCAGTTTATTTTTGTTTTATTATAGTTTCTGTGCCAATCAGCTTCATACTTGTGGTTTAAAACATAAAACCTTTGCAAATTGACGAATTCTTCCGTTAATTTGGCAATGAAACCATTGTTAAAAGTTCTGTCGGTGTCATCATAGAACAGGGACTCAGTTTGATCTGTGTTTTGAAGTGTGAACAAGTCACAGGAGGATGACAATATATCTGTCAAAGATTAAGACACCAGGAACGACCCATTTCGACAGTAACTATGGTCCCTAATCGCCAAACGATATGCTTTCACATTAATTCAATATTTAGTCTTTATAACGATTTACTGTCTGCTGTCTACAACATAGTATTTACATAATGATTATTGGCTATTTTAAAATTTCATCCATCAGTGAGATTGTGGTTCACAAGACAATTTATTTGTTCACAGAATATACATTTTACATCCGAAATTCATTTTAAACATCATTTTAAGGAAGGAATATTCTGACTTCATCTCTGTTGTATTCTCGATGGATTTGTCCTTTGAAAAGTGAATCGAGAAATCGTTTTCAATCTTCCGTTGAACACGTTCCCTTTCTGTCTTTGACTCGAGAGTTGGTGGTTGTGACTTTGTCTTGGGAGATCCTAATCGGCCCCAAATGGTTCTTAATTATTCGTTTATTTTAATCTACGTTTTGCTTTGCGGAGAATAGGAAGGTGAATGTGTCAGGAAGCAGCGTTAGATTTTCTGACAGGATTGAAATGTTGTCCCGAGAGACAGTGTCTCTCCACCCACTAGCCCTCCCAAGTTCCTATGCTGATATGACCAGCCGGTGAATAAAACTCGATGAATGTTTAAGCATCTAATTTCACTAAAGTGACCCCATGACGACATTTTCCCCGAGTCACCCTGTTCAGTGGTATTGTTACACTTCTCCGGAGCAGGTGGGACTTGAACCTGGGTGTCCTAGGTCAGAGGTACAGGCTGTACCTGTATATCACAACGGCCCTAGTCTGATTTATTATATTGAACCTATTCAAGCACATTCTGGGTGTGACCACGGTGTCTCAGTGGATAGCACTGCTGTCTGAAAGTGCCAGGGACCCAGATTCGATTCCTCACAGACTGTGCGTGTGGCGTTTGCACATTCTCCCCGTGTCCGCGTTGGTTGACCCCGGCTGCTCCGGTTTCCTCACCTAGTCCAAAGATGGTTTTTTTTCCCTTTCTCAAAAAGATGTGCAAGTTAGGTAGGTTGGACACGTTGGGCCGAATGGCCTGTTTCTGCACTGTAGGTTTTCCATTTTAAAAAATTCAAACACGTTGTGAACCGCTTGGACTGATGCTGTAGCGGTGCCAGTGTTGGACTCAGAAGTCACACGACACCAGGTTATGGTCCAACAGGTTTTTTTTTGAAACCGTAAGCTTTTTAAGCTCTGCCCTTTCGTGATGTGAAGTGAACTTAGACCCAGGCCTCCTGGCCCAGAGACAGGGCCAGCCCTGGTGTTAAATTCATAACCACTAACATGTAAACGTCTGGTTCCAGCAATGTTTTAATATTTAGTCTAACCTCCCATGAAAGGAAAATTAAAACCCAAAGAACTGCGGATGCTGGAAATCAACACAAACACGGAGAACGTGGGAGAAACTCAGCAGGTCTGGCAGCATCTGTGGAGAGAGAAAGCAGAGTTTAAGTTTAGGGTCGAGTGACCTTTCTTCAGAACGGGTGAAAAGTGTCGTCAGCACAACAGACCAATCTATCCCGGCTTTCGGGTCTATTTCCTCAGTTACTCGCTGACCCGAATGAGGTAAAGCCGGCGCTATGTTAACGCAGGGTGTTCTAAATCCTTTCTGGATAGACAGCAACATACCTAGGCAAAAGTGAGGACTACAGATGCTGGAGATCAGAGTCGAGAGTGTGGTGCTGGAAAAGCACAGCAGGTCAGGCAGCATCTGAGGAGCAGGAAAGTCAACGTTTCGGGCAAAAACCCTTCATCAGGAATGAAAAGGAACTGCGGGACTTGGCTCTGGTCGGAGACGGAGGGATACTACAACTGTACTGGACCCCAGCAGCCTGTCAGCCCCCAGTCTGTAGCGTTTATACGGATCCAAACAATAATACTCAGAAATCGAAGTAGCAGCGCTTAAAAAAACCCACAGAAAATGCTGTAAAATGTCAGCAGGAATCACTGCAGAGAGAAACAGTTCAATCTGAGACTATTATAGATTGCCAGCACCCGCAGCATTTTGTTTGCAGGTGAAAGATCCTGATGAAGGGCTTATGCCTGCTTCCTCAGGTGCTTTTCCAGCGCCACACTCTTCGGCTATGAGGCCATTGGGCCCATCCATTCTCCGAAGAGGATGCCCTGGTAGCCTGGCACAGATTTCTCTTTTCGAATAAAGAGCAGTAAGAATGCCTCTTTGACGTGGGGAGTTTTTGTTGGCTGAAATTAGGTCGCGTTTTGAGTTGAGCACGTTTCATACATCACTGACGTTTCAGTAAAAGGACACATTCGAATGCACAAACAACGTCCCCATTAGCTTCCCGGTGGAGGCAGGGATGAAAATTATCTGCCAACGACTTTTCATGGACGTGTGATCTTCAGTTAGTAAATGATCAACGGATTAGAGGCCATGTGGCTCCCTTTGGTACATTTATCTTTCCACAAAGGAATGTGGAAAAAACACGTTAATGTGCTCGAGTTCTGTTCCTGTTGCACAGACCAGACACAAGAATCTTTGTACTTCCTGCACCTGGGAGTCTATTTTTAAAATCACGACACCATATGTTGGAAATCCATCTCATTTCCCATCGTGAAGTGGTTTTTACATTTAGAATTATTTCTTTCGGGGAAGCGAGTGGCGGGGAACGACAGTAAGATATTCTCCAGCGCACTCAGCTGTAGGAAAGCGTGATGTGAATCACTGGGTATTGTGGCAAGGAGCTGGGCGCTTGGCTTTGAGTATGTGCAGGTTTCAATTTCTTTTACACACAGGCTGGAGCTCAGCCAGCACAGAAACCAGTTCTCCAACAATTGTGCAGGTTTCTAACGGTCAGACAGACAATGAGAATCGTTACCTATTCATTTAATTTAGTCACGAGTCCTTGTGATATCTATGGCTTAAACAGTAACCCAGAGAGTGCATGTAAACATCAATATTATGCATTTAAAAATATGTATAGACTTATTTGTTCTTGCCATGTGACCCTCACTGGCATTTATTGTCCACCCCTTATTGCCATATGGTTTAGGTACACCCATCTTGCTCTCAGGAAGAGTTCCAAAATTTTGACCCAGAACGATTGGCGATATATTTCCAAGTCAGGCTGGAGAGTGGCTTGGAAGCATAGGAACTAGAAACAGCAGTAGGCCATTCAGCCTTTTAAACCTGCTCTGCCCTTCAGTAGGATCAGGGCTGATCATCTACATCCAATACGGTCGTGGCAAAAGGGATTCTTTTTCATCTTGGTGACCCAAGACCAGTGGGGTTCCACAGGCATCAGTACTTGGACCTCAACTGTTTGCAGTAGATATTAGTGACTTCGAGGAAGGAAGTGAATGTACTGTTGCCACTAATATAGGTGGCAGGACAGATTGTGAGAAGGGCTCCCAGAAATATTGATGGGCTAAGTAAGTGGGCATAATGTTGGCAAATGGAGTTTCGGGTGGGAAAACGCAAAGTTGTTCATTTTGTAAGGGAGAAGTAAAGATCAGATTATTATTTAAATTAAGAGAAATCACAGAAAGTTGCAACAAAAATGGACTGGGAGGTGGGGTGTGAAATACAGAAAGGTAGCACACAGGTGCAGCAGAGAATCAGGAAGGCTAATGGAATGTTGGCCCTTATTTCAAGGGGGTTGGAGTACAGGTGAGCTGCGAGCAGTTTTTGTCCACCTATTTAAGGAAAGATATCATTTCATTGGAGGCAGTTCAGAGAAGGGTCACAAGGATGATCCCTAATACAGAGGAATTGTTTTATGAGCAAAGATTAAACAGGTTAGGACTCTACTCCGGAGTTTAAAACAATGGGAGTGATGTAATTGAGGCTGAAACTTTATTGCTGGAACAGATCAGCAGGTCAGGCAGCATCTAGGGAACAGAAGATTCGACGTTTCGGGCACATGCCCTTCTTCAGGAACCTCTCTCTATAAAGATTTCAGTGATGTAATTGAAACTTACAGGATTGTTAAGGGGCTTGACAGGGTAAATGCTGAGAGGATGTTTCCCATCGGGGAGAGTCTAAGACCAGAGGGCATAGTCTCAGAATAAACTGATGACAATTTAAAACTGAGATGAGGTGGAATTTCTTCTCTCAGAGCTGAGAGATGAGGGTGCAGAGTCCTTGTTTATATTTAGTGCTGAGATAGATAGATTCTCGATCAGTGGTGGATTCAAGAGTTATAGGGAAAGGATTGTGGTCAATTGATCCCATTGAATGGCACAGCAAGCTTGAGGGGCTGAATGACCTACTCCCATTCCTATTTATTATAGTACTTTCCTGCTTTAATCTCATACCCTTTGATTCCTTTATCCCTAAGAACTATATCTATCTCCTTCTTGTAAACTTACAATGTTTTGGTTTTAATTGCTTTCTGTGGTAGAGGATTCCATAGATGTACAACTGTCTGGGTGAAAATTAATTCACATCTCCATCTTAACTGACCCACTCTGTGACCTCTGGTTCTGGACTGCTTACAACATCCTTTCAGACCAGTTCTGTTAGAAGTTTATAGGTGTCTATGAGGTCACCACACCCCACCCCCATTCTTCTAAACCCCAGTGAATATAGTCCCAGTTGATTTCCCAGGGGGATCTAGCAGGTTGTGGTGTTTTCATGTATCTACTCCCCTTGTCCTTCCAGGTGGTAGAAGGTGCAGGTTTGGAAGGTCCTGTTGAATGGGTCTTGGTGAGTCATCTTGTCAGTGATAGATCATGCTGTCAGTGTCCATCTTTGGCAATGTGTAAATGTTTAAGGATGTGGATGGGGCACAAGTCTTCAACACTGAAGCTAGGATGTAGTCAGGGTCAATAGTCTGTATTGTATCCAACAACCTTAGATGTTTCTTCATGTCACATAGAGTTGTCTGAAATTAGTAACTCTAATGGTGAGACCTCAAGAGAACACCAAAATAGATCATTCATTTGCACTATTTACTAAAAACATTGACAGAGTGGCTTTGAAGGTTTCTAATTTGTATATAGATTGGTACAAGAAGTCTCTCTCATCCAGAAAGACAGTGAATTTGCCCAGCGTGTACAGAGAGACTTGCTGCAATAATATTTCCTCACCTAGCAAAGGACAATTTGATTTCACAATGAGTAGATTTATTTAATGGCTGAATGGTAAATAAATATTTGCTTAATAATTTAAAAAAAAATTCATGGATTGCAGGTATTACTGGCTACCTAATTGTCTTAGAACTGAACTTGTTAGGCCATTTGAGTTGGCAGTTAAGAGTCAGTCAGAGTTCTGAGGAAGGGTCACTGGGACAGAAACATTAACTCTGATTTTTCTCCACCAGTGCTGCCAGACCTGCTGAGTATTTTCAACAATTTCTGTTCTGGTTTCTGATTTCCAGCACCTGCAGTTCCTTTGGTTTTTATATCAGTGTCAATCATATTGAGACTGGAGCCATATATAGGCCAGACTGGATAAGAATAGCAGATGTCCTTAACTGAAGGAATCTGATGGGGTTATACAAAAATTGACATTGGTCACTATTCCTGAAGAAGGGCTCATGCCCGAAACGTCGATTCTCCTGTTCCTTGGATGCTGCCTGACCTGCTGCGCTTTTCCAGCAACACATTTTCAGCTCTGATCTCCAGCATCTGCAGTCCTCACTTTCTCCATTGGTCACCATTAGGCTAGCTTTTAATTCTGGATTTTTATTGAATTCAGAATTTGCCATCTGCTGCAATGGGATTCAAACTCACAGCTTCAGAACCTGGACTTGAGAAGTACTAGTAGAGTGACATTATTGCTTACAAGTTCAATGAAGTGTTTGAAAGCTAAATTAAATAAGGTTGAGTCTGCATAGATTGCTCCTGCTCATGTGTTACATTTACATTGTTACATTGCTCAGTACATTTACAGGAAATCAGTGGGAGATGTTGAAAAATGATTTTAAGTTGTACAGAGCCTGTTCATTTCTCTATGGAACAAATTGCCTACTTTCCAAATTTAAAAGAAATGCCATGAATGAATAATAAGTTAAAGGACAACATTAATAAACACACAAAAATTAAAAACAAAACAATGCAGCTCCTGGAATTGGGAAGAGATGCAAAAAATATCAAAGGAGACAACAGTGATTACAGAACAAAACTTGCAAAGAATATCAAAATCAATATGGATCTTAGTCATGTCTTAACACTCAGGAAAAATGGATGAGTTGTAGAAATATGGCACCCTATAAACTGATTATCATTAAACAAAATGAAAATAAGCAATTGGCAGATAGGTTGAATAATTAATCTTTGTAAATATTTACACTCAAGACGATGATATAGTTTTGACTGCTTGAAGTTATTTTGTGCACTGCCATTAAGTCATCCTTGAGCTTCCTCTGTTCAAAGGAAAGCAGGCCTAGCATTTCGAATCTTTCTGTATAATTGCAATTTTCAAATCCTGGCAACGTTATTCCAAATCTTCTTTGTACAGCAATTCTGTCCTTCCTGTAATGCAGTCACTAGGATTGTGCACAAAATGCCAACTATGTCCTAATTAGTACCTTATATATTTTCAGTATTACATCCTTGCTCTTGTATTAAATACATGCAGGAGGCTGGGAGAACACACAGGCACTACGGTGGCACAGTGGTTAGCACTGCCGCCTCACAGCGCCAGAGACTTGGGTTCAATTCCCGTCTCAGGCGACTCTCTGTGTGGAGTTTGCACATTATCCCCATGTCCGTGTGGGTTTCCTCTTGGTGCTCTGGTTTCCTCCCACAATCCAAAAATGTGCAGATTAGGTGAATTGGCCATGCTAAATTGCCCATACTGTTAGGTGAAGGGGTAAATGTAGGGGAATGGGTCTGGGTGGGTTGCACTTTGGCAGATCGGTGTGGACTTGTTGGGCCGAAGGGCCTGTTTCCACACTGTAAGTAATCTAATCAACACAGCAAGCTAGGCAGCATCAGAGATGCAGAAGTTGATGTTTCAGGTGTAACCCTTCCTCAAGACTGGGGGTGCTTGTGGGGGAAGCAGATAAAGGGGGTGGTGAGGTGAGGTGAGGTGGGGATAGGTAAAGACAGGTAGAGCGTATGACCTGGTTGGTCAATGGGAGGAATGAATCCGGTTGTGGGAAGGGGAAGGGGAGGGGCTGGGAAGAGTGTCAGGGAATGGGGAGGAAGGTTATTTGAAATTGGAGAACTAAATGCTCTGTAGGGTGTAGGGTGCCCAGGCAGGTGTTGATCCTCCAATAGGAGCTGTGATTTGTTTTGGCAATGGAGGAAGCCAAGGATGGTCAGGTCGGAAAGGGAGTGGTTGGGAGAAATGAAATAGGCAGTGACTGGGAGGTCCGATTGGCCCCAGCTGTGATGCTCAGTGAACCGTTCCCTAAGTTTATGTTCAGTCTCTCTGATGTAGAGAAGACCACATTGGGAGCACCTGATGCAGTAAACTGTGTTGGAAGAGAGGCAGGTGAACCTCTGTCTCACCTGGAAGGGTTGTGGGGCCCTGGATGGAGGTGAGAGGGTTAGTGTACCGGCAGATTTTGTATCTTTTCTGGTTGCAGGAGTAGGTACCTGGGGGTTCGGTGGAGGGGCTGGCATGGACTAAGGACTATCAGAGGGAACGGTCCTTACAGAAGGCAGAGATAGGTGGGGAGGGGAGGATGATCTTGGTGGTGGGGTCTATTTGGAGTTGGTGGAAATGTTTGAGGATCATGCGTTGGATGCGGAGACTGGTGGGGTGATAGGTGTGGACAAAGGGGACTCTGTCTTTATCGCATGGAATGGGTTTAGAGCAGTGGAACAGGGAATGGAGGTTGTGCAGCGGAGAGCTGTCTGGAAAAACAGAGAGAGGAAAAGCACATTGTTCAAAATAGGTGGACATTTGGGAGGCTAGCAAATGAAATGTCTCCTCATCTGAGCAGATGCGACTGAGCCACCCAATGAACGAAAGCTTCCCATGCGCCTTCTTTACTACCTTACCTACCTGTTCTGCCACATTCAAGGACCTGTGGACCTGTACTCTAAGGTCTCTCACTTCCTCTACCCTCTCAATATCCTTCAGCATATTTTGCATTCCTGCACATTATTTATCCTTCCCAAGTGCATAACCTCGTACTTCCCCAGATTGAATTCCATTTGCAACTTTTCTGTCCACTCAATTAAATGATTGATATCATTGTGTTGTCGACACCTATCCTTTGTATTATCAATAAGATGGATCTGCAAATTTCCCAAACATGCCCTTCCATACTTAAGTGTAAATCTTTAATATGTGCCACAAACACCATGAGACCCAATACTGAGCCCTGTAATACACCACCGGAAACCACTTTCCATTCACAAAAGCATAAGTCATCCATTACCCATTGTTTACTGTCATGGAACTAATTTTGGATCCAACTTACAACATGCTTCTGTATCCTATGGGCTTTAATTTTCCCAACCAGTCTGCCCTGTGAGACCTTGCCAAATGCCTTTCTAAAATTAATGTGGCCTGATGAAGGACTTTTGCCCGAAACGTCGATTTCAAAGCTCCTTGGATGCTGCCTGAACTGCTGTGCTCTTCCAGCACCACTAATCCAGAATCCAATATCAAATCGTATCAATCCTCCTTGACTTACTCAAAAATTTGGGATTTTGAGGATGTCAAAGAAAAATGAGGTTATTTCCTTTTATTCCTTCACGGGTTGAGCTGTCGTTGGCCAGGCCAGCATTTATTACCCATCTCAAATTGTCTAGAGGGCAGTTAATGGTCAAACACACAGTTGTGGGTCTGGAATCACATGTAGGCCAGATCAGATAAGGATGGCAGTTTCCTTCCCTAAAGGTCAGTAGTGAACCAGATGAATTTTCTTGCCAATCGACATTGACCTTGTGGTCATCATTAAATAATTATTTCCAGATTTTTTTGCTCAATTCAAACTCCACCATATGCTGCATTCAAACCTGGCTCCCCAGAAAATGACCTAGGTCTCTGGATTAACACTCCAGCAACAATTCCACTAAGCCATCACCTCCCTCAAATGAGAATACCATCTGAGAGACTTATTGATTTATACAGATTTTGTTGTGCCTGACAAGCTTGATTGGATTTTTTTTTGAAGAGATGAGTAATATAGTTGATGGAAGAATACTTGTGGATATAATTAAGGTAGAGTTCTAGTAGACGTTTGATAAGAGGCTGTTTGCTAAGGTCAAGGCTCATGAAATCTGAGGCAAACTATGAAGCTAATGTTGAATTTCATTAACTGAGTTGCAGGACTCAGAAAGTAGAGGTATTAGGCAGGTGCTCAGATTAGTAGAATGTGTTTGGTGTTGTCCTGCAGACATCTATATTGGAACATCATCTGTTCATATTATCTAGTGCCAACTTAGTTGATGGGCTTGTATTCAACACACCCAGGTTTGTGAATGGCAAAAAGACAGAGTACATTGTATGTAATATAAACTAGCACATACAATTACAAAGGGATACTTAAGGATTCAGTAAATGGGCAGACTATGGCAAATTAATTCCAATCTAGGCAAATATAAGATCACCCACACTTGACATCCAAAAATGTACAATGGAGTACTTCCTGAATAATAGAAATGTGGAAAAAGTGGAGGTCCATAGACACTTTGGAACCTATGTAACTGAATATGATCAGTCCTTCGGAGATGGCTTGTAAGGCACAGGAGGTGCTAAAATTGCAGTGGAAGGTGTGTTGGGATGGAAGTGCGACATGTTCTTGCCAGTATAACAATGGATGAAATGTAAGAATGGAAATAGCTTGCCTGTCCACCATCTGGAGACAATGAAGCTAATTAATTGGTCTATTGCCAGCAATTTTATGACCCCTTTGGAATTTGCTCAAAGTCAGAATGGCAGACATCACACAGCAAGTCTGCTAGATTCCTAGAAGTGGGCCATCAGTAGCATTTTGCCTTCCTTGTTGAGAGGGGAAGCTTTGTTTTTGGAGGTCTGTGGTCCAGAGTGACTCTCCAATGGCAGTGGTTGCATCTGTGTCTTCAATAATTACTGGAGTTTCACCCCTTAGTCCCTGGACGGTCCATCTCACCCATGCTTATCGATATCTTCTGCTGGATCTATGAGGACATTCTATCCTGGTGGTTTCCTCCATGTGTACTACATGTGGCACTGCTAAGGCCTCTATGTTGCTGGTCTTCAGTTAATATTATTATCCAAGAGAGAGACAGGCCACCATCCTTAATGGATTGGCCTCTCATGTGTGGTTTCTTAAATGACTGCCATTCGAATAGAGTGTCGAGAATGCTCCCTTAGTTAAACACATCGCAGCCTTAAGAAAATCATGCTTACTGCCATAAATTATTCCATACCTTTCCAAGTGATTAACACTGACAGAATGCTGAGAGGCCTAAATATAGTGGACGTGGAGAAGATGTTTCCAACAGTAGGAGAAGGGATCTCTTCAGCCAGAGAGTGATGAATCATTGCTGCAGAAGGTTGTGGAGGCTATGTCATTGAGATTTAAAACAAAGATAGATAGATCTTGATTAGTAGGGGAATTAAGAGTGTGGGGAGCAGGAAGGAGAATAGGGTTGAGAAATGTATCAACCATGATCGATTGGTGGAGCAGACCATATGGTCTGAATGGTCTAATTCTGCTCCTATATCTTATGGTCTATCTCTTGATCTTGATGTAAAATAAAGCATTTTCTTAATCTTCCTTCCCCTCTTTTTACTTCCCTAATTTCATTTTTAATTTCAGCCTTGTGCTTTCTATACTCTCCAAATTTCCTAAAATATTACATGTTGAGATAGTCTTAAGCTCTATTTTCTTCTGCTTTATCTTCCTCTGTATGCCTCTGCATAATCAAGTGGCTCTAGATTTGTTAATACTATCATTTTTCTCTGTGGGAATTAAGGCGGAGACTCACTAAAATTAAGGTAAACAAAATAACACCATTGCAGGTAATGATAGTATTCAAGATTGGCACGTTCCCAGGTTCAAATCAATCACGATTTCATTGAATAGTAGAATAGACTCAGAGGTTAAATACTTTCTCTGCCGCTGTTGAGATGTTTTTCATCCAAGGGCTTTAAAGGAAATCCTTGAGAAAATTACAGATACCCTAACTATAATCTTCCAAAATTGTCTTGAATCACCAAAACTGAGCACATGCTTTCACTATTTAGGAAGGCAAATGAGGAAAAATTAAAGACCAGCTGGTCTGACACCTGTTGACTGGAGATTGTTTGAGTCTACGATTAAGTATGATGTGAATAAATACTCTGAAACACTTTAAAAAAATTGCTGCTGATCAGAGAAGCCATCATGGATTAGTAAAGAGTTGTTGTCAGGCCCTCAAATGAGAATACCATCTGAGAGACTTATTGATTTATACAGATTTTGTTGTGCCTGACAAGCTTGATTGGATTTTTTTTTGAAGAGATGAGTAATATAGTTGATGGAAGAATACTTGTGGATATAATTAAGGTAGAGTTCTAGTAGACATTTGATAAGAGGCTGTTTGCTAAGGTCAAGGCTCATGAAATCTGAGGCAAACTATGAAGCTAATGTTGAATTTCATTAACTGAGTTGCAGGACTCAGAAAGTAGAGGTATTAGGCAGGTGCTCAGATTAGTAGAATGAGGCTAGTGCTGTCCTGCAGACATCTATATTGGAACAACATCTGTTCATAGTATCTATTGTCAACTTAGATGATGGGCTTGTATTCAACACACCCAGGTTTGTGAATGGCAAAAAGACAGAGTACATTGTATGTAATATAAACTAGCATATACAATTACAAAGGGATACTTAAGGATTCAGTAAATGGGCAGACTATGGCAAATTAATTCCAATCTAGGCAAATATAAGATCACCCACTCTTGACATCCAAAAATGTACAATGGAGTACTTCCTGAATAACAGAAATGTGGAAAAAGTGGAGGTCCATAGACAGTTTGGAATCTATGTAAGTGAATATGATCAGTCCTTTGGAGATGGCATGTAAGGCACAGGAGGAGCTAAAATTGCAGTGGAAGGTGTGTTGGGATGGAAGTGCGACATGTTCTTGCCAGTATGACAATGGATGAAATGTAAGAATGGAAATAGCTTGCCTGCCCACCATCTGGAGACAATGAAGCTAATTAATTGGTCTATTGCCAGCCATTCTATGACCCCTTTGGGATTTGCTCACAGTCAGAATGGCTGCCATCACACAGCAAATCTGCTAGATTCCTAGAAGTGGGCCATCAGTAGCTTTTTGCCTTCCTTGTTGAGAGGGAAAGCTTTGTTTTCGGAGGTCTGTGGTCTAGAGTGACTCTCCAATGGCAGTGATTGCATCTGTGTGTTCAATAACCACTGGAGTTTCACCCCCTAGTCACCCGGACTGTCCATCTCACCCATGCTTATCAATATCTTCTGCTGGATCTATGAGGACATCCTATCCTGGTGTTTTCCTCCATGTGTACTACACGTGGCACTGCTAAGGCCACTATTTTGCTGGTCTTCAGATCAGATTATTATCCAAGAGAGACAGGCCACCATCCTTAATGGAGTGGCCTCTTATGTGTGGTTTCTTAAATGACTGCTATTGGACTATAGTGTCGAGAGTGTGGCACAGGGAAAGCACAGCAAGTCAAGCAGCATCTGAGGAGCAGGAAAATTGATGTTTCGGGCAAAAGCCCTTCTGCCTGAAATGTCAATTCTCCTGCTCTCGGATACTACCTGACCTGTCGTGCTTTTCCAGCATCACCCTCTCGGCTCTAATCTCCAGCATCTGCAGTCCTCACTTTTGCCATTGGAACATATCCATCACAGTCCTGCTGTTCACCTTTATGAGTACTTGGCTGATATTTTAGCATAGGATCCATGCTTAAACTATACAGAACCACAATCCTTTAGGTCACTGGACTTGAAACGTTAACTCTGTTTTCTCTCCACGGAAGCTGGCCAGACATGCTGAATTTCTCCAGCGATTTCTGTTTCTGTTTGCTTCTGGCCCAGAGGTAGGGACACTATCATGTGCCACAAGAACTTCCTTAGGAAGGAATGATTGACCTTTGGAGGGAGAGCAATATGAATTCACCAGAATAATACCTGGACTCAAACGATTAAATTAAAGTTAGATTACATAAACTCAGACTGTGATCTTCAAATTCAATGGAATAATTTGATCATTTTATTCAAAAATATTCAATACTACTGGGGAGGCTAGGACTATGGAATTACATTCCAAAATTAGTACCAAACCATGCAGGAGTACAATTAAAAATCACTTTTAAATTAATTGTGGTAGAAAACTTGAAATGTTTTTCCGCTCTGGAAACTAATTCTAGATCAAATATTGATTTTAAATCTGATATTGATAGAGTCTTATTAATCATAGGAATTAGGAGATGTCAATCAAATTATAGAGTGAAGCCACAGATCAGTGAGATCATATTTAAACAGCAGAGCGGGTTCAGGGGGCTAAATAACCTCCTGTTGGTCCTATTAATGTGACAGCATTGAAACTTCAGATGAAAGGAACAACTGCATGAAATCACAGAGCAAAAGTGAGGACAGCAGATGCTGGAAATTAGAGTCGAGAGTGATGCTGGAAAAGCACAGCAGGTCAGCCAGAATCTGAGGAGCAGGAGAGTTGACATTTCGGGAAAAAGCCCTTCATTCCTGATGAAGGACTTTTGCCTGAAATGTCGACTTCTCTGCTCCTCGGATGCTGCCTGACCCGCTGTGCTTTTCCAGCACCACTCTCGACTGCATAAAATCACAACCTGATACTCAACTTAAAATTCTATGGTCCAATTACATTATTGTTTTCTCAGACTGCATTAAATACAATACAAATTGAATCGATCTTACATAATCTGAAAAGCTGCATTATGCAGTAAACTGGAAAAGCTAAAGAAATATTAATTTATAAAGTATTGTACAGATAATGCCAGCTGCTTCAGGCACTGTTTGGTCGTTTATTTTCCCTTCACTCGTGGGCATTGCCGGCTGGCCAGCATTAATTCATTGTCCTGAGTTGTCCTTGAGAAAGCTGCCTTCTTGAAACTCTGCAGTCACAATTAACCACTGAAGGATTGTAAAATCTGTTACTAAGGTTCAGGAAATAACAACAAAGTTATCAGTATCAGAACATTTGTGTTCACAAACTAATGTGCAAATTGTTTTGTAAATATTTATTGTGTAGATCTGATAGAAATATTTCTTCTGCTCTATTTCAGAGTATTTGGCGCTGCCATCTTTCTCACCTCGACTCTCAATATGCTTATCCCATCTGCAGCTAAAGTGCACTATGGTTTTGTGATATTCGTCAGGATCCTGCAGGGACTGGTAGAGGTATGTTTAACTCTCCTAGAGTACAGGAGCAACACCAAGTAATTCACAGAATCCCGCAGAGTGACTGTGATACAATGTTGTCAGCTCTGAAGAATGCTACATTTGCTTCTGACGTTTTGCAGCTTGTCCATTATGCTTTATCCATTTAAACTGGTAAAAGCTGTACTCCCATTACACATTGACCTATTTATAGATGTTGGCTGACTTTTCATGCATTTTCAACCTTTGCTATTTTAGTTCCCAACAATTACAATTGTTCTTGCTGCTAATTATACTGCTGAGATGGTAATGTTTTATTCCAGATTATACGTTATCATGTTGGGGTACTAACTGGAAACTAATAACTAATATTTTAATTAGCATTGCAATTCAATTGGTTTTGCAGAGTACTTTGAAATAATACAGATGTCTGGTTTCTCAGGTTCGTTTTTGCGATATTGACCTCTGGCGAGAGGCTGAATAGGCAGGGGCTGTTTTCCCTGGAGTGTCAGAGGCTGAAGGGTGATCTTGCAGAGGTTTATAAAATCATGAGGGACATGGATAGGGTAAATAGACAAAGTCTTTTCCCTGGGGTGGGAGAGTCAAGAACTAGAGGGCATATGTTTAAGATGAGAGGGAAAAGATTTAAAAGGGAACTAAAGGGCAACTTTTTCAAACAAAGAGTGGTGCGTGTATGGAATGAGCTGCTAGCGGAAGTGGAGGAGACTGGTACAATTACCAGATTTAAAAGGCATCTGGATGGACACATGAATACAAAGGTTTGAGAGGGATATGGATCAAGTGCTGACAAATGGGACGAGATGAATCTAAGATATCTGGTCAGCATGGACAAGTTGGACAGAAGGGTCTGTTTTCATGCTGTACATCTCTATGACTCTGACTATTAACGTGTTGAAGGTAAGTTTGAGAAATCACTGTGTGATTGCAAAGAAGTATAACAGTAACTGAACAGCAAGATACAATTGCCCCTCTCAAATAAACTCTTTAATGAAGTTTTCTCTGTTTTGTCTGCATTAGTACTTCTGAAAGAATAAACATATTGGTTTTTGCTTTGTTGACTGATAGCAAAATTACAGACCTGTCTGAAACTTTTGCTCTGTGTAAAAACATAATTGATGTGTGTTTGCAGGGAGTCACGTACCCAGCCTGCCATGGCATTTGGAGTAAGTGGGCACCGCCATTGGAGAGAAGCAGACTGGCAACCACTTCATTTTGTGGTAATTATCTTTTTTCCTCTAAGTTACTTTTCAAAAGATTTAAAAGTTTGAAGAATAACCTTTGACTGGGATCTTGTTTGCATATTGTTTCACACTGATTTTCTTGCAGGTTCATACGCCGGAGCAGTTGTTGCGATGCCTCTAGCTGGGATACTGGTGCAATACACTGGATGGCCCTCAGTTTTCTATGTGTACGGTAAGTTCTATATTCCAATGAAATTAGTGGTTGTCAGTCAATATGCCCCAAATACAACCTGCCATCAGGCTTCAGAATGTAAAAAGAGCCCTTCCTTCTTTTATTAATTTCTGCATTTGTGGTTATGAATACAAATATAGGAAGTGAATGGCTTAGTTTTAATCTAGAGGCTAATGTTCTGGGGATGTGACTTTGAATCCCACAATGTCAGATGGTGCATTGAATTCAATAAAATTCTGGAAATAACAGCTAACCTGATGGGACCATGCAACTATTAAGCAAATGTTGTAAACATCCATCTCTTTCACAAATGATCTTTAAGGAAAAGAAAACCACTTACCTGGTCTAGCCTATTTGTACCTCCAAATGTGCAGCAATGTGGTTGACTCTTATCCACCCTGTGAGTTAGCTGAGAAAGGCCCTCAATAAAAGTTAAGTTAGAGTTGGGCAAGAAGCACCAGCCTTGCCAGTGATGCCTACATTCTATGAAAAGCTTTTTTAAAACAGGTAACTCTGAAACTACATCACTACAACTTGCAAAGTAGCTCAACAGTTTCAGAGTGTTTTTCTTAGAGAAAATAGAAGTTTCTGTGTCATTTCTAAAAAGAATCTAGAAAGCTGTTTAGAAATATACTCATAGAGATCATTTCATGACTACATTTAAACATTGGGAAAGCGAATGAGATTTCTGACTTGATAGAGTAAGAGGACGTGAATGTTCTGCTAAACCTTAGTTAGGTTTCAGCTGGAATATTGTGGTTGAAGCTCATCATGGATCATTGCACAAAATTGACTATTGCAAATTATCATCTTCTTAAATCACCCACTTGGAACTCAGTACTATTGCAACTTAATGGAATTTAATATTGGGTGGGTGGCTAATTCACTAATGCCTCTTTAGCACCTGCATCCTATGAAAATGAATTTCTACCCCTTTGTGTTCAATTATGGGCACCACACTTGTGGAAAAAGTAGAATGATGCCAGGTTTAAGGATCTAGATTTTTGTGGAAACACTGCAATGGAGAAGTTTTGAAGATTTATTAGATGTGTTTAAAAGAAGATAGGTTCCAAAGAAATGAATATGGTGAAAGTGGATATATCAGTATTTGGAGGATGCAGATGTAAGAGAATTAGCAAATGAGCCAGAAGTGAGATGAGCAAGCTTTTATGATCTGGAACACATTGAATGAAATGATGATGGCAGCAGATTCAACAAGAAATTTCCAAAGGCAGCTTGCTATTAATGGGAAAAGGGAAAAAAATCATGTCTATGGGAGAAGAATGAAGCGGCGGGGCCGGTGGAGAGGGTGGGGGTGGGGGGAGGGGCGGGGGGGGGGGGGGGGGGGAAGTTTCATTGAGTCCCTTTTAAAAGAGGCAGCAGTGACCCAAATGGGTTAACGGTCCCTTTCTTCATTGTAAAATTCTTTAATCTGAGGTATTGTAGAATACATATGTGCTAATATAGTTTATATAATCAAACTAGTTCTTCAAACTGGATGAATACTTTTATCATGCCTCACTAAAATAGGTAAGAAAAATTTGAGTTAGATCATAGAAGAATCCCTACAGTGTGGAAACTGGCCCTTAGGCCCAACAAGTCCACACCGACCCTCCGAAGAGTAACCCACCCACAGCCATTCCCCCTACCCTATATTTACCCCTGACTAATGCACCTAACCTACACATCCTTGAACACTATGGGCAATTTAGCTTGGCCAATTCACCTAACCTGCACATCTTCAGACAGCGTTATTTCTATAACGATTCCTGACCAGCAAGAAAAGTTATTTTTGCAGATTAAAAACAAAAAAAACTTTGCATTGCGGAAATCTCAAACAAAAAGGAAAGTACTGGAGAAACTCAACAGGTCTGGCAGCAACTATAGAAAGAAACAGAGATAGCATTTCAAATCTAGTGACCCTTTATCAGGATTTACAAAAGTATTGGACTTGAAATATTAACTCTGTTTTTCTCTCTATGGATGCTGCTAGACTTGTTGTGTTTCTTCAGCATTTCCTGGTTTGGTTATGTTCTGGAGTAAATTGAAGGGCACTCCCATGGTCTGTTTTATCATGCCTCACTAAAATAGGTAAGAAAAATTTGAGTTAGATCATAGAAGAATCCCTACAGTGTGGAAACTGGCCCTTAGGCCCAACAAGTCCACACCGACCCTCCGAAGAGTAACCCACCCACAGCCATTCCCCCTACCCTATATTTACCCCTGACTAATGCACCTAACCTACACATCCTTGAACACTATGGGCAATTTAGCTTGGCCAATTCACCTAACCTGCACATCTTCAGACAGCGTTATTTCTATAACGATTCCTGACCAGCAAGAAAAGTTATTTTTGCAGATTAAAAACAAAAAAAACTTTGCATTGCGGAAATCTCAAACAAAAAGGAAAGTACTGGAGAAACTCAACAGGTCTGGCAGCAACTATAGAAAGAAACAGAGATAGCATTTCAAATCTAGTGACCCTTTATCAGGATTTACAAAAGTATTGGACTTGAAATATTAACTCTGTTTTTCTCTCTATGGATGCTGCTAGACTTGTTGTGTTTCTTCAGCATTTCCTGGTTTGGTTATGTTCTGGAGTAAATTGAAGGGCACTCCCATGGTCTGTTTAAAAAAACACAGCACATAAATTTGAAGTCATAGATATCTCCCTTATCATGTAGCTATTTTTAATTGAAAAATTTAAGTATCATTATCTTCAGGGTAATTTTACAATATACTGGCCATGGGTGTTGATCCACCATCAGTGTAGATTCAGAAAATTATTGTTGAGAAGTTGTTGAGCAGAGTGGATCTTGTGCATTAGTACAAAAAAAATTAGATAAACGAGTGAAAGAAAATTTCTCAAGTATGTTTCAAAGTTGAGTCAGTGGAAACTGAGTTAGCAAGAGTCTGCCTTCAAAATGTGGTAACCATTTTTACTCAACTATTTATTAATCTGAGCCCTTTCCACTATCCACGATTGTTCAATGTACTTTCATGTTGTGTGTGATACCTTGCTAAATGTATTTAGATGATTTGTTATGTTCACTAATCTCTTAAAATATTGTACTGTTCCCCTTTTTTAATATTGATAGTGCAGCTGTGTACTTCTAGCAATTGTTTGTACATATTTCAGTTGCCCAGCAGTCAAACTGTCTTTCCATGTTTGCAGATGCTAACAATTTGAGTGAAATGTTGTAACTGAGTAACAAGATATTAAATAACTAGCAATTGATCTGTTGTAGAACAGGGGTATTTTGTGCAGTAACATTTAACTTCTGATTATACACAATTTAATACTTCTTGCTTTTCCTCTTGAATTAGGATCACTTGGAATAGTGTGGTATATGTTCTGGATTCTGGTATCCTATGAAAGCCCTGCAGCCCATCCAACTATCACAGATGAGGAACGCACCTATATTGAAGAGAGCATTGGAGAAAGTGCCAAACTAATTGGAGGAATAGATGTATGGATATTTTTATACAAACTTAATTTTTGGGAATGCTAAGTTAATTAAACACAAACACAACTGTAGAAACTCAAACATATGCACAAAAGCTCTGTGTGTGCGTAATTGCATTGATTAAATTTTCTCCATCAGGGCATCCCAAAGTAGGGAATTTTGGACACAATGTTGTCCTGAATCATGGGTTATGCCCAAGTTGAAACTGTACCTTATTTGCTTGTAACATGTATACTCTTTTTTAACACAAGCACTGAGCTTTATAATTAGAAACATGGAAACACGGAAAATAGGTGAAGGAGTAGGCTATTTGGCCCTTCCAGCCTGCCCCACCATTCATTATCATCATGGCTGATCATGCAATCTCAATATCCCATTCCCACTTTCTCTCCATATCCCTTGATCCCTTTAGCCACATGGGCCATGTCCAGCTCCCTCTTGAATATATCTAACAAACTGGCCCCAACATCTTCCTGTGGGAAAGAAGACCACAGGTTCACAACTCTCTGAGTGAAGAAATTCTTCCTCATCTCAGTCCTGAATGGCTTGCCACTTATTCCCGGACTGTGATCCCTAGTTCTGGACTTCTCCAGCATTGTGAACATTCTTCCTGCATCTAGCCTGTCCCGTCCATCAGGACTTTATATGTTTTATTACATACACCAACATGTATAAAGAGCTTTCCTTTACATAGTTAAACATGTAATGAACTGAGAGCTCAACACTTGGACACATTTCTTTTCAGTGCCTGTTGGAATTATGATGGGGGAGGAAAGAACTTTTCCATCAGCTCTTAGACTTAAAAATAAAACAACAAAGTCAGCTACACTTGAAGCATTGGATGAACAATTTCACAAGAAATGTAGTCTCACCTTCACCATCAGCAGGAGAGAAGCTCAGGTTAACAAGGACGTTGCCAGGGTTGGAGGGTTCGAGCTGTAGGGAGAGGTTGGATAGGCTGGGGTTGTTTTTCCTGGAGCATCGGAGGCTGAGGGATGACCTCATAGAGGTTTATAAAATCACGATGGCCATAGATAGGATGAATAGCCAAGGTCTTTTCCCTGGGTTGGGGCAGTCCAGAATTAGAGGGCATAGGTTTAGGGTGAGAAGAAAAGACTTAAAAGGGACCTAAGGGGCAACTTTTTCATGCAGAGGGTGGTGCGTGTATGGAATGAGCTGCCAGATGAAGTGGCGGAGGTTGGTACAATTATAACATTTCAAATACATCTGGATGGGTACAGGCATAGGAGGAGTTTAGAGGGATATGGATCAAATGCTGGTAAATGGAACTAGATTAATTCAGGATTTCTGGTCAGCATGGATGAGTTGGACCTAAGGGTCTTTTTCCATGTTGTACATTTCTATGACTCTATGGCTCTAAGTGGAGCCATGGAGTGTAGGTACATGTAACTGTACACATCAGAGGTTTGAGACACACAAAGATGTAGCAACTTTGGGTTTCATGGGAGAGGCGTCTGCTGCCTCTCTACAGGAAGGGTATGTACAAATTGTGTGGCTAAAGTACATCTTGTCCAGAAGTGTAGATGCAAAGCTGAGCAAAGAGGGTTGCCTGGAGAATTAGTAAAGGAAAGAGATGAAAGTAGCACAACTGTGAGATGGTTTGAAGAAGGTGCAGAGAGCGGGGACAAGCATAGCCAATCATGATGATGTGGTTTCCATTAATGGGAGCAATCATGAGAACGTTCCAGTGATTGTTGATGGTCGAAGTAAATGTTCTTGTCAATTGAGGAAGTGGCAGGAATCTCATGGACAGAGCTTCGTGGGATGAAATGAAGATATAGAGAATCAAGTGGACATCTCAAAAAATATATCAAAATAGTTCATCCTTACCCATCTAAAAAAAACACTTTAAATGGCTTGGATGCTTTTTTGAAGATGTGAGGGGTAAATGTTGTAATATAGGGATAGAATTTCTAGTGAGTTAGGAGAATGGGGAGTCTTTTTTAAATAGAGAAACAGCCCAAGTCTTGAGTGTTTTGCAAAACAGATTGAGTGTAAATTTTGTGCTAGATCTTATGTGAAGTATAGAGAGGGGTTTGGATGAGTATTTCAAGGAATTGGGGAGTTACAACTCTGACAAGTGAGATTAATCATTGATGAGAACATGAGGTCTGTATCGCAGCCTGTACACAGAACTCTTTTTAGCCTAAGAGGGAAAGTGAGGCAAAGATCTAGGAATGTCAATAACCAAGAGATCATGGAGTCAGTTGAAGAAGCAGCACTCTGCCTCAGTGAAATTGTGATATCAGACCCATTCCTGACAGATGAATGAAGAGATGACGAGGGAGAATGTCATCTAGTTCCTTCTGTGGATGAAATACTTATCAACAGGCAAAGTATTCTCCAAATTCGATTTGGGAGGCATGCCAACTTGCCAGTTTTATCTTAATTCAAGGAAGATGACAACGTTTGTTCCTCATTGAAAACTTTACAGATACAAAGGATTGCGATTTGCCTTCAGTTCAGCACCAGAGATTTACAATACAATATCCATAAGGTGATATTATGAATTTCAGGAGCAGACTTATAGAGTCATAGAGATGTACAGCATGAAAACAGACCCTTCGGTCCAACTTTACCTCAGATGGCATTGTTATTTAGGGAGCCAATAATGAAGAGCATGATAAGAGACGAGGGTTAGTAATGGTTACATAACATCAGCAGATATTACAGGAAATGCAGACAAATTGTTGTTGAATGTGACAGGACTAACATGGATGGGCTACAAAATGGCAGGAACAGAATAATTCCAGCCAGAGTCAGTGTACAAGCAGTGGCAGAGACATATAAATGTCAACTGGGAGAAAGTGAGGACTGCAGATCCTGGAGATCAGAGTCAAAAAGTGTGGTGCTGGAAAAGCACAGCCAGTCAGGCAGCATCCGAGGAGCAGGAAAATTGACACTTCAAGCTGAACTCCCAAATCGAATTTGGAGAAAGCTGCTACACTTTTTGACCTGCATATGAATGTCAACGTATTGAGGAGGATCATTCATACAGGTCCTCACCAGAGAAGGAAGCTGAATTATTTGCAGTAGATCCTGCTACATTCAGAGAAATTAGTTGAGACTGTGTTGCTGAACAAGCACAGCAGGTCAGGCAGCATTCGAGGAGCAGGAAAATCAATGTTCCGGGCCGGAGCCCTTTATCAGGATTGCTTCGGTCCAAAATGTCGATTCTCCTGCTCCTCAGATGCTGCCTGACCTGCTGTGCTTTTCCAGCAACACACTCTCAACTCTGATCTCCAGCATCTGCAGACCTCACAGTCTCTACACTCAGAGAAATGACAACTCAAGAGATTGAAATAGAATCAAACAATGAACCAGAGTTGGATGGCATCAGACAGGGACTCTGAGCTTGAAACTTGGAGAAATCCCATTCGAGTGGTACTACTGTATAAGAATAATATTCAACTCAATATTAACAGAACACGGTGATTTTACCCTGTTAGTGCCATTTCGAAAGTACTGGGGCTTTCCTTTAGTGATTGTTTTTTGAGCTGCACAAGAACAAAATCAAGTTTGCAACTATGTCTTCAGACATTAAAGAACAATCTAGTTAAACATTCAGATCCTGCAGTAATTATTTAATTGGACAATAAAATGTCTTTCTTTGGAAGATAAATGAAATGGTATAGCTGAAAGGCTCTGATGGTGCAGTGGTAGTGTCCCTATCTCAGGAGGCCTAGGTTCAAGTCTCCAATGGCACCTCTGAGCAGGTTGATTAGAAAGCATCTGAAAAGTTACAGCCCCAGAATGAAATGCAACAAGTGACATATTATTCTCAGTGAACACCTTTTATTTTTACAGGCAAGCCTTTTGTTTGATTTGCCATTGAGCAGGTGAATTACTCACCACAGAGCTGCAGAAGTTCTTCCTGAAGTAACTTGGAAATAATAAAACATTAGAACAGTTAAATATATATTATTTTATTGTTGACACCTCATTAGTTAAAACTATGCTGTAAGAGCAAACTGGATAATAATTTAAATAGTTAACTTCTAAGCTTTAAATAAGATTAAGTCTTTGTGTTAATTGGATGTTGATCACTTGACACTTCCACTAACCAAAATATATTAATTTTATTTCAGACAATATCATTGTAAAGATCACTGGGTTTGAAGAGGGCAGTGGATTTAGAGAAGGAAGTGAGGACTGCAGATGCTGTAGATCAGAGTTGAGAGTGTGGTACCTGAAAAGCACAACAGGCCAGGCAGCATCCGAGGAGCAGGAGAATCGATGTTTCGGGCATGAGCCCTTCATCAGGACCTGCTGTCCTTTTCCAACACCATACTCTCGACACTGAATTTAGAGGGGGCACTGCATTTAGAGAGGTCACGGGGTTTAGCGAGGTCATTGGATTTAGAGAGGGCACTGGGTTTGGGGAGGGCACTGGGTTTGGAGAGGACACTGGATTTGGAGAGGGCACTGGGTTTGGAGAGGACACTGGGTTTGTAGAGGGCACTGGATTTGGAGAAGGTGCTGGGTTTATAGAGGACACTGGGTTTGTAGAGGGCACTGGATTTGGAGAAGGTGCTGGGTTTGGGAAGGGCAGTGGTTTGGATAAGGCAGTGGCTTTGGAGATTGCACCGGTTTGGAGAGGGCAATGGGTTTGGAGAGGGCAATGGGTTTGAAGAGGGCACTGGGTTTGGAGAGGGCACTGGGTTTGAAGAGGGCACTGATTTTTGTTTCAGTGATTCTAGTTCTGATACTTTCTAAACAAAAAATACAGTAAATGGATTATAATTTATACGTGGACTTGATATAATAAAATCAACAAAAACCCCAAATTAATTATGTTTATATCTTATTTTATAGAAATACAAAACACCATGGAGAAAGTTCTTTACCTCTCTGCCAGTCTATGCAATAATAGTGGCAAATTTCTGTAGAAGCTGGACTTTCTATTTGCTGCTGATTAGCCAACCTGCCTACTTTGAAGAAGTGTTTGGATTTGAAATCAGCAAGGTAATTTTCATTCCAAATGTTTCTGTTGAGAGCAGGATAGACCCTTAGCCCAGTTCTGTTTGATACAATTATTTTAAAGAGTAAAGTATTGCTCAAACTTTGTTATTAACCTCCACATTCTGGGTTTGGTTCTAAATAAATGCCATTCACAAATCCGTTTTTTAAAATCTGAAAGCTAAAGGGGAATTGGAGTTCTCTTCCCCACTTCAGCAGGTAGGTCACCTTCTTTGCCAACTAGCCACTATTCTCAACTATCAAGAAGTTAACTGATCAGGGAGTGGGAATTTAATGCCTTTGCATATCTTGTTGACCATTTAAGTGCCTTAATTGGTATTGGATCAAGAAGATCGTCCATGGACTGTTCTCATAAATGAGTGAATTAGCGAGAAAGAGGTGAGATGTCCTCTTGGGTATCTTTGCCCAGTTCTTTACACATCTCTCCATACCTTTAGGTATAGGAAACATAGAGTCATACAATCATAGAGAAATAGCATGGAAACACACCCTTGGTCCAACTTGTCCATGCTGACCAGACATCCTAAATAAATCTAGTACCATTTGCCAGCACTTGCCAGCTCTATCCCTCTAAACCTTTCCTATTCATGTACCCATCCAGATGTCTTTTCAATGTTGTCATTGTACTAGCCTCCACCACTTCCTCTGGGAACTCATTCCATATATCCACCACCCTCTGCATGAAAAAATTGCCCCTTAGGTCCCTTTAAATCTTTCCCCTCTCACCCTAAGCTTATGCCCTTTAATTTTGGACTGCCCCAGCCTGGGGAAAATACCTTGTCTATTTACTTTATCGATGTCCCTCATGATTTTATAAACCTTTACATGGTCACCCCTCAGCCTCCGATGGTCTGGGGAAAATAGCCCCAGTCTGTTCAGCCTCTCCCTATATGTCAAACCCTCCAAACCTAACAACATCCTTGTAAATCTTTTCTAAACCCTTTCAAGTTTCATAACATCTTTCCTATAACAGTGAGACCAGAATTGCATGCAGTATTCCAAAAGTGGCCTAACCAATGTCCTGTACAGCTGCAAAATGACCTCCCAACTCCTGTACTCAATACTCTGACCAATAAAGGAAAGCATACCAAATGCCTTCTTCACTATCATATCTACTTGTGACTCCACATTGAAGGAACTATGGACCTGCACTCCAAGGTTTCTTTGTTCAACAACACTCCCCAGGATCTCACCATTAAGTGTATAAGTCATGCCCTGATTTGCCTTCCCAACGTGCAGCACCTCACATTTATCTAAATTAAACTCCATCTGTCACTCCTTAGCCCATTGGCCCATCTGATCAAGATCCCATTGTACTCTGAGGTAACTTTCTTCACAGTCCACTGCACCTCCAATTTTGGTGTCATCTGCAAACTTACTAACCATACCTCTTATGTTCACATTCAAATCATTTACTTAAATGATGAAAAACAGTGAACCCAACACCAATCCTTGTGGTACACCAGTGGTCACAGGCCTCCAGTCTGAAAAGCAACCCTCCACTATCACCCACTGTCTTCTACTTTTGAGTCAGTTCTGTATCCAAATGGCTGATTCTCACTCTATCCCATGTGATCTAACTTTGCTAACCAGTCTACCATGAGGAACCTTGTTGAATGCCTTACTGAAGTCCATATAGATCACGTGCACTGCTCTTCCTTCATCAATCCCCTTTGTTATTTCTTGAAAAAAGTGAATTGTAATAACTTATAATAATCAACCACTGGTCCAGGTTTATGATTGTTCTATTCGAGTGCGTCAAGGAGAGTGTCAATCCTGTTAGACCAAAGCTAAACTCCGAAGAAAACGGGAAATTTGAGCATCTTTATACCTTTTTGATCATACCAGTAAGTCATTATCTAAATTCCAAGCATACAATCCAAACCTTACAGACATAAGGACCAGATGTGTGTCCATTTCAGGTCAAACAGGAAAGTGAGAGGAGTTAAAAGAGAGGTTGATAAGGGTGAGGATGAGTTCGGCCAGGTGGAGGAGGGTGGTGAATTCAGGCCTTTCTTCCAGGAAGAAGTGGAGATCCTTGTGACCATCATGTTGGGGAATGGATGTGTAAAGTGATTGCATGTCCATGGTCGAGATTTCTCCCCCCAGATGCTACCAGACGTGCTAATCTTTTCCAGCAGTTTATGGTTTTGCTTCTGATTTCCACCATCTGCAGTTCTTTTCAGTTTTTATTTAGCTGTTAAAAATCAACCACATTGCTGAGGGTGTGGAGTCACATGTAGATCAGACCAGGTAAGGATGGCACATTTCTTTGCCTGAAGAATATTAAAAAACCTGATGGGTTTTTAAATACAGTTGACAGGGCTACATTAAACTAACTTTTTATTCCAGATTTCTATTGAACACAAATTACATTATCTGCCACGGTGGGATTTGAACCTTTTTTGTTATTCACTGGTGGGATAGGGAGCCTCACTAGCTGGCTAGTATTTATTACCCATCCCTACTTGTCTTTGAGAAGATGATGACGAGCTACCTTCCAGAATTGCTGCAGTCCACATGCTGTAGGTAAACCCACATGTACTTAGGGAGGCAATTACAGGAGTTTGACCCAGCATCAGTAAAGGAATGGCAATATATTTCCAAGTCCGGATGGTCAGTGGCTTGGAGGGGAACTTGCAGGTGGTGTGTTCCCAAGTATCTGTTGCCCTTGTCCTTCTAGATGAAAGTGGTTGTGGATTTGGAAAGTGCTGTCTAAGAACCTTTGGTGAATTTCTGCAGTGCATCTTGTAGATAGTACACACTGCTGCTACTGAGTGTCAGTGGTGGAGGGAGTGAATGCTTGCAGATGTGCTCCCAATGAAAATTTGTCCTGGATTGTGTCAAATCTCTGGAGCTGGATCACTCATTCAAGCTGTTGGGAATACTCCATCATACACCTGAATTGTGCCTTGTAGATGATGGACAGGCTCTGGGTAGTCAGGAGCTGAGTTACTTGCCACAGTATTCGTAGCTTTTGTAGCCACTGTGTTTATGTGGTGAGTCCAGATGAGTTTCTGGTCAATGATAAACCTCAGCGGGGGATTCAGTGATGGTAACACCATGTCCTTCCAAATGTTCATGTGAGATCCCATGTTACAATGCAAAGAAGTGGACAATTGGTTACTCCCCCAGTGTGCTGGCCACTATTTGTCCCTCATGCACCATTCTTAAATGTCATTGTCTCATCAATGAGTTGGGGTCCTGCTATTTGCAATTTGTCTTCTGTGCATCATGACGTTGTCCCAGTGACTGCATTTTAAAAGTGCTTCATTTGGTTTGTACTTTTTTTAAAAATTTTGATTTATTATTGTCACATGCACCAAGGTACAGTGAAATGTTTTGTTTTGGATGCAGTACAGGCAAATCATGCCAGAGAAAGTGTATTACGGTGATTGGACAGAGTGAGGAGTGCAATATTACAACCACAGGGAAGGCGCACAAAGAGCGAGATCAACATTAAATTTGAAATTTGAGAAGTTAATTCATAAGTCTAATAACAGCGGGGAAGAAGCTGTTCTTGAATCTGGTGGCACGTGTGTTTAAGCTTTAGAATCTTCTGCCTGATGGAAGAGGTTGGAAGAGAGTTCATAAAGAGTGATAGTTAATTGTCACATCTGCCTTTATCTAAAATGCATTACTTAGTCTGAACCCAGGAAATCAGGGTTAGGATAAATAAATCAAAATACTGTGGATGCCAAAGGTAGAATTAGGAGTTGGCCACTGGAACTACCATTTTGCCAAAATCTCACCAGAATTCCAGGAAGACTGAAAAGCCTGGTTAAAAATACAGAGGCCAGTCACTGTTAATGACAGTCATGGTTTTTCTATAATTCCATATTTTTAAAAAAAGATTTTCATCCATTTGTAATTTGGTGCCTCCTTATTACAAATTCATAACTGCTCTCAATTGTGCGTGAAGAGTTAATTAGTTCTTCACACGACACACTTAAATTGTTTTCTTGTTTGGTTAATCTCACAATAATGAATATGTGAGATGAGGTCCAAAATTGGTTTTCAAAAACTTCTCAAGTTTGTGCTTAGATGTAAGTATATTATGTTGAATGTTTATTGGACATGAAAGCCTTTTAGGAAAGGTATTGCAAGTAAAAGGCTCTGTGATACATCATTAGAATGAAAGCAATGGAGCTGAGCTGAGTTTTTTTTATATTTTACATCTTCATGAACACAGACATTCTTAGCTTAGTCTAAATATTCAACACATCAATGGAGGTATTGTGTTAATGCCATAGGCCCCGCTAATTATCTCTGGATATGGGTTCAAAGTTGCTGTCATGGGAATTTAAATTTAATTGATAATAGCAAAGTTAAAAATTAATTGTGGGGCATATTTTTAAGGTGAGAGGAGAAAGATATAACAGGACATGAGGGTACAACTTCTTTACACAGAGAGTGATTAGCATGTGGAATGGACTACCAGAGAAAGCGATGGATGCAGGTACAGTTCTAACATTTGGATAAGTTCATGAATAGGAAAGATTTGGAAGGTTATGGGCCAAATACAGGTGGAACTGGTTTAATTTGGGATAATGGTTGGCATGGACTGATTAGACTGAAGGGTCTGCTTCTGTACTGGATGACTCTGTGACTCTATGACTCTATAACAGGCAAGACAAAAGTGTTGTGTTAATGTCACTGTGCTCATGATTCACAGGCAGAGCTAATTTCCCAAGGATATTAATTCAACCTGCTTTGGTGGAAATTAATTCAATTGATAATTCCAGAATTAAAAATTAACTGTATTAAACATGACAAGTGTCATTAAAACCCCAAACATTTCGGTGATACTCTTTAGGGATGGAAATCTGCCATCCTAACCTGGTCTGGCCTGCATGTGATTCCAGATCTATCAAAAAGTCTCTAAACAGTGCTCTGAAGTGACTGAGCAATCCACTCAATGTGAGGGCAATTGGGGATGGGATCCAAATACTGCCTTTGCTGTGATGCCTTCATCCTGTGAAAGAATAATAGGCCAACGTCTCCAGTGAAATCATGGCTTTGCATACAGCAAAGCTAATACTCTTCAGGGTCCATTCACCTTTCCCTATAGCAGTTTACAAACACCTCTTTTCTTTATCAAAATAACTTTCTTTTCATCCTTGTGTACTTTTACACTGTGTTATTTTTGCCAATACCTATTGAGATCCTATTGAAAACAGCATGTATTTTAAGCAAAAACTTACTGCAAATTCACTACTGATAGCCTTCTGGTGAAACAAAGACAGAAATTGCTGTCAAAATGCAACAGGTCTGATGGCATCTATGGGAAGAAAGCAGAATTAACATAATGAGTTTGGTGACTCTTCTGCAGAACTGACAGCAACTAGGAAAATCTGGTATTTATGCTGAAGATGAGGTTAGGGGAGGAGATGGGATGGGAGAGGTGAGAGGATGGGTGGTGATAGAACCCAGCGAGAGAGAGAGAGGGAGAGAGAGAGAGGTACATGATAGGGGGTAGGTGGAGTGGATTGCGGATAGCGATCCAGGACGGAAGAGAAATGGAATAAGTGATAATGAGAGCAAAGGGTAACAGAGAATGGGTGGTCTGAGCTGAAGGCAAACCATACAATGTGATAATAGACTGAGAGTGGATGAAAACTGCTGGGCTGTTCTAAAACCATAGTCCTAACCTTCTTGTAGCCTTTGAACTACTTTGGACTTGACATCAAGTGGTCAGATTTAGAGGAGTTCAGATTAAGAAAGTTGCTGAGGAGTCTTGTTTTCCAGTGGGAGTGGTTCTTATCTCTGAGCCAGAGATTTGGGTTCAAGTCACATCTGCTCTAAAGGTATATTATAACATCCCTGAACAAGCTAATTGGAAACTATCTGAATAGTGAAGTAGGGATTCTGATGCTGCAGTGATAACTTCTTGGCAAATAGGCCTGAGCTACAGCCCCCCATTGGTAACATTTCTGAGCAGGTTGATGAGAAAATATATTTGAAGAGTTAATGAGATTAAGTCAGTCTGTTCACAATCTTATCAGAGAAAATCTTCAGTAATTTAATTCCAGTAATTCATATTTGTTTCTGTCCATTTATAAAAGTGGATAAACAATACTCCCTGTTGCCTTTAACTATTTTATCATTCCAGGTGGGGATTCTATCAGCTTTGCCCCATCTTGTCATGACGATTGTGGTACCCATTGGTGGGCAGATTGCTGATCACCTCAGAAGCAAAAGGATACTTTCAACCACAAATGTCAGAAAGATAATGAACTGTGGAGGTATGTCTTGTTTTTAGGGGTGGGAGGGGCAGTGCTATTGAAATGTTGCTTAAAAATTTCTAAACTCATTCCATTCAAACTATACCTGCCGTAGAGTGGTACACCTCGTATTTGGAATATAGTAGTTCACACTTGACTCTTTTGTGTAGATCCTACAACAACAACATGTGTATATTTGACATTTTTCACATAACAAAACCGTGTTTCATGGTGTATTATAGAGAATGTAATGGCACCGAATCACATAAAAAAAACTAGGTCAGATGGCTGAAAGTGTAGTCAAGGAGTGTCTAAAAGGTAGGGAGCATATTCCAGAGCTTGGGACCTAAGCAGCTGAAGTCTCGGCCATTAATGGTGGAAGAGTTAAAATTGGAAACACTTAAATTTGGAGCTCGGATTTAGACCTTTGCAGATATCACAGAGGAATTTGAACCCTGTGTGGAGGGAGAAGGGGAAGGTCATGCACAAATTTGAAAATAACAATGAGAAATTTAAAACCGGGTGACAGTTGAATGGGAGTTGGTATGAGTTAAGGCACAGGCAGCAAAATTTTGGGTGACATCAATGAGAGCGTAATGTGGGAGTCCAGCCATTGGGATATTCAATTGGAGAAGCAATGGTGGCAAGGATTAAATTTTCAGCAACAAATGAACTGAGACAGAAGCGAAATTGGGAGATGGTATGGAAGTGGAAATATGTATCTTAGTATATAGGCACAAATGTGAGGCCAGTTGTTCATCCTGGTGTCAAATGTGACACTAAGGTTGTGAATTGACTGATTTAATCTCATAAGGTTAGGGTTAGAAAATACCTAAATATATTTTCTGATCAGCCCAATCAGAAATGTTATTAGTCCAGACCTATTTGTTAAGAAGTTACCACTGCACCATCAGAACCCATGATTCACTTTTCAGATAGCTTCCAATTAGCTTGTTCAGTATTTTTATGACACACCCCTGAAGTAGGTGGGATTTGAACTCAGATCTCCTGGCTCAGAGATAAGGGCATGCCACTGTGCCACAAGAGTGCTCAGCAACTCTCTTAATCTGAACTCCTCTAATTCTGACCTCCTGTACATCCTAATATTAATCTCTCACCATTGATAGCATTATCTTCAATTGCCTTGTCCTTAAAGCTGTGGAATACCCTTATTGCACCACGTTTTACTCTTTTAAACATAGAAACATAGAAGATAGGAATAGCAGTAGGCCATTCAGCCCTTCGAGCCTGCTCCACAATTCAGTATGATCACAGTTGATCATCAAGTTCAATACCCTAATCTCATCTTCCCCCAATATCCTTGATTCCTTTAGCCACAAGAGTTATATCTACCCCCTTCTTGAAAGCATGTAACATATTGGCCTGAATTACTTCCTGTGGTAGTGAATTCTACAGGCTCACCACTCTGTGGGTGAAGAAATTTCTCCTCATCTCAGTCTTTAAACTCCTCCCCCTTGTTCTGGACTCTCCCACAATCAGGAGCATCCTTCCTGCATCTCACTAGTGTGGTCCTGTTAGAATTTAATAGGTTTCTTCTAAGGTCCAGTGAATACAATCCTAACCGACTCAACCTCTCCTCATACATCAGTCCTACCATCCCAGGAATCAATTTGGTAATCAACCTTTGCTGCCCTCCCTCTATAGCATCCTTCTTCAAATAATGAGGCCAAAACTGATTGTAATATTCCAGGTGTGGCCTCACCAAATGCGCTGTATAATTGCGTTAAGACATTCCTGTTCCTGTACTCGAATCCTCTCCCTATGAAGACCAGCATACAGTTTACCTTCTTTACTGCCTGCTGCACCTGCACACTTACTTTCAGTGACCGGTGCCTGAGGACACCCAGGTTTCCTTGAACATTCCCCTCTCACAATTTACAGCCATTCACATAATAAGCCGTCTTCCTATTTTTGTTACCAAAGTAGATAACCTCTCATTTATCCACATTATATCTTTTCTGCCATGCACTTGCCCACTGATTCAGCCTGTCCAAATTACACTGCTACATCTCTGCATCCTCCTCACAGCTCATGCTTCCACTCAGCATTGTGTCATCTGCAAATTTTGAGATATTACATTTTATTCCCTCCTCTAAATCATTAATGTTTATTGTGAATAGCTGTGATCCCAGTATTGATCACTGCAGTACTGACTAGTCACTATCTGTCATTCAGAACGAAAAAAAAGCACTCCTCACAATCGGTGTCCTTAACCAGGCTTTTTGGTCATCAAACCTAATACTTTCTTATGTGACTTGGTGTCATAACTTGTTTTATAAAACCACTGTGAAGTGCCTTGAGATGTATTCTTATGTTGACGATATTTTATGAACATAAATGGTTAGTGTCATTTGAGCAATCTGCAATATTGAGAATAATAGAATATTGTTTAGATACATAACCTGATTATTGAACCTGCTGCTTTATTGTATACATGGCTTGAATGAAATATGGTCAGAAACGTTTGCTGTTGGCGAATATCAGATTTCTTATATGGGTTTAAGGGCATGCAGGCAAAGAGTAAAGAATACTTGCTGTAATGGAATATGACCTTGCAGTTCAGCCTCTGGAGTCCAATCAAGTTCAAAGGATGGAAACAGATTCATTTGTAATTCATAACCTCAAGGATTGTGGGGTGAAACGATCAAAACATCTATTCTGCAAGGAATGGTCAAGTTCAATCTCGTTAACACAAGAGAAGAAGTACAATTAGTAACAAAATTACAGACTAACAGTAAGAAAATAACAATCAGTTCTGAAGTTCTGAAATTGCCCCAAGCTATAGCAAGATTACTTCATTGGCAGAATAAAATATTGAGTTTGTCTTGACGCAGGTTTCCCAATAGCATGTTAGCTTAACATAAGAGATCTATATGTTTCATAAAATATCAAAACAAAGAGCTTGTTTCCAACCCCAGTTCATGTTATGAAGCGTTCTGGGTAATCCAATTTAGTCCTGAGTTCTCTATGAGGTGGTACTTATCTCCACCTCAGTATCTGCTAATCATTAACTTCTTGGCTAGATATTTCTTTAGAGCCGCTCTCAGGCCTCATCAGAAATATGGTGGAATATCTAAGGCCACACATCTGCAAATTCTGGCTGCTAAGAAGTATAGAGGAAAAACATTGGCAAAATACTACGGATGCTGGAGATCTGCACAAAGAGAAGCATAGTCCGTGCTTTCGATATGATTCTTTTTTGGATATTCTAAACTGATGCTGCACAACCTGCTTAGTTTCTTTGGCACAATAAATTTATTAAATGTGTGTGCTTGACCAGATTAACACCAATTATTAGAAAATTGAATACACCTTATTATTCAATTACATCACGGCGGGCAACACAATCCTAAAATGGTACATCATTAGCACAATGGTCCAGATTTTGTAGCTTTTTTGAAAATTAGAATTCCTACAGTGTGGGAACAGGCCATTAGCCCAACAAGTCCACATTGACCCTCCAAAGTGCAACCCCACCCAGACCCATTCCTTGACTAATGAATGTAAACTACACATCACTGAACACTATGTGCAATTTAGTACGATCAATTAATTTAATCTGCACATCTTTGGATTGTGGGAGGAAACTGAAGCAAACCACATAGACACAGGGCAAATGTACAAACTCTACACAGACACACACATTTCACAAATTTATTCATGAGATGTGGGCACTGCTAGCCAGGCCAGTATTTACTGTCCAAAGGGCAGCCAAGAGTGAATTACATTGCTGTGGGTCTGGAGTTACACATAGTCCAGACAGGGTAAGGATAGCAGATTTCTTTAAGGAACACCAGCAATCCAGGTGGTTATTTGCAGTAATTGATGGTGATTATGTGGTCACCATTAGGCTAGCTTTCTCATTCCAGTTTTTTCTTTATTGACTTCAAATTTTGCAATCTACCATAGATTAATATTTCATTGTGTCATTGCCTTCAGACCTTTGCAAAAGCCAACAATGTCTGTGATAATTTTGGTTCAACTGTTTCATCATCATATTGATGAATTGATTTACCTCTCGAAATCTCCTTGGAAACTACTTAAGTTGCTTAGTAATATATAGTGTTTTGTAATTTTGCTTCTGAGGTTCAAAATTATTTTATTACACTGCTGCGTTGATGCACTCTATAGTTATGATGGCATTTGAAATACAAACACCTTTCATAGTTAATACTATGAAAAATTGTCAATTAGAATTACTATGTATTACAGAATAAGTTGAACAGAAACATAAATAACTAATGTAAATCATTTTTCAAAACTATAGCATTTAAATTATGATTTATGGTTTAATATATTAGCTGTAGTGTTTTATGGTTCTTTTATGGGCCATAGAAAACAGTCAAGACCAAATCATTGTAGAATTTCAAGAAGGAAATGTGTTATAGTACTTGGATCTCAAGAGATCAAAAAATATGATGGAACATGGGAACAGGATACTGAGTTAGATGTTCAGGCATGACTATAATGAATGGCAGAGCAGGTTAAAAGGGTTTCACATGGATTCCTCCTGGTCTAATTTTTCTAGGCTTTAGTTATATCATCTGTAATTTTGGGAATCTCTAGTAGGCTTTGTAACACCTCAACAAATTTACTTAAATTGTTGATTTATTACATTAGTTGTTTTTGTAACTGTGAAAAGCACAAATTGGCAGCAGTGTTGGATACATAATAGCAGTGACAATAGTACAAGTTGGAATTATTAATTGTAAAATACTCAGAGCTGTTTTAAGTTCTAAACAAGGTGCTGCATCAAAGGAAGTTTGCTTCCTTCACACAGAATTAATTACTATGTACAGACCCTTTGTTTGGGGCAGAACATTTACTCTGAGGGGGCAGCGGGCACTGGTGCCATTGGTGGGCACACTGCTTCCTGAGACATGTTCCTGGAAGCCAGATCAGGAATGGTGCAGTTATCTGCCTTCAAGTGCAGAATAGTTTCTTCATTAAAATGTCACTAATGCCCAAAGTTGGCAGGCAGCTGGACCTTTCTAGACATCCACAGAACCACCGAGAGCATGGCAGCTGCCCCGTGCACATTTTGGTTCCCAACCAGGGGCCAATACTCCTGAACCCCCCATTTTGAGGGTTCCCAAGTCCATCTGGTGATTGCTGTAACCACGGATTCCTTCCGTAATGCTGATGGCTGTGCCCATTTTGTGCTTCATTTTTGTTAAAACTGTTTAGAGATGATTCAGGATCAAGGTGTCCTCCCTATTTCAACCTCAGATTGCAGTTTCTTCAATGCTGGAAGTTCTGCCATTGGCCTTCCTGCTTCGAGAGGACAGTTACCTTCCTGGCTTGGAGGGTGAACCTGCCTTAGGCCACTAAGCGGATGATGCAGGTAAAATCCTTGCTCTGAACACAATGTTGGAATAATAATAATAATGGAAATCTGGAACAGTATCTCAAATGCAAAAAAGAGGCTAAGGCTGGAATAAAGATGATTTAAAGGAAGCATGAGGAAAGGATATGTGCGGGGCCTGCATTTGATCTTATAGCAAGGCCTCAACCCAAAATGCAAAATCCTCTCCCAAGTCTCAGGGAAAGGGCACATTTATGGCTGTTCTGAGTTGGTGGTTGACAACTGTTCAATTGTTGTATGTCAAATGGTAATGGTATTTCCACTATTTTGTTTGGATTGTGTCCCTGATATGATGAAAAGTAATGGTCACAGTGTGAATAATGTATGAATTGATTTTTAAACTTGTAGGCCAAGATATATCCATGCGTTGTCATGCTCCTTCTGGATGATAGAATTCAAGAGTTTGTGGAATATGAATGAAGTAATTTTGACGAGTTGCTAAACTACTCACTGCAGAATGGATGCAGTGGGTTGGCTGTGGAAGGGATTGATAATGAATTCATTGGCAATGGTTCTGATTAAGTAAACAGTTTTGCCAACATGGAGTCAATTTTCTTGTGTGCTGTTTTGACTACACCCATCCAGACAAAGTGATGAATATTCTATCATTCTGTAACCCAAACTGTTATAAACATTTTGTTATGAGATGTGATCTGATTATTATTTTTAGAAGACTTTGTGGACCCACCTAAATATATTTTGAACTTTCAAACAAAGGATATTTTGCCAAGGAAAGGCCATTTGGTACAATGTTGCACTTGGAAGGAGCAGGGATCTCCAGGTAAAGTGAAGAGAAACACACAGGTGCAGAATTTATAGGCAGAGAAATCAAAAGATCACACAAATGGTGTAAGAGGAGCATTGAATAATAAGTCTCTGCAGGTGATCAGATTAACATTCTGAGGGTCTAACCAAAGTAACAAATAATCCAAAATAATTAAGGTAGAGAGAACATAACAAGTTACCAAAGTGATGTGTTAAAACGGGATAGTAAGCAAAGAGTACGGCCGTGGTACTAAATGAATACTTTGACTCCTGTCTTTACTAAATTATAAGTTGGCGACAATAGGTGTTGAGCAGTATAGTGATAGATAAAGAAGAGGTACTAAAAAAGTTGGCAATAATCCTGGTAGAGAAGTCACCAGGCCTGAACAGCATCCATCCTAGATTGTTGAGAGAAGTAAGGGAGATGGCTGCTGAGTCATTGACAGTCATTTTCCAGGTCCGACTGAACACAGGATTAAACTGGAGCATTGCAAATGCGATGTTGCTATTCACAAATGGGGCAAGGGATAACCCAGGAAACCTCAGACCTGTCAACTTGACGTCAATAGTGGAAAACCGATGGAGGTCAGAATATGGGAGAAGATAAATATACATTTTGATAAAAATAAGTTAATAATGGATAGTCAACATAGCATTGTCAAAGTTAGGGTTATGTTTGACAATTTAATTGAGTTTTTGATGAGTTGACACAGACAGTGGAGGAGGGCAGTGCTCTGAAAGTTGTACGATTAGACTTTTGGAAAGCATTTGATACTATGCCACATGGCATGTTGGCTAGCCAGTCAGAAATGTATAAGATTGATGACCTTGGCAGAATGGATTAGAAGATGGCTAAAGGATAGGAAATAGATATTTCTATAGATGGGCATTTCTAAGACTGGAGCTGACTTTGCTTTTTATGATGTATACAAATGATTTGGAGATGGGTGTTGGGGGCAAATCTCTAAATGTGCAAATGAATTGTGAGAATAATGCATAGCGACTTCAGAGGGAATTGACAAGTTAGCCAAATGGGTCGATACCTGGCAGATGAAATTCAATGCAGAGAAATTCAGTGAACAGTTTACTCTTGGCTTGTTCAGTCAGAGCCCCACTCTATCCTTTGCTAATATCATCCATTATGGGAGGACACACAATACAGGCTCAATGGTGCAACCTTGAGTATAGGTGCAGAGGGACCTCAGGGTTCAAGTGCATTCTTACCAAAATGTTGCTAAGCAAGCCATGTGTCGCTGGACATCAGAGTGCATCTGAGAAAATTAACAAACAGTGAATTTCACAACTAATCTTGGAGGATGCGGTTTGGGCGAAGTTCACAACACAGAATCAGATAAGTTAATTGTTGTTTTAAATCTGTCCAAGAGAAAGGCTGTATTAGTGAGTACAGTGGGTTCTTTATTGATTATATGTTTTTGGAGATAAGTCTCTCGATTAAACTTAAAATATAAGCCATAGCTATTAATTTAACCTGGTGCAGTGTTTTGTAGAGGAATGAGACGGTGTTATTTTCTGGGTCTGTAGATTGTGAAGGAGCAAAAATGGCCTTTACAGTGATATGTATTCTTGTCAGATGTGGGAGTTTAAAGAGAGTTTAAGGGTTATTGCGGATTATATCTGCCATAAATGCTGTTGGATGTGAATCTTATCAGATCGAGTGGATTGGTTGGAGAGACAGATAGAAGCGATGAGGAATTTGCAACAGCAACAGTATGTGATGGATGGCAGTTATAGGAAGGAGAGAAGGTCTCAGATACAGTCACATAGATGGGTTAACTCCAGGAAGGGTAAGAGAGGTAGGCACCTAAGGTAGGAGTCTTTTGTGGATATACTCCTTTCAAACAGGTATGCTGTTTTGGAAAATATAGGGGGTGATGGATTCTCAGGGGAACGTAGCACGAACAGCCAAGTTTCTGGTATTGAGACTGGCTCGAATGCAACAAGGGGTACATTGGCTTCCAAGAGATCAATTGTGTTAGGGGATTCTGTAGTCCGAGGTACAGACAGACGTTTCTGTGGCCAGCAGCGAAAAAGCAGAATGGTGTGTTGATTCCCTGGCGCCAGGATCAAGGTTGTCTCAGAGAGGGTGCAGAATGTTCTCACGGGGGAGAGGGACCAGCAGGAGGTCATTGTCCGCATTAGAACCAACGATTTAGGAAGAGAAAAGGTTGAGATTCTGAAGGGAGATTACAGAGAGTTAGGCAGAAATTTAAAAAGAAGGTCCTCAAGGGTAGTAATATCTGGATTACTCCCAGTGCAACGAGCTAGTGAGGGCAGGATAGGAGGATAGAGCAGATGAATGCATGCTTGAGGAGCTGGTGTATGGGAGAAGGATTCACATTTTTGGATCATTGGAATCTCTTTTGGGGTAGAAGTGACCTGTACAAGAAGGACTGATTGCGCCTAAATTGGAAGGGGACTAAGATACTGGCAGGGACATTTGCTAGAACTGCTTGGGAGGATTTAAACTAGGGAGGGGATGGTGGGGGGAGACGATGGGACCCAGGGAGATAGTGAGGAAAGAGATCAATCTGAGACTGGTACAGTTGAGAACAGAAGTGAGTCAAACAGTCAGGGCAGGCAGGGACAAGGTAGCATTTATTTCAATGCAAGGGGCCTAACAGAGAAGGCAGATGAACTCAGGGTATGGTTAGGAACATGGGACTGAGATATCAAAGCAATTACAGAAACATAGTTCAGGATTGGGCAGGACTGGCAGCTTAATGTTCCAGGATATAAATGTTACAGGAAGGATAGAAAGAGAGGCAAGTGAGGAAGGAGAGTGGCATTTTTGATAAGGGATAGCATTACAGTTGTGCTGAGGGAGGATTTTCCTGGAAATACATCCAGGGATGTTATTTGGATGGAACTGAGAAATAAGAAAGGGATGATCACCTTATTGGGATTGTATTATAGACTCCCCTAATAGCCAGAGGGAAATTGAGAAACAAACTTGTAAGGAGATCTCAGCTATCTGTAAGAATAATAGGATAGCTATGGTAGGGGATTTTAACTTTCCAAACATCGACTGGGACTGCCATAGTGTTAAAGGTTTAGATGTAGAGGAATTTCTTAAGTGTGTACAAATCAATTTTCTGATTCAGTATGTGGATGTACCGAGAGAAGGTGCAAAACTTGACCTACTCTTGGGAAATAAGGCAGGGCAGGTGACTGAGGTATCAGTGGGGCCAGCGACCATAATTCTACTCGTTTTAAAATAGCATTGGAAAAGGATAGACCAGATCTAAAAGTTGAAGTTCGAAATTGGAGAAAGGCCAATTTTTATGGTATTAGGCAAGAACTTTTGAAAACTGATTTGAGGCAGATGTTCGCAGGTAAAAGGACGGCTGGAAAATGGGAAGCCTTCAGAAATGAGATAACAAGAATCCAGAGAAAGTATATTCCTGTCAGGATGAAAGGGAAGGCTGGTAGTTATAGGGAATGCTGGATGACTAAAGAAATTGAGGGTTTGGTTAAGAAAACGAAGGAAGCATATGTCAGGTATAGACAGGATAGATCGAGTGAATCCTTAGAAGAGTATAAAGAAAGTAGGAGTATACTTAAGAGGGAAATCAGGAGGGCAAAAAGGGGACATGATATAGCTTTGGCAAATAGAATTAAGGAGAATCCACAGGGTTTTTTACAAATATATTAAGGACAAAAGGGTAACTAGGGAGAGAATAGGGCCCCTCAAAGATCAGCAAGGCGGCCTTTGTGTGGAGCCACAGAAAACGGGGGAGATACTAAATGAATATTTTGCATCAGCATTTACTGTGGAAAAGAATATGGAAGATATAGACTGTAGGGAAATAGATGGTGACATCTTGCAAAATGTCCAGATTACAGAGGAGGAAGTGCTGGATGTCTTGAAACTGTTAAAGGTGGATAAATTCCCAGTACCTGATCAGGTGTACCCGAGAACTCTGTGGGAAGCTAGAGAAGTGATTTCTGGGCCTCTTGCTGAAATATTTGTATCATCGATAGTCACAGGTGAGGTGCCGGAAGACTGGAGGTTGGCAAACGTGGTACCACTGTTTAAGAAGGGCAGTAAAGTCAAGTCAGGGAATTATAGACCGGTGAGCCTGATCTCAGTGGTGGGCAAGTTGTTGGAGGGAATCCTGAGGGACAGGATGTACATGTATTTGGAAAGGCAAGGACTGATTTGGGATAGTCAACATGGCTTTGTGCATGGGAAATCATGTCTCACAAACTTTTTTGAGTTCTTTGAAGAAGTAACAAAGAAGATTGATGAGGGCAGAGCAGTAGATGTCATCGATATGGACTTCAGTAAGACGTTTGACAAGGTTTCCCATGGGAGACTGATTAGCAAGGTTAGATCTCATGGAATACAGGGAGAACTAGCCATTTGGATATAGAACTGGCTCAAAGGTAGAAGACAGAGGGTGGTGGTGGAGGGTTGTTTTTCAGACTGGATGCCTGTGACCAGTGGAGTGCCACAAGGATCAGTGCCGGGTCCTCTACATTTTGTCATTTACATAAATAATTTGGATGCGAGCATAAGAGGTACAGTTAGTAAGTTTGCAGATGACACCAAAATTGGAGGTGTAGTGGACAGCAAAGAGGGTTACCTCAGATTACAACAGGATCTTGACCAGATGGGCCAATGGGCTGAGAAGTGGCAGATGGAGTTTAATTCAGATAAATGCGAGGTGCTGCATTTTGGGAAAGCAAATCTTAGCAGGAGTTATACACTTAATGGTAAGGTCCTAAGGAGTGTTGCTGAACAAAGAGACCTTGGAGTGCAGGTTCATGGCTCCTTGAAAGTGGAGTTGCAGGTAGATAGGATAGTGAAGAAGGCATTTGGTATGCTTTCCTTTATTGGTACGAGTATTGAGTACAGAAGTTGGGAGGTCATGTTGTGGCTGTACAGGAGAAAGTGAGGACTGCAGATGCTGGGGATCAGAGCTTAAAAATGTGTTGCTGGAAAAGCGCAGCAAATCAGGCAGCATCAAAGGAGTAGGAGAAGGGCTTATGCCCGAAACGTCGATTCTCCTTCTCCTTTGATGCTGCCTGACCTGCTGCGCTTTTCCAGCAATACATTTTTAAGCTGTGGCTGTACAGGACATTGGTTAGGCCACTGTTGGAATATTGCATGCAATTCTGGTCTTCTTTCTATCGGAAAGATGTTGTGAAACTTGAAAGGGTTCAGAAAAGATTTACAAGGATGTTGCCAGGGTTGGAGGATTTGAGCTATAGGGAGAGGCTGAACAGGTTGGGGCTGTTTTCCCTGGAGCGTCGAAGGCTGAGGGGTGACCTTATAGAGGTTTACAAAATTATGAGTGGCATGGATAGGATAAGATAAATAGACAAAGTCGGGCAGACCAGAACTAGAAGGCATAGGTTTCAGATGAGAGGGGAAATATATAAAAGAGACCTAAGGGACAACTTTTTCATGCAGAGGGTGGTACGTGTATGGAAAGAGCTGCCAGAGGAAGTGGTGGAGGCTAGTACAATTGCAACATTTAAGAGGCATTTGGATGGGTATATGAATAGGAAGGGTTTGGAGGGATATGGGCAGGGTGCTGGCAGGTGGGACTAGATCGGGTTGAGATATCTGGTCGGCATGGACAGGTTGGACTGAAGAGTCTGTTTACATCTCTATGACTCTATTAAGTCTTATGTGCTCCTTGGGTTTATACATAGAGGTATAGTGTATAAAAGTAAGGCAGTGATGCTACACCTCCACAAATCATTAGTCAGACTGTATTTGGAGTATTGTGTTCAATTCTGGGCACCTTATTCTCGATGTTAAACCCTGGAGAGAATGCAAAGGAAATTTACTGGAATGATACCAGGAATGAAGGATTTTAGATACAAAGGAAAGTTTGGAGAAATTGGGCTTATTCTCCTTGTATCAAACAAGATTGAAAGCTGTTCTGAATAATTTTGACAGGGTGAAGAAGGAAATTCTGTTTCCACTATTTGGACTGTCAGAGGGGAGACGATTTCAAGATTGTCAACGAGAGAGCTAGGAGTGAGATGTGGAGAAATGTCTTCACTCAGAGAGTTGTTGAGATTTAGAATGCAGTGCCTGAGAGATTGATGAGGGTACATTCCATATGAGGTTGCAAAAGGGGGCTGGATATATATTTGAAAGTTATAGATTTAGAGGCACACGGAGATAGGGCTGGAGAATTTGTCGAGCTGGTTACGTTTTCAGGAGACGGTACAGACATGATAAGCCAAATGGCCTCCTTCTGTACTGTAAAATTCTATGATTCAATCTCTTAGCTTTTTTTCATGAGTTTAGCTGTGACATGGCAAAAGTACTTTAAAGTTACCACACCTCCTGAGAGTTTCCGTGTGTGCTTGTGTGTTTGTATGTGGATGTGGATGTGTTTATTTGTAAAATATATATCTATCTGCGTAATCTAAACTGTTTGTCAATAATCTTTGTATCGTTCTTTGAGTAAACCGATTTTTTGGTAATAAACCAGTTTACTAAAGGAACCTGGTTGACTTGTTCTTAACATTGAACTTGAGAGGGTCTGGGACTGAGATAATTGGCCATATCACCAACGCAATTCCATTAAAATTTACTGTAAACAATGGAAGAGTGGGACTACAACAGAAAGGAATGACATCCTTGTCTTCAATTGTAACAATATGTTGCAGTCCTAAACTGTGACAGATTTCATAATGTCAGGAGATTATTCATTTACTACAGTATATATATCATTAATACCATAATGCCAGAATTATCAATAGCTCTGATCTGGAAGGTAACTGCATGTCGTTTATTTTCCTATAGGCTTTGGAATGGAAGCAACATTTCTTCTTGTGGTGGGCTACTCACATACGAGAGGGGTTGCGATTTCATTCCTTGTCATGGCTGTTGGCTTCAGCGGTTTTGCTATATCAGGTGAGGCAATACCGTAAAAACCTCAATAGAGTATGTTATATATTTTGCTGTTTATCTGTCAACTGAACTGTATCTGCCTTTAGGAATGCTAAATATTTTTCAAATTTCTAAATTCTACTGTAGTTTGATTTTGTTAACAATGCTTTACTATTTATTGCACAATTTCTGAATATATTGTAGTATAAATCAGAAACTGAATCTTCTACATATCTGAATATCAAAATATCTCATGATGTGACAGAAAAGAATGCTATCTGTATGATGTGACTACATCTGAAACAATAGTGATGAGGCCAAGAACCTTTCCATATCGGAGAGTCTCTCCACACAGTGAAAATAACAGGAGTTTTTAGAAATCGAATAAATCCTGCCCCTGTCTTCCCTGGGGAAGACACGAGCAATCTCCCAGATGTAATAGTGGCTGAAGGACCTGAACTGAAGGGAATTTATATTAGGCAGGAAATGATGTTGGAGAGACTGTTAGGTCTGAAGGCTGATACGTCCCCAGGATCTGATGGTCTAAATCCCAGGGTACTGAAGGAGGTGGCTCTAGAAAACGTGGATGCATTGGTGATCATTTTCCAATGTTCTATAGATTCAGGATGAGTTCCTGTGGATTGGAGGGTGGCTAATGTTGTCCCACTTTTTAAGAAAGGAGGGAGAAAGAAAACAAAGAATTATAGACCAGTTAGTCTGACCTCAGTGGTGGGAAAAATGCTGGAGTCAATTATAACGACGAAATTACGATACATCTGGATAGCAGTAACAGGATAGGTCAGAGTCAGCATGGATTTATGAATGACTAATCTTCTGGAATTTTTTGAGGATGTAACTCTGAAGATGGACAAGGGAGATCCAGTGGATGCAGTATACCTGGACTTTCAGAAAGCCTTTGATAAAGTCCCACATAGGAGGTTAGTGAGCAAAATTAGGGCACATGGTATTAGGGGCAAAATACTGACATGGATTGAAAATTGGCTGGCTGACAGAAGGCAAGAATAGTGATAAACGGGTCCCTTTTGGAATGGCAGGTAGTGACCAGTGGTGTGCTGCAGGGATCAGTGCTGGGACTGCACCTTTTTACAATGTATGTTAATGATATAGATGAAGGTATTAAAAGTAATATTAGCAAATTTGCTGATGACACAAAGCTGGGTGGCAGGGTGAAATGTGAGGAGGATGTTAGGAGAATACAGGGTGACCTGGACAGGCTAAGTGAGTGGACGGATGGATGGCAGATGCAGTTTAATGTGGATAAATGTATGATTATCCACTTTGGTGGCAAAAACAGGAAGGCAGATTACTACTTAAATGGAGTCAAGTTAGGTAAAGGGGCAGTACAACGAGATCTAGGTGTTCTTGTACATCAGTCAATGAAAGCAAGCATGCAGGTACAGCAGGCAGTGAAGAAAGCTAATGCCATGCTGGCCTTCATAACAAGAGGAATTGAGTATAGAAGCAAAGAGGTCCTTCTGCAGTTGTACAGGGCCGTGGTGAGACCGCACCTGGAATATTGTGTGCAGTTTTGGTCTCCAAATTTGAGGAAAGACATTCTGGCTATTGAGGGAGTGCAGCGTAGGTTCATGGGGTCAATTCCCGGAATGGCGGAACTATCTTACGCTGAAACATTGGAACGACTGGGCTTGTATACGCTTGAGTTTACAAGGCTGAGAGGGGATCTGATTGAGGTGTATAAGATTATTAAAGGATTGGACACTCTGAAGGCAGGAAGCATGTTTCCGCTGATGGGTGAGAACCGAACCAGGGGACACAGTTTAAAAATAAGGGGTAGACCATTTAGAACAGAGATGAGGAGAAACTTCTTCACCCAGAGAGTGGTGGGTGTATGGAATGCTCTGTCCCAGAAGGCTGTGGAGGCCTAGTCTCTGGATACTTTCAAGAAAGAGTTGGATAGAGCTCTTAAGGATAGTGGAATCAAGAGTTATGGGGATAAGGCAGGAACAGGATACTGATTGAGGATGATCAGTCATGATCATAATGAATGGTGGTGCTGGCTCGAAAGGCAGAATGGCCTACTCCTACACCTATTGTCTATTGTCTATTGTCTATTGAAAGTGACTTTTCTCATTTTCACAGGGTCAGCAATAGAGTTGGTTCAGGATGAATTCATGTGTGAGTTAGAGAGGCAGCTGGCCATTTGAATCATCCACTGCCTCCACTCCTGGATGATATTTAGTACCAGGGTCTGAAAAGTTATGTGTGGATTTGCCAAGGTAAGAGTAGGTCTGAACCTTGTGGATTCATTCAGATAGTTAAAATATCTCATCAGAGAGGTAAAGTACCTCTTTAAATCTGGTCCTGAGTCATTTTAGAGGGCGGTAAGCTGCCCCTAGATGGTGTAAAGGTACCCTTTGGGAGACTTCAGGTGCCCCTTGTTATTGTTAGAAAAATCACATGTTTGTTTGTAACAAGTGCAGAATCTTGTGAGGACCAATAATCTATCAAAGAACTGTCAAATTGTAAAAGGGGAGTCATTTAAAACCTATTCATCTTTTATAAAAAAAACTCTGGAGAACTACAAAAAAACAGCCTTCCATTTAACTCTCTGTTGACACTAGCCTGAGGATTTCCATTATTGGATTAGTGCAGCATGACTGTCTTTACAAGAATCCATTATCACAATTTGTACATTCTAGATGGAGTTAGCATTACCAAGGGGAAGAGTAGGCAAAGAACAGATGAACCTAAAGGAACTGGTGGTCTGAAGTGCATATACTTTAATGCAAGGAGTATAGTGGGTAAGGCAGACAAACTTAGGGCTTGAATTGGTGCCTGGGAATATGAGCCGAAAATGTGTTGCTGGAGAAGCGCAGCAGGTCAGGCAGCATCCAGGGAACAGGAGAATCGATGTTTCGGGCATAAGCCTTTCTTCAGGAAGGTGGGGAGTTCTTGGACTAAGGGGGACAGGACGGTGTCAAGGTATGTGGAGATGAGTTCGGTGGGGCAGGAGCAGGCGGAGACAATGGGTCGGCCCGGGCAGTCAGGTTTGTGGATTTTGGGCAGGAGGTAAAGCGGACGGTGCGGGGTTGTGGGACTATGAGGTTGGAGGCGGTGGATGGGAGATCCCCCGAGGTGATGAGGTTATGGATGGTCTGGGAGATGATGGTTTGGTGGTGGGGGGTGGGGTCATGGTCAAGGAGGCAGTAGGAGGAGGTATCTGCAAGCTGGCATTTGGCCTCAGCGGTGTAAAGGTTGGTGCGCCAAACTACTACCACGCCTCCCTTGTCTGCTGGTTTGATAGTGAGGTTGGGGTTGCAACGGAGGGAGTGGAGGGCTGCGCGTTCCGAGGGTGAGAGGTTGGAGTGGGTGAGGGTGGAGTGTCATATTCCCGCCTGGGAATATGACATTATTGTGATCACAGAGACTTGGTTGAAGGAAGGGCATGACTGGCAACTAAATGTTCGACGATATAGATGCTTCAGCCAGGACAGGGAGGGAAGTAAAAGGAGGGGAATACTCCTTTTACTTGTGGATGTGGACACGTTGGAGAGGGTGCAGAGAAGGTTTGCGAGAATGTTGCCTGTTATGGAAGGCGCTAGCTATGCAGAGAGGTTAAGTAGATTAGGATTGTTTTTATTAGAAAAAAGGAGATTGAGGGGGGGCCTGATTGAAGTCTACAAAATCATGAAGGGTATGGACAGGGTAGATAGAGATAAGCTCTTTCCCAGGGTGAAGGATTCAATAACAAGAGGTCACACGTTCAAGGTGAGAGGAGAAAAGTTTAAGGGGATGTACGCGGCAAGTATTTTACACAGAGGGTGGTAAGTGCCTGGAACATGTTGCCCGTAGAGGTGGTGGAGGCAGGCATGGTAGATTCATTTAAGGTGCATCTGGAGAGATGCATGAGTAGGTGGGGAGCAGAGGGATACAGATCCTTAGGAATGAGCGATAGGTTTAGACAGTGGATTTGGATCGGCACAGGCTTGGAGGGCCGAAGGGCCTGTTCTTGGGCTGTAAATTTTCTTTGTTCTTTGTTCTTAGCTAGAAGACAGCTCTGAGAGCTATGCGTAATTCACTTGTGGGAAGTGGCTGGCTGGGTTAGTAATTGTTTCTCATCTCAGTTGCCCGTCAGAAGGTAGCAGTGAGCTGCTGCAGTCCATTTGCTGTTGATGGACACATTAGTGAGGGAAGGTAGGCAGGAGAGGGTGATGTTCCAGAATATTGAACCTGTGACACTGAAGGAATGGCAAAATGTTTCAAGATGTGGAGTTGCCAGTGTTGTACTAGGGTGGACAAAATTTTAAAAATCACATAACACCAGGTTATAGCCCAACAGGTTTATTTGAAAGTACAAGCTTTCAGAGTGCTGCTCCTTCATCAGGTAGCTAGTGGGGTAGGTTGATAGGACACATAATTTATAGCTCAAAGTCAGGATGGTGCGTGGCTTGGAGGAGAACTTGCAGCTGCTGGTATTCCCATATCCTTCTAGACTGATACAGTCATGGGTTTGGAAGGTACTATAGAAGGAGCCTCAGTGAATTTCTATTGTAGTGAATGTTGTAGATAGTTCATAACACTGTTGCTCTCAGTGTCGGAGAGGGTGAATATTAGTGGATGCGGTGCCTATGAAATGGGTTGCTTTGCCCCAGATGGTGTCAATGCTCTTGAGTGTTATTGGAGAGGCGCCAACGAGTGAGAAGGATGTAGATGAACAAGTTTGCAAGAAATTAGATGTGCAAAATTATAGGGTGGTAAAAATGAGAAATATTTCTTATTCAAATATAAACTGGGACAGTAGAAGTGTAAAGAATAGTGAGGATGTGTTCATGAAACCTTTCTATACTAGAATATTTCCAACCCATCAAGAAGAGTGGCACTCCTAGACTTGGTTCTTGGGAATGAGATGAGCCAAGTGGATCAAGTGTCATTAGGAGGACATTAAGTGACAGTGATCGTTGTCACCCTAAACTTTATGATGCAATGTAAAAGTTCAAAGAACAATCCAAAATAAAAATGGTTAACTGGGGAAAATCCAATTCCAGTGGGGAGGGTGAATATTAGTGGATGCGGTGCCTATGAAATGGGTTGCTTTGCCCCAGATGGTGTCAATGCTCTTGAGTGTTATTGGAGAGGCGCTCATGTAGGCCAATGGAAAATATTCCATCACACTCCTGACTTGCAACATACAGATTATGGACAGGCTTTAGGGAGTCAGGAGGTGAGTTATTTATTACAGGATTCCTAGCCTTTAGCATGTTCTTGTAGCTACTGTGTTTATATGGATAGTTCAATTCTATTTCTGGTTTTTGGTAACTCTCTGGATGTTGATGGCTGGGAATTCAAATGGTAACGCCATTGAATGTTGAGGAGTGATACAGATTCTCTCTTTATTGGAGATGACCTTTGCCCTGCAGTTGTAAGGCATGAATGTTACTTACTACTTGTTAGCCCATATAAGTAACTTTACACTCTTCGATATGGATTCCAATGATTATTGCACTTGACTGAACTTCCACTTTGTTCTACTAAGACTTTGTTTAGTTAAGCAATTTAAATGTATTGTGATGAATAGGAGTGCCTTTCAGTTTGCAGTTTTACAGTGGACTTAAAAGCAAACCATTGCCTGACTCCCCAGTTAATTATTTACTGTGCTTTGCAACATAGACACTTCTATAACCTTTTTTTTCACTTTGCATTTAGGATTCAATGTTAATCATTTGGATATAGCACCAAGATATGCCAGTATTCTCATGGGAATTTCCAATGGCGTGGGAACACTATCTGGAATGGTCTGTCCAGTAATTGTTGGAGCAATGACAAAAAACAAGGTACAACTTTTGTTTGATCAACAACTATAAAGCACTGTTTGAGTGGAATTGAATTTTTAAAAAAGGTATTGGAATACTACATCAACAAACTGATTGTCCTGTGCTTAGAAAGGGTTGGCAATATTATTCTGTATGAGGGAGTCTCTGTCTATGGTGTGTTAATTAATTTCTTGTCTCCTGTACTTCAGCCAGTACAGGGCATCAAAGATGCAATTCTAGCCTGGGTTTATTATTGCTTTAGCCAGGGCCTTCCTTTTGTTTTGTGCTCCAGGCTGTGTGCCACACTGGATGAATTAAAATGTACAGACCTTTGGTTGCAAACTATTCTGAAGGTGTTGTAAAAAAACACTTTTAATTATAGCATTAGAATAGGATTTAGAATTATAAATATGGCATCCCAGGCTAATTAATTAACTATCATTGTCTGGGCTATGTATTCTTAAAATATTGAGGAATATTGGTTTTCCTCTTATAAAATGCTTTGTATGATTTTGGATATTAAATTGTTATTGCGCAAGTTAAAGTAATATCATTACGTAAAATCTATTTTGCCATAACCTGTGCTGCTCAATTTTCTCCAGTCATGCAAAGGCTCTTGCTTCATAGCAATTTATGCAAATTGTTGCACAATATTTGACCATCACTGAATCATTTGACAGTTTGGGGATTTACATTAGATGACTTGATATTCCTTGTTAATTGTCCAATGGACAATATTATTTTATATTCTTCCACAGACTTCCAAACAGCCAGCACGCCACTACAATATAACAAGCCCAATATCTACATTCAGTTTGGTTTGAAAATCTTCAGTTGGGAGATCTATCCAAGTAGCATCATAATTAAGTACAAGCAGCATAATTAAATTATAAATCTAGATTTTTTTTTGTTTTGTTCATTCATATGGCTAGGCCAACATTTATTGCCCAGACAAGCAGTTAAGAGTCAACCACAATGCTGTTCTTGTGGAGATTGGGTAAGGGTGCAGATTTTCTTCCATAAAGGAAGATAGTGAATATTATGATAATCAATGGTGGTTACATGGTCACAATTAGGCTGGCTTTTTATTGAGTTCAACTGTCACCATTTCCCATGATGTGATTCAACCCATTCTCCACCACATGCACTGGTCATTCCAGATTACTAGTCCTGTGACAAAACCACTACACCACAGTCTCTTCTTTGATGTAATTGAAGAATATGATATCTGTGCATGCTTCAGGAAGGGGCGAGGGGATTAAGGGGAGAGGAGTAATATTGGAAGAGGAATACCAAGAGAATAGTTGAGATTTTCAGCAGTGCACATTTGTAACATCCCAAGCCCACACTATTTAGGCAAATTGTGGATATACAAAATAGGTTTCACTATGTTTTTTGTTCACAGACACAGAGCGAGTGGCAGTATGTCTTTCTAATTGCGGCCTTGGTGCACTACGCAGGAGTCATTTTTTATGGGCTATTTGCATCTGGTGAGAAACAGCCTTGGGCAGACCCTGAACAAACAAGCGATGAAAAATGTGGTTTTATAAATGAAGATGAACTGGCGGAAGAAACTGGGGACATTACTCAGAATTATGGCACGACAAAGTCTTATGGGGCCACCACTTATAGCAATGGTGGCTGGCCAAATGGCTGGGAGAAAAAGGAAGAGTTTGTACAAGAGGAAGTTAAAGATTCCTACTACTATAAAGAACATGAAGAAGGGGACTATTCATAACAGGGAGAAAATTTTAAAAGAAAGAAATATCTATTCAATATTTTGTAGTGTTTGTGTCCAAGATTCATTTGTGATTGTTTGCACAGACTTGTGTGGTGTGAATGTCCACACATAAGAATGGCATTGTTAACGGTGTACAACTTAACAAAGCAGCATTTGAGTGCAATCTGTACAAAATGGTGGTGTGCATCATCTCAATCCAGGCTTTACCATTTTAGAATGACTTGGGCTTCATGTTTGGTGGGGGGGGGGGGGGGGACGTTCAGTTTCTGCTGGCTGACCAGTAAACTGCCAGGAGATTTAACAGGAATAAGAATGTTTAAGTACAGGAGAGGCTGTGTGCAGTTTACTGAGTCCTTACTCAGAAATAAAGGATAAATTCAATCACCGGTGCTCAAAAGGAGGTTTAGGTTGTGAATCATTTTGTTGAATTTCAGACAAAGGAGTTAATTTTAAACTGTTCCAGTGGATCTGAGCCAAAGTTTAATGTATATTAAGTAGATATTCAGATAGTTGGGGCATGAAGATTTCTCAAACAGGATCAGGAAATTAAAACCTAATGCCCCGTGTACTTCCTAAAATATGCATTTTTCTTAAATGAATCATTTTATCAATAAAATCCCATTGAATAAATGCATTTACATCCTGGTTAGAGTCTTCATACGTTTGCTAGCCAAAATGCATGTATCATTATGTCCATCTTGGCTGTGTAGTAAGATTGCCTTCAATTTTCCAATAAGCCAACCAAACAGTTTGTATTTTACAAGTCTCGCCATTACTATGAAAAGAAGTATGCAAGAAAGATTTGCAATAGGACACATATAATAATAATTTAATGTAAATTATTGATATTCTAGATAAGTGAATAGCTTTTATAATAAAACAAATCACTTATTTAAGTGTTAGATGTATTTTAATACTGTTAACACTCCAAAGAAAGAGATTATTTATGAACTTCAAAGCAGTTAATGCTTTGCAAATTTTTAACTTATAGTAAAAATCTTGAACAGAAATTTATCTTACCCCCATATGTAGGATTTGCATCAAAATATTCAACTGACAAACCAGGAAGAGGAAGTTGGAGTGGCAATCCTCATCAATGACCAAAGGTGGCATGCTTCATCAGGTTTAGGTGTTGCATCACTCAATGTCCTTCTCGGCTAAGACCATTTCCCCTCCATATTATTGGATTCATCAAGGACTGCAGCATTTGTGTAAAAAGCAATAAATCCACATAATAACCCGCATCGTCTTGTATTCTTAAATGTGCTCCACTAATGTAGTTTGATATAGCTTTTGGTTGTCGGTAAGAATTATGCTGGATTCTGCTTGAGACACGCCACACCCTAGATTGAAATCACTCTCCACAGATGATCACATTTCTATTGATTATTGGTACAGTTCCCAAGTTGCATCAACCATTTGCTGCTGTACTGTGCATTTCAGATGGTGTAGGGAAAAGGGTTGTTTATATTTGTTGGCTATACTATACTAGTGGATGGAGGCTGTTTTGATGTCTGTTGTCCAGTATACAAGTCGAGAATGTCTTCTATTACTACAGGGGGAAACCTATTTGACCTGAAGGTGTTGCCCTTACTTTGTGCCTCAAAGTGCTGTGAAACGTGGTCATGCTGTTGCTGTGTACTTTGGAACGATGTGGACTGTGTCACTTTTGTTGCTGCAAGAAGTGTTAATAAAAAGCTCTATCTATACTTTTAAACAAAAGCTATGTTCTTCAAGCAAATAGTTTAAAGATGTGCCTTTTCATTTACAGCACGTCATCAAAAATAACAAAACAATAGCAGATAGTATTGGCCATTTTGAAAGTCGTAAGCTTGTTACAAGAGTTTTGGACGCTTCGGATGTTTTCCTATTGAAAATGAAACATTCCTTCCATACTTTGCAGAAAGAGTGAATCACAATCACTAGTCACATCTCCATGCTTGTTTTTCTTTAAGGACAGTATTTTGATGTTTTGATGTTTTACAAACAGTTTTTAAGTGCGCTCTCCCATAAAAGAACATGTAGGTCTTTTATGAGATTTTGCTCCATGGGTTGTGTATTTCTTGCACTTTTCATGGCTTTTCATTTGTTTGAACAAACCTGGTGTAAGAGAAGGTGCAGAGTGAAACTGTAAACTGACTGAACTTATCACCAAATCATAGAATCCCTATAGTGTGGAAACAGGCCATTAGACCTAACAAGTCCCACCAACCCTCCGAAGAGTAACCCACCAAGACTCATATCTCTACCCTATTACTCTACATCTCCCATGACTAATGTAATTAACCTACACATCCCTGAACAGTATGGGTAATTTCGCATGGCCAATCCACCTAACCTACACATCTTTGGATTGAGCACCTGGAGGAAACCCACACAGACATGGGGAAAATGTGCAAATTCCACACAGTCATCAGAGGCTAGGATCGAACCCTGGTCCTTGGCACTGCGAGGAAGCAGTGCTAACCACCGAGCCACCGTGCAACCCTATATATCTATGCTTTTAAATTTCTAATTTGGACTTTGCCTGTAAGGACGATAAGACTAGGAAACAGGTTCTGAAAACATTAACAAATTGTCAATGTTATTTCTCTTATTTCAAAGAATCATGATTAGTAATCAAACAAAAATGAAAGCTGTTCATTTGTGTCTGAATACAAACGCTAGCAACAGGAACAATTATGGAGATCAGTGCAAGAAAGGTATAATTGAAAAAATAATTTTTTAATATATATATTCACTCATAGGATGTAGGCATCGCTGGTTAGGCCAACATTTACTGCCCATCTTTAATTGCTTAGAGAGCAGTTAAGACTCAACCATATTGCTCTGGGTATGGAGTCACATGTCAGCCAGACCAGGTAAGGACAGCATATTTCCTTCCCTAAAGGACAACAGGGAACCAGATGAATATTTCCCAGCAATCAATAATGGTTTCATAGTCATCATTAGACTTTTAATTCCAGATTATTTTTTAAAAATTGAATTCAAATTTCACCACAGGTCAATTTGGACCTGAACATTACTTGAGTTACTAGATTAATAATCTAGTAACAATATCACTAGGCCATCACCTCCTTAATACAAGGCAATATAATGGCAATGAGGCGATATTACATTGCATTCACCACAAGCAGGTTGCTTTTCATTGCATTCTTTCTCTCTAATGAGGTTTGGAAGCAATTGATGACAAGACATTTATTGGTGCATTTGTGGGTCAGTGTGACTTTATTAGGATCAGGTATCTGTCTCTGTGCATCATATGGGGCATGGACAAGTAGAAAAGTACCAAGGAGTAATGGTTGACCTGTTGGCCCCATGTCTAAATAGTACAAGGGGCCATAAAAATGAAGCAAAATAGGTAACTGGGCCACATTAACAAGTCCAGCTGATCTCAAATCCTCAGATGTCATGTTAAAGCTAAATGGTGTTCTGATCAGACTGCACTTGGTAAATTGTGAGCTGTTTAGATTACTTCAACAGGATGGACCATTTATGCATTTATTTGTGGTAAGTGCAACACAGAGCAATGTAGCTGATCCCTAACACTAGAGCCAACTGATGTTGATTGACTTAAAGTAGGGCTCCTGAGTTCTGAAAGGTGTATGCTAAGCCCTTAACGAGATGTAGAAAGTCAATATGAATGGTGTATCTGACCATACAAGGAAATAAATCAGTCATAGATTCAACATTGTGAAAGGCAGATGTAGGTGAGAAGTTAAGATTTCTTCCTTTCGTAAACAATTGAAAATACTCCAGGAGGATCAAAGCCTTTGAATTTATTAAGGAGCAACCAGATTCTAAACATTTTAAGATTTGTATTCTGAAAACAATGGACTCAATTGCCTTCAAATTAATTTATCCTGTGGCTTTGAAAAATGTGAGGCTGAAATGTTAGCCAAAGGCTTGTCCCACTGAGGTGAGGAAAGATTGGTAGATTGAAAGAACTTTGGGTGATAAGAGTTGTGGAACATCTAGTCAAGAGGAAGAAGGAAGCTTTGGGGTGGCACGGTGGCTCAGTAGTTAGCACTGCTGCCTCACAGCACCAGGGTTCCCAGGTTTAATTCCAGCCTTGGACGACTGTCTGTGTGCAGTTTGCACATTCTCCCCGTGTCTGCGTGGGTTTCCTCCAGGTGCCCCGGTTTCCTCCCACAATCCAAAGATGTACAGGTTAGGTGAACTGGCCATGCTAAATTATCCATAGTGTTAGGTGCATCAGTCAGAGGGAAATGGGTCTGGGTGGGTTACTCTTTGGAGGGTCGGTGTGGACTTGTTGGGCCCAAGAGCCTGTTTCCACACCGTAGGGAATCTAATCTAATCTACTTCAGTTCGAGGAAACAAGGATCAGTCAGGGCTTTTAGAGGGTTACAAGGTAGCCAGGAAAGAATTGAAGAATGGACTTAAGAGAGCTAGAAGGGGGCATGAAAAAACCATGGCAGGTAGGATTAAGATAAACCCTAAAATATTTTATACTTATGTGAGCAACAAGAGGATGATGAGAGTGAGGGTACGGCTGATCAGGGATGGTGGAGGGAACTTGCAGCTGGAGTCGGAGGAAGTAGGGGAGGTCATTAATGAATACTTTGCTGCAGTAGTCACTACTGAGAGGGACCTTGTTGTTTCTGAGGAGAGTACAAAGCAGACTGATATGCTTGAACAGGTTGATGTTAAGAAGGAAAATGTGTTGAAGATTTTGAAAAACATAAGGATAGGTAAATCTCCTGGGCCAGATGGGATATATCCTAGATTACTATGGGAAGTGAGGGAAGAAATTGCTGCACCTTTGGCAATGATCTTTGTGTCCTCACTGTCCACTGGAGTAGTGCCAGATGATTGGAGAGTGGCAAATGTTATTCCCTTGTTCAAGAAAGGGAATAGGGATAATCCTGGGAATTACAGATCAGTCAATCTTTTCTCTGTGGTGGGCAAAGTATTAGAGAGGATTTATGATTATTTGGAAAGCCATGGTTTGATTAGAGATCATCAGCATAGCTTTGTGAGAGGCAGGTCATGCTTCACAAACATAACTGAATTCTTTGAGGACGTTACAAAAAAAACACATTGATGTGTTATGGACTAAACCAGATTATTCTAAACATTCTTAAGCAGGCAGCTCAGACCATAACTTTGCAATTGTTTTTTGTAAGTATACAATGACAATTACCTGGATTAAGTTAGCTAAATTGACTACTAGATTTAAAAACAGACAAAAGTTTATTCACAAAATTATACAATGAAATGCAAAGAACAAAGAACCCATACAAAACTCAGTCTAACCAAAATAGAATTAATTATGCTGTTCCGAATATACACAACAGTCCCAATAAGCAAACTCCCTTTAAAAACCAGTATAAATAGAACACATGATTACAGGTTGAAGCTGAAGGGCAGAAAGAGAGAGAGAGTTTCCACACAGCTCCTGGTTGAACACCTCACCAGTTCAGCTCAGCTAGTTGAAGAGCTGACTTCTACCCTTTCTTTATACAGGTTACTTCTAAAGTATGACCACTTTGGCCTGAAATCTCACCTGTTTACATATAAACAAAAGGCCTCTCAAAATCCTTTTCATCTCTGTACCAAACCAGACTGATCAGAGTCCGGCCAGGTTTATTGCCCATCTGAAAAAAAATCAAGGACAGAGTCTCCTTGAGCCAAGGAACAGTTTTTAGTAGAAAAAAGGGACTAGCTTTGTGACAGATGAATGTAGAGCAATGGATATGGTTTACATGTATTTTAGCAAGGCATTTGATAAGGTTCCCCATGGTAGGCTCATTCAGAAAGTAAGGAGGCATGGGATACAGGAAAATCTGGCTGACGAGAAACAGAATTGGCTGGCCCACAGAAGACAGAGGGTGGTAGTGATGGGAAGTATTCAGCCTGGAGCTTGGTCACCAGTGATTTTGCACATGCTTCGGTTTTGGGACCTCTGCTCTTTGTGATTTTTATAAATGATTTGGAAGAGGAAGTGGAATGGTTTGCTGATAACATGAAGATTGGTGGAGTGGCGGATAGTTTCGAGGGCTGTTGTAGTTTGCAATGGGGCATTGACTGGATGCAAAACTGGGATGATAAGTGACAAATAGAGTTCAACCTGAAAAAGTGTGAAGTGATTCATTTTGGAAGGTCGAATTTGGATGCAGAATACAGGGTTAGTTATAGGATTCTTGGCAGTGTGGAGGAACAGAGGGATCTTGGGGTCCATGTCTATAGATCACTCAATGTTGCCACCCAAGTTGATAGGGTTGTTAAGAAGGCATATGGTGTGTTGACTTTCATTAGCAGGAGGATTAGGTTTAACAGCTGTGAGGTTATGCTGCAGCTCTGTAGAGCCCTGGTTAGACCACACTTGGAATATTGTGTTCAGTTCTGGTTGCCTCATTACAGGAAGAATGTGGAAGCTTTAGAAAGAGTGCAGAGGAGATTTACCAGGATGCTGCTTGGGCAGGAGGGAATTTCTAATGGAAAGGATTGAGGGAGCTAGGGCTTTTCTCATTGGAGCAAAGAAGGATGACAGGTGACTTGATAGAGATGTACAAGATGATGAGAGGCATAGATAGAGTAGATAACCAGAGACTTTTTCCCAGAGTGGAAATGTCTATCATGAGGGGGCATAATTTTAAGGTGATTGGAGGAAGGGTTTAGGGGAGATGTCAGAGGTAGGTTCTTTACGCAGAGAGTGATGGGTATGTGCCAGCAGTGATAGTAGACTAAGATATATTAGTGACATTTAAGCAACTCTTGGATAGGCACATGGAAGATAGTACAATGAAAGGTATGTAGCTTGGTGAGTTTTGAGAAGATTTGTAGCTTAGGTTGAGGTTTTGAATGCAGGTTTGTTTGCTGAGCTGAAAGGTTCATTTCCAGACATTTCATTACCTTACTAGGTAACATCTTCAATGGACCTCATGCGAAGCAATGCTGAAAATTCCTGCTTTCTATTTATGTGTTTGGGTTTCTTTGGGTTGGGTGTTGTCATTTCCTGTGGTGATGTTATTTCTTGTGGTGAAGTCACTTCCTGTTCCTTTTCTCAGGGGGTGGTAGATGGGGTCTAACTCAATGTGTTTGTTGATAGAGTTCCGATTGGAATGCCATGCTTCTAAGAATTCTCGTGCATGTCTTTGTTTGGCTTGTCCTAGGATGGACGTATTGTCCCAGTCGAAGAGGTGTCCTTCCTCATCCGTATGTGAGGATACTATTGAGAGAGGGTCATGTCTTTTTGTGGCTAGTTGGTGGTCATGTATCCTGGTGGCTAGTTTTCTGTGTGTTTGTCCAATGTAGTGCTTGTTACAGTCCTTGCACGGTATTTTGTAAATGACGTGGCTGCTATGTAGCTTGGTCTAAACTTGGAGTAGGTTAAATGATTGGCACAACACCGAGGACTGAAGGGCCTGTACTGTGCTCTGCTGTTTTATGTTTTATGTTCCATAGGGAAATGAAATTCTGTGGCCTTGATTTTTGTTCATGGGTCAGGAGCATAGAGACGAGACACTATCTATCCCTGCAAGCCCTGTCCTGTGGAGATGTGTCCTGGGAAGATCAGAAATTCTTTCCGGGTTGTGGAGGTCCTCAGAAGGCAAGGGGTGGCCGAGGATAAGATATGAGGCTGTTGGCTGAAGGTGGCATGGTGGCATAGTGGTTCATACAGCTGTCTCACAGCAGCAGGGACCCAGGTTCAATTCCAACTTCGGGTGACCGTCTGTGTGGAGTTTGTATGCTCTCCCTGTGTCTGCATGGGTTTCCTCCAAGTGCTCAAGTTTCCTCCCACAGTCCCAAGATGTGCAAGTTAGGTGGATTAGTCATGGTAAATGTAGAGTTTTAGGGATTGGGTAGGTCTGGGTGGGATGCTCTTTGGAGGGTTAGTGCAGACTCAATGTGCTGAATGGCCTGCTTCCACATTGTAGGGATTCTGTGATTCTATGGTAAGGCCTTCTTTCCTGCTCTGGGTTTAGTAAAAATATATTGAAACCAAAAAAAAACATTTGCCCCATCGTATTTCGACACATATTTCCCATACCCATCCAAACCAATCCCATGCAAACTCAAAGGCAACTCAGACTCTCGAATGCCCTCCATATAGCCCTCATATTAACAGGCTAACCTATGCCTCTTTATCCCATCCCAAGGATCTTTACATCTCTGGTAAACATCTAGTCCTCGCTATCCATTTCCATGGCTCAGCACGCCCTCTTTGTTAACATATGATCCTGTACACAAATGTCTGGCCAATTATAGAGCTTATGCCAACTTAGTGTTATTGGATGTCAACATATGCCCTGATCACCACATTTCTTCATCTATCTCCTGGAAAACATAGTTCAAATCAACATTAACGTTTCAAATCTAATATGATGCTTCTGTTTTAAATTCAGCTCTCCAGCATTTGGAGTATTTTGCTTTTGTCAGCTACCAACCACCAACGGGCAACCTTGGGAGCTTTGCTGACATGAAACCTATTTTCCAATTCAAAGCATTACTGTTATAGAAAAACACACATTGATTTAAAAAAAACTCAAGACAGATAGTCTTCCATTTATGCAATGGTTACCTCCCTGAGAATAACGGCATTAAGTGAAACCTCTTAATCAAAATAGGTATTCCCATGGAAACCACTGTAAGTGTTTGGGTTACATTCCTGAAATGTTAAACACAGACAGCAAAATGTTAATATAAAAAGTCATAGTTAATATGAACATGATTAAAAATAACATTGTTTAATCTTTATTGCCTCACATACAAGGTTGCTTATCTGGATTTGGACGGCTGTGGGTCTTCATCTGAATTAGCTGAAGTTGAAAGTTAATATTCTTCAGGCTGCTCTTCTGCTGCTTTGCAGGGGTAAGATCAAGTACCCTTGGGGACAGTTTAAAATTAAAATTACAAGCCTTAATTGAGGCAGGCAACAGCCAAAACAAACTGAAGAAACAGGAACCTGCCCAGGAAAGCTATGTTTTGCCATGCGTTTGTTCTTCCAGATTACTGGGAGTCAGGTAAGAACCATGCTATCATGAATGAGGCACAGATTATTGGAGGAGCCTCTGATGAAGAGTCATCTAGACTTGAAACATTCACTTTCTTTCCACAGATGCTGCCTGATCCATTATAATTTCCAGCATATTTTGTTTTCAGTAAAGATTATTAGAGTCATAGGTGATAAAATGAAAATAAAATGGCAAAATCTCATTAATCAAAAATCAAGGATTACTAGTACATTAAAAGTCCTTTAATTAATCCAAAAAACTAATGTTCCCATACCTCTCAGGTCAGAAAAAGAGTCATACCAAATTCAAAATGTTCACTCTGCTTTCTCCTTCCACAGAAGCTGCCAGACTTGCTGCATTTCTCCAGCAATGTCTGTGTCTCTTTCATAAGTATGAGCATTACTCAACATCTCATCATTAGCATCCTGGGGAAATTATTGATCTGCAGCATAATTATACCAGCCATTTAAGTACAGTCACTAGCAAATTATGTCAGGTTCTGAGAATTTTATGGTGACAGACTCAACACTTAATTCCACAAAGCCTTTCCACCATCTAAAAGGCACAAGTCAAGAGTTTGATGAAATATGCTTCCCTTGCTGGGATAAGTGTACAACGCATAAACAGTTCAACACCATTTAGGGCACAACACCCATTTGATTAGCTTTCTGGTTCCCACTTTAAAAATTAATTCCCTCTATCAACAGCATAGTGGCAGCGGTGCATACCATCAGCAAGATACACCATGGCAACTTGCTTACCCTCCTCCGGCAGTACTTTTCAAGCCCTCAAACTCAAATGTGTAAAAAGACAAAGGCAGTAGATGTATAGGAGTACCAGCAGCTGCACAATCCTCTTCAGGTCATACACCATCCTGCCTTTGAACAATATTGCTGTTCTTTTAGTATGACTGAGTTAAATTCCGAGAAATCTGTTCCTAACAACACTGTGGGTACAATGTGCAACATGGGCTGTAGCAGTTAAAGAAGGCAGCTCAACACCTTCTCATGGGAAATTAAGGGTGGTGATTAAATACTGGTCTAGCCGATGAAGCTCACAGCTTGTCAATGAAGAAAAAAACAAGCGAATGTAAAGTGGACCAAAATTCACTCCATTTCCTGATGCCATGGGAAATTCGCTAACATTTGATTAATAATTCAAGGTGGTGTCTACAAATCAAGTAGTAACAGTGATTAGTTGAACATGAATTCACTGCTCTAGTAAGCATACAGGCATTATTGCAAATTAGCATCAGGTTAGCTTGCTATAATTGGTTTTCCTCGTTATTACATTCCTTAATAAGGTGAAGGGTCTAGCAAGTTTAATGACTGGGGGGACCTTGGGCTAATTCTGTGCTCAATCATAGAACAGCAAAACAAATGAATAACATTTGTTAGTTCATGTTGTATACTTTTATCAATAAATGAAACCTAAATATTATTTGCAACTGATATGGGTCACTCTGAACTTTCTCGCATTATATAGCTTCCAGGCTCAATTAAGAAAAAACAAACACTGGACTGTTTCCAGCACTAGGCTGTTGTCTAATAAAAGGCTGTGATCATCCTTGATGTGGCTTTTATTCGCTGTAGTTTTATAGTTTAGCTTTTGTAGTTTTGTAATCTACCGATGAAGAGCTTGAAATTAAACAGGAGTGAGATAGAGTCAGGTATGTACAAAACACAGCTATCATATCACGTTTGTGCTTTATGGAGTCTTATCTCTGGGTCCCATTGCAACTCAAATTTGTCCTGATTTACCAGCTGCCTTTGATGGATAAAGTATTTGTCTAATGTTCCTCTAAACTTTGGTTGCTCTGCATAATGCAATTTAGACATCATTAAAATTGATTAAAGTCTAAAGTTGGATTAGTGGTGCTGGAAGAGCACAGCAGTTCAGGCAGCATCCAAGGAGCTTTGAAATCGACGTTTCGGGCAAAAGGCTTTTGCCCGAAACGTCGATTTCAAAGCTCCTTGGATGCTGCCTGAACTGCTGTGCTCTTCCAGCACCACTAATCCAGAATCTGGTTTCCAGCATCTGGAGTCATTGTTTTTACCTCCTAAAGTCTAAAGTTGGTTTGAGCATCTGAATACTTAATATTGAGAAACAATAATTCTGGCCAAGTGATTTAATTTGTTCAAGCCTAGTCCATTGAGGGATTAAGAAGTTACATTTGATGCATTACTTACTCTTTTCTTTTTACCCCAGCAAGACACATATTAGTTCAAAGTTATTAGCAAGCCAAGCTTCTTAAACATCATCTTGTGTGATAATGGGTTCAGATTACTCTTTAAAATTTGAATATAAAATAGAGGTAGACAAGATTTGTGGTGTCAGTTCTCAGAGGTAACTTTTTATAAAGATGTCAGAAAGTCATTTGGAACAGTGAACTAAAGGCATAATTTCCAAAAGTGCATGTGACCTAAGTTAAGTGCTTAGCGTAGGAAACCTACGACATGCATGAATAAAATGTTTATTAAGTCGACATATATAAAATACAGAGGAAACAGACAAGGGGCCATTAGTTGTTTGAGTCCGATTGAGAATCAGCTTTCACTTCAGGGAGAGAGTTTCACTGTAGTAGAAGGATTTACTTTCTGAAGTCTCTAAGCTGTCAGAATTTACACAAAAGTTTTAAAGCTGTCAGAAGTTAGAAGAGCTTTAAGTCATCAGAACTGGAAATTGTTAGCTAAGTAAGAAATTAAATGGTTTGTAGTGATTGTATCGAGGTCTGCCATGTGGACTTCATAGAAAATTAGTTCCCATATAGGGGCTGTTAACCTGGTCCAATTAGGGAGCTCTGGCTGACAGATAAGAACAGGAGGTGGAGACATCCTGTTCACTCTGAGAGCCTTCTCTGAGAGAATTGGATCAGTGTCAAGGACTCTCAATGCGTAAATAAAGAGTGATGGGATACTGGCCTCTGTGGAGTTATTTCAGGTTAAGACAGAAGTGAAAAGAAAAAGATTGAGACTTTGTTTTGTTGATTATTTTAAGATCTTTCAAAACTGTCTATATGTAAATTTGTTTTTTTTTAATTTGGTGTTATAGATGTGTGGATTTGACTTGTCTAGTATTACCAGCAGATGGAATCAGGAGAAAGAACTGCACAACATTGTTTCAGTTTGTTTCAAAAGACCAAGCAGGTTTAATAACAGCTTAGATTCTAATTTGCAATTACAGACGAGTATGTATGCAAGTTTCTCTTGGTACTACTGTGGCTGCACTGCACATAGCAGCTGACTATGTAGTTTACACGTTGCCCTTGACTCACTAGCATATCAAACTCATAAAACAACATATCCCTTAAAGCATTATCACTACATCCCAAAAAAATCACTAAATGTGAAAATGTAAATGCATTAGAGTGTTGCAAACAGGAGTAATAACTGAAAATTTAACAGTTCAGAAGCCAAAGCATAATCACCTGATGAAGGAGTGTCGCTCCGAAAGCTAGTGTGCTTCCAATTAAACCTGTTGGACTATAACCTGGTGTTGTGTGATTTTTAACTTTGTATACCCCCAGTCCAACACCGGCATCTCCGAATCATATACAAACAGTGCAGGTGGTTTGACAATCCTTTTAGATCTTTTGTTGAGCTAACATTATGGTGAGTTAGATTTCCCATTTAAGTGTTCTCAACTCAGATTTTTAAAAATTCATTCTCAGGATGAGGGTGTCGCTGGCCAAGCCAGCAATAATTGCCCATCGCAAATTACCCAGGGGCTAGTTAGATGCCTGGAGGAAGAACACCTCATCTTCTGCCTCGGAACACTTCAACCCCAGGGCATCAATGTGGACTTCAACAGTTTCCTCATTTCCCCTTCCCCCACCTCACCCTAGTTCCAAACTTCCAGCTCAGCACTCTCCCCATGACTTGTCCTACCTGCCTATCTTCTTTTCCACCTATCCACTCCACCCTCCTCCCTGACCTATCACCTTCATCCCCTCCCCCACTCACCTATTGTACTCCATGCTACTTTCGCCCCACCCCCACCCTCCTCTAGCTTATCTCTCCACGCTTCAGGCTCTCTGCCTTTATTCCCGATGAAGGGCTTTTGCCCGAAACGTCGATTTTGCTGCTCCTCAGATGCTGCCTGAACTGCTGTGCTCTTCCAGCACCACTAATCCAAAAGCTAGTTAGGAGTCAACGACATTGCTGTGGGTCTGGAGTCACATGTCGGCTGGAACAGGTAAGGATGGCAGTTTCCTTCCTTAAAGGACATTAGTGAACCAGACAGGTATTTCCAACAATCAACAATGGATTCATGGACATTATTAGACTCTTACTTCCACAGTTAACTGAATTCAAATTACACCCTCTGCTGTGATGGGATTCGAAATCAGGTCCCCAGAACATTACTTGGGTCTCTGGATCAACAGTCTTGCAATAATATCACTAGGCCATGGACCTCCCCTGTTTTGGAGTCTTGCATGTCAGTAGTGCACTGATTGTATCTTGAGAATCTTCCATATCTTCATTATCCAATTTTATTTTGAGTGTGTGTTGTGCGCAATTCATGTCTTTTTAGAGTTCCTGAGTTGGCTTTTGGGACAGAAACATACATTCTGCTTTAGACCAAGAATTGTGAGAAAGCATCCATCTTGCCATAGATAAACTCCAACTAGGCTGCAGAAGATGGGAAATTATCACTTTGAACAGTGGTGGAAAACTCCTCAACAAACAGTACAGGATACAATATTGCTATTAGCACAATTTTAAACTTTAAGGAAGTAAAAACACTACAGCTTAGCCATAATACTGATTAAGATTTTGTTGGAAATAATATTGTATAGCTTTGATTTAGTACAGAGTTTAAAAGCTTTTAAGCAAGGACAAGAATATAAAATTGTAGCAATGTGGAGTGTAAAATTTTCAAGTGTCATGGGACAAGCAACTTAAAACAACATTGTCAGTTGTTAATTTTAAAGTTTAAATATGAGAAGATTATTGACTGCAGTTAAAATGTGGCAAAATTCAAACAGTGTTAAAGTAGTAGCAATAAATATCCACACAAAAGGAAAAGGTTGAAAATACAAATGCTATCTCACAGAGTTGATGTCAGAGATGGGTCAAACAGTATCAGACATTGTAAAGAAAACAGTTCTGAAGATACAGAATTGTTATAAAACTAAATGTCAAATTTCAAGCTGAACAAGGAAAATCTCTATTTTATTTAATAGAATAGAATATAAAACTGATGATGTTACAAGTCATAAAAATATAAATGAAAGTTAGATGCTTTTGAAGTTTTAAAGTTTTAAATAATTACTTTAACCAGAGATCAAACAATATATTACAGTGGAGTTCAGTATCCAAGGAAATCCATAGATAATTCAAATAATTACCTCTTCAGACTAAGAGAAAACTGTGAATGAGGAACTTTGACATCAGAATTAAAATGAGACAGAATTATTATTTGAATTAGTGTTGAGTCTTGAATAGATTTGCAACAGTACAAAAAAAATTTGACTTTGGAGAGAGCTATTCAAAATTCAACAAACGCAGAAACAAGGAAGACTGATAAACAAATCATGAGAGGAGGACCATATCATTGGAGACAGTGTGGAGACAAATGCTCTATAGACATACATGACAAGCCAACACAAAGAATAAGCCAAACAGCAGATAGTATGAGTCAGAGTTAGAGTCAATGTTAGTGCTGTGGAGCAAATAAAACCTGACAGGCACAGGCAGTGTCCAGCTATGACAAAATAATACTTTTTCTGTAAAATTATAGGTCACTTCCATAAGGTATATTGAAGTAGGAAACTGTTGCAAAGCAGAAAGAAAAATGCTTACAAAGGATTACTCATGCAGAGATCAATGTGGTAGAACACCCACCAATGAAAAAGACGTGAAGCCTGTCATAGTGGGAGCGAACTGGGCACCAACAGATGATGTAAGAATAGATCACTTAGGACTGACAGACAAGCATTCAAAACATGCTTACAGTGATTTGACAAAGAAGGTGGAGTTTTCTGGAGACGGTGGCCCTCTGGGAATCCATGTAGTACCCTTCAACTCTACACTGAGTGGAAGATTCCTTGGTCTCATCGTGGGCTGAAGGGCCTGTTCTGTGCTGTATTGTTCTATATCAGAGGCATTTATGGGGAAATTAATGATTCTATTGGCCTGATTTTAACAGAACTTACTTACCTCAAGGGACTTCTCATTAATTTTAGATTTGTTGTGGGGATGAGTTTCAGAGATGAGACTACATGTTCAGGTGGAATAATTCTCCAGACAAAAGACCTTCTGTGAGTAATACTGCAACACAGAGTTGAAAATGTAATTCATTAGCAATGCTTGTCACTTTTGAGACTGTATACACTTCTTTATCTCAACCTTCTTGCATTACCAGGTGTTAAATTAGCTCCGAAAGAACAACTGGTTTAAAAATAAATTGTTTTTGACTAAGCAATAAAGAGGCATTGGTAGAGGATTTCTTTGAGCTTCTTGGATAGCTGATGGAACTTGAAAATAAATAATCATTTTTTGATGTTACCTAGTTTGGGAGGGAACACTGGTTTATACTGTTAGCAGTAAGTAAGACCATGACTTTACATTACTGATGGAAATGTTTTCAACTTCAAACATCATAAAACCAAACAGACATTTACAAAATTGTGAGAAACTTGGATAGAATGGATAATCAGAGTTGTTTTCCCAGATTAGAAATGTAAATTACTAAGGCACACCAGTTTAAGGTTAAAGGGGGAAAGTTTGAACACATGAGAGGCAAGTGTTTTACACAGAAGGTGCAAGTGCCTGAAAGAAGAGGTAGTAGAAGCAACGACTACAGCAACGTTGAAGATGCAACTTGACAGTGTTACCTGAAAGGAATACTCAAAACATTGAATCAGGAATTCTACCTCTATGTGGCACAGAAAAGAAAGAGAGTCATCACAGATTTTAATTCAACAAACCCTTCTTTATCAATACTCAATAGAAATCAGACATTCATTTCAACATTTGCTTCTTACTTCATCTAACTTAACTCACTCTATTTAAGATTTGGAGATGCTGGTGTTGGACTGGGGTGTACAAAGTTAAAAATCACACAACACCAGGTTATAGTCCAACAGGTTTAATTGGAAGTATGTAGAACTCTGAGCTCAAAAACTGCATGAATTTATCTCACTTTCTAGATTAGAATCAATCTAAACAATCTAGACAGAGAACACAGGGGGCTAATCGCTCCGAAAGCTAGTGTGCTTCCAATTAAACCTGTTGGACTATAACCTGGTGTTGTGTGATTTTTAACTTTGTACACTCTATTTAACTTCACTTTACCTTAGCTTTAACTTAATTGAATCTAACTCTAATTCTAACTTGTACTGTATAAGTTTGGCTTTAAACAAATACCACTCTGATTCGAGTGAAGTGATCAGCTTTTGGTCTTGTAGATCTTGCCTCATGGTTCTTTGTCTTTTCTGAAGTTAACTTCAAGGTTTGCATTTCTCAACAGTTGGTCACATGATTTGGAGATGCCGGTGTTGGACTGGGGTGTACAAAGACGAAAATCATACAACACCGGGTTATAGTCTAACAGGTTTAATTGGAAGCACTAGCTTTCGGAGCGCCACTCCTTCATCAGGTGGTTGTGGAGTACACAATTGTAAGGCACAGAATTTATAGCAAACGTTTACAGTGTGATGTAACTGAAATTATACTTTGAAAAATACCTTGAATGTTTGTTGAGTCTTTCATCTGTTAGAATACCATGATAGTTTCACTTCTTTCATACGTAAATCACAAAACATTTTTAAAAAGTTACATTCTCAGGTTAACTGTAACAATTGGTGTCAGCCAGATAATATGTTGAAGGTGTTAGCCCCCTGTGTTCCCTGTCTGTGCCATAATGTTTAGACTGATTCTAATCTAAAAGGTGAGTTAACAGAGTCTTACATGAAGGTGGTAAAAACAATGACAGCAGATGCTGGAAACCAGATTCTGGATTAGTGGTGCTGGAAGAGCACAGCAGTTCGGGCAGCATCCAAGGAGCAGCGAAATCAACATTTCGGGCAAAAGCCCTTCATCAGGAATAAAGGCAGAGAGCCTGAAGCGTGGAGAGATAAGCTAAAGGAGGATGGGGTGGGGAGAAAGTAGCATAGAGTACAATAGGTGAGTGGGGTAGGGGATGAAGGTGATAGGTGAGGGAGGAGAGGGTGGAGTGGATAGGTGGAAAAGGAGATAGGCAGGTAGGAAAGTCTGGTCAAGTCATGGGGAGAGTACTGAGCTGGAAGTTTGGAACTAGGGTGAGGTGGGGGAAGGGAAATGAGGAAACTGTTGAAGTCCACATTGATGACCTGGGGTTGAAGTGCTCCGAGGCGGAAGATGAGGCGTTCTTCCTCCAGACATCTGGTGGTGAGGGAGCGGCGGTGAAGGAGGCCCAGGACCTCCATGTATTCAGCTGAGTGGGAGGGGGAGTTGAAATGTTGGGCCACGGGGTGGTGTGGTTGATTGGTGCGGGTGTCCCGGAGATGTTCCCTAAAGTGCTCTGCTAGGAGGCGCCCAGTCTCCCCAATGTAGAGGAGACCGCATCGGGAGCAATGGATACAATAAATGATATTAGTGGATGTGCAAGTAAAACTTTGATGGATGTGGAAGACTCCTTTAGGGCCTTGGATAGAGGTGAGGGAGGAGGTGTGGGCGCAGGTTTTACAGTTCTTGCAGTGGCAGGGGAAGGTGCCAGGATGGGAGGGTGGGTTGTAGGGGGACGTGGACCTGACCTGGTAGTCACAGAGGGAACAGTCTTTGCGGAAGGCGGAAAGGGGTGGGGAGGGAAATATATCCCTGGTGGTGGGGTCATGCAGTCATGCAGTTTTTGAGCAAAGTACAATGTAACTCTGCAAGTACAAATTCACCCCACAAACATATATGTACATGTGTGCATGTGGGTTTTTGTGTGTGTTTCTGTCTGGGGTTGGGGTTGTGAGTGTGAGAGTAGAGCGTCTAAGTCTGTGAGAGGATGCATGTGTGAGTGTGTGTGTGTCTGTAGGAGTGTGTGCGTCTGGGGTGGGGGATTGTGTCTGTGTGAGAGAGTGTATATGTGTGCGTGTGTGAGTGTAAAGTGGTCTAAGTCTGTGAGAGGATGCATGTGTGAGTGTGGGAGTGTGTGTGTGTCTGTAGGAGTGTGTGTGAATGTCTGTGTGCGTGTCTGTGTATATATATGTCTGTGTGTATGTGTGTGTATAGAAATTCTTGTGTGTGTGTGTTTGTAGGAGTGGCTGTGTGTGTGTATAGTGCAATGGTGGTCACCTGTAGTGTGACTTGAACCCAAGGTCCCGGTTGAGGCCCTCCCTATTGGTACGGAACTTAGCTATCAGCCTTTGTGACACCTACCATACACAGGATCTATTTAGAGGAGGAGGAACGTAATGGGCACTTGGAAATAGTCAGGAATACCCTCATAAGAACGGTGTATGATGCTCAATTCATCGACCGCCAGTTCCGACATGCCACAGTGAGGAACCTAATGACCTCCTCAGGAGACAGACATGAACTGCAACCGACAGGGTACCTTTGTTGTCCAGTACTTCCCAGGAACTGGATAACTACGCCATGATCTTTGCAGCCTGCAACACATTATCAATGAGGATGAGCACCTCGTCAAGATCTTCCCCACACCTCCACTTCTCACCTTTAAACAACCACCAAACCTGAAACAGATCATTGTTTGTAGCAAACTGCCCTACTTCCATGAGGAGTATTCATGACACTAAACAACCTTCAGATGATGCTATCAGGTAATTAGCTCAATTAGCAGGATAGAATTCCTCAGGAAGTTAAGGGACCTCCAGACAAGGTAATAAGTCAGATATTGGGTACCACAGAAATATTATCCAAGAGATAAAAAGAATACTCACAAATTCAGAATTAAAGTTAGCAGTTATGAAGCCAATGACGTGCTGTTCTTTCAAGTCCAATGGATATATATTCCAGAAGAACTGTGAAATCTCCAGACCACGTGCTTTTGAGCCTGATAGTCTGAAGGGTCTTTGACAAATCTAAGAGCAGTTATATATGAATGTATAAATATTATTGATGGGGGAAAATGCTTGGGGGAGAGGGAGGGAGGTCCTATGAATTAGTGGTTCTTAAATGGTTAATATTGGAGACTGCGTTAGGCTCCATCTAGTCTGATGATGTCACAGAGTCCTGGGTGAAAAATCAAGGATTCCAGTAATAGATCCCAGTGAGATCAGTGTTGGCTCCTGATTGTCTTTGTAATTATTCATAATTAGTCAACATAACATTTGCTGCTATTAGATTTTTTAGATTACATTACAGCGTGGAAACAGGCCCTTCGGCCCAACAAGTCCACACCGACCCGCCGAAGCACAACCCACCCATACCCCTACATTTACCCCTTACCTAACACTACAGGCAATTTAGCGTGGCCAATTCACCTGACCTGCACGTCTTTGTGACTGTGGGAGGAAACCGGAGCACCCGGAGGAAACCCACACAGACACGGGGAGAACGTGCAAACTCCACACAGTCAGTCGCCTGAGGCGGGAATTGAACCCGGGTCTCTGGCGCTGTGAGGCAGCAGTGCTAACCACTGTGCCACCGTGCCGCCCACAATTGCATGGTGCATGGTGCTATCATGCAATAAACTTCCTCGTGTTGTTTAGACAAGTGCCTCTTCTTGTGAAGATTCATGATTGGTTCATCCTTTACCAATGCTCACTGATTGAAGACTGGAGGATAGCAAATGTTGTTCCCTCATTTAAAAAGGGGAGTCGGGACAACCCTGGTAATTATAGACTAGGGAATCTTACTTCAATTGAGGGTAAGATGTTGGAAAAGGTTATAAGAGATAGGATTTATAATCAGCTGAAAAGGAATAGTTTGATTAGGGATAGTCAACACGGTTTTGTGAAGGGTAGGTCGTGCCTCACTAAACGTATCGAGTTCTTCGAGAGGGTGACAAAACAGATGGCTGAAGGTAAAGTGGTTGATGTGGTGTATATGGACTTCTGTAAGGCATTTGATAAGGTTGCACATGGTCGGCTATTGCACAAAATACGGAGTTTCAGGTTTGAAGGTGATTTTGCCGTTTGGATCAGAAATTGGCTAACTGAAAGAAGACAGAGGGTGGCTGTTGATGGGAAATGTTCATCCTGGAGCTCAGTTACCAGTGGTGTACCGCAAAGATCTGTTTTGGGGCCATTGCTGTTTGTCATTTATATAAATGATCTGGAAGTGGGTGGAGAAGGATGGATTAGTAAATTTGCAGATGACACTAAGGTAGGCAGAGTTGTGGATAGCAGGTTACAGAAGGACACAGATAAGCTGCAGAGCTGGGCTGAGAGGTGGCTAATGGAGTTTAATGTGGAAAAGTGTGAGGTGATTCACTTTGGAAGGAGCAACAGGAATGCAGAGTACTGGGCTAATAGTAAAATTCTTGGCAGTGTAGATGAACAGAAAGATTTCAGTGTCCAGGTGCATAAATCCCTGAAAGTTGCCACCCAGGTTGATAGGGTTGTTAAGAAGGCATATGGTGTGTTAGTGTTTATAGGTAGGGGGATTGAACTTCGGGGCTATGAGATCATGCTTCAGCTGTACAAGACACTGGTAAGGCTGCACTTGGAGTATTGCATGCAGTCCTGGTTACCTCATTACAGGAAAGATGTGGAGGCTTTGGAAAGGGTTCAAAGGAGATTTACTAGGATGTTGCCTGGTATGGAAGGAAGGTCTTACGAGGAAAGGCTGAGGGAACAGAGGCTGTTCTCATTGGAGAGAAGAAGGTTGAGAGGTGACTTAAACAAGACATATAAGATAATGAGAGGATTAGATAGGTTGTACAGTGAGATCCTTTTTCCTTGGATGGTGAAGGCTAACATGAGGGGACATAGCTTTAAATTGAGGGGTGCCAGATTTAGGACAGATATCAGGAGTAGTTTCTTCACTTAGAGAGTAATAGGGGAGTGGAACAGTAATAGACTCGCTGACGTTAAGATGTAGGTTAAATGGGCATCAGATTAATTTCACAGGTCGGCGCAACATTGAGGGCCAAAGGGCCTGTACTGCACTGTAACGTTCTATGTTCTACGAATAGGTTCTTATACACAGTACAGAAAAGAGGAACAGTTTACCTCAACCACAAACCTTCAATGGCTGTTTCCAAAGACATACAACAGAAAGCAATACATGAACTCACAGCACACACATTCTTAGCCCACTTCAAGAGAACACTTCAGAAGTGATCTACAAGTCCAATAAATGTAGTTTTTGCAGCTGTGTAGACTTACATCCAAAGTAACAACTGCAACATCTCTATCATAGGCATGAGTGGATGAAATAGTGCATTGGATGAAACAATTAACAGAACATTGCATAAAACATTTACATGCCACTATTGTGTCTTCATCAGCATTTTAAACTAAGGATTTTGGTTGTTTCTGTCAAAGGATTCTGAGTAGAGTCAGAAATGTACGTGATTCACATTAGGGTGAAAGGCAGAAACAGCCCTTCACTTATATTTCCACAACATCACTTCCTGGTTGAGTTAATAGCAAATAATGGAGACTAAAACTGGGCTTATGGTACCAGTTTGTTCTTTCTTTCCCAGTTGAAACAATGCATTTCATGGTGCTGTTAAATCTTGAGACTGTGCCAGTGAGTGACAAAACAATTCCATTTATTGTGTTACTTTGCATGACCCTCACATGGAAACTTGCACAAAGCATGGCAGATCTCTGTTTCAAATCTCTTTTCCTTTTTGTACAATTGTTACCGTTCCAGCAATTGACTGAAAGCAGGTTTTTGTGGGTACTTCGAATGTCCCAGAAATACTTTTATCCAAGATAGTAACATATTTATTAACTTGGCAATCTGGCCTGAAGATTGATAACCTGTGCACATCCCTAATGTCATATTTTGACTGTGAAAGTTCAAATTATACTATTTGAATTTGTCACTCATTTCATATTTTGTAGCTCAAAACATTTGTGGAGATCCTTCAAAACATTGATTCATTATTTCTTTTGTTGTACTAACTTTCTGTCTCACTATTTATCATACCCTGTCTCAGGCTGTGTATAGTTCTTCCTGTATTCTTTCATTTTTCGATAATGGAAATTGCAGAAGAATAAGCTTTTTCTTCCTATTGAGCTGTTGTTCAACTGGCAAACTTCTCAGGGTCATCAGACTGAATACCAATTTCAGGATCACTCATCATTCTCTGTTTTTGGTCAGGATCATCTTTGGAGGGATTGCTGAGCACTGGGATTCAGTGAACAGGTGAGTATGTCTCATCTTGCATATGGTGTCAACAATGTGAATGAAATTTGCTTTCTGCTGTTGGTTTTTGCCCTGTTGGTGAAGGGCTAATGGACCAGGGTGGGGATCAGACTGTGGATTGGACCAGATTTTCCAAGGAGGTACAGATCACCTCTCTAGCCCTTCTTATCTAATGAAGGACTAGAGCTCTGCAATTTCAGAGGGGAGATTGTTTTTAGAGCGCCCTCACAAATAGGGCACACTACTTCTACTCTGAAGCACAGAACTGGCAGTGGACAGCAAACTATGTTTGTATTGTATTCTGAAACTTAAAGACCCTGATAGCCACTTCAACAGCAAACAGCAAATAGAAGGTAATTGTGATGAAAGGGTAGGTGGTATTGCATAGGTAAACTGCCAGAGTGCCCATATGTAGGATATATGTACTGCGATGGTGTAAATTGCAAGTTGCAATGAGGCACAGGGGTCAAGTATGTCGGGGCAGGCTGGAGAAATCAGGTGCAGTGTTTGAGGTGTCTGTCAGGTAAATGGGCTCAGGACCAAAGGTCAAGAGGGTCAGGTTGGGTCCAGGAAGGGGGTGGGTGAGGGAGGGACATGAGGTCAAGTGAAGACTGTCAGGGAGAGAGAATGGATGCTTTGGACTGGTAACAGAGGTCATGGGGGGAATATGTTAACATTTCATCCAGTGACAGTGGAGGTAGGGGTGGGGCATAGGGTGGTAGGGGTCATAGAGTCATAGAGTCATGGAGATGTACAGCATGGAAACAGACCCTTCAGTCCAACCTGTCCATGTCGACCAGATATCCCAACCCAATCTAGTCTCACCTGCCAGCACCCGATCCATATCCCTCCAAACCCTTCCTATTCATATACCCATTCAAATGCCTCTTAAATGTTGCAATTGTACCAGCCTCCACTACTTTCTCTGGCAGCTCATTCCATACATGTACCACCCTCTGCATGAAAAAGTTGCCCCTTAGGTCTGTTTTATATCTTTCCCCTCTCACCCTAAATCTATGCCTTCTAGTTCTGGACTCCCCTATCCCAGGGAAGATACTTTGTCTATTTATCCTATCGATGCCCCTCATAATTTTGTAAACCTCTATAAGGTCACCTCTCAGCCTCCGATGCTCCAGGGGAAACAGCCCCGGCCTGTTCAGCCTCTCCCTGTAGCTTTTCAGGAGGGTACATCCACCAGATGGTGAAATATTGGATCTGGGTTGGGCTGTTAGGTCTCAGGGTAGTTGTTGGGTCCTGAGGTTGGAATACCATGTCCCAGGGTAGTTGTTGGGTCCTGTCGGGGAGGGGCGTTGTGTCTGGGTGGTTACCATATCCCAGAGTGAGTTTTGGGTCCTGGTGGATGTAAATAGTTTACGGAAGGTGTGGTTGGGCATACATGAACTAAGTATGTTGTATATTTGTTCATTACTTCTGAGTTAAGACTATATATTTAATAATCAGTAGTCCAGATTTCCAGCATCCACAGTATGTTGGTTTTCTCTGTGCATTTAATAGTCTATACATTCCCAAGTAACAAGGTTACTTAATTTCATCAGAACTATCCAAAGTCTCCAATTTTGATCGGAGATTTTCAGATTGTTCCAGGTATTGCATAGAGGTATTGCATTGAATATCCAATTCAATGAAAAATTTCTTTAGAGTGGGTGCTATAATAGGGATTCCACATTCATGACTTTAATAAGACCAGAAAACATAGGAGCAGAAATTAGGCCATTCAGCCCATCAAGTCTGTTGTACCATTCAAACATGGCTGATAAGTTTCTCAACTCCATTCTCCTGCTGTCTACCCATAATCCTTGATTCCCTTGACAATCAAGAATCTATATATCTCTGTCTTAAATGCACTTAATGACCTGGCCTCCACAGGTCATTTTGTGGCAGGGAATACCATAGATTCACCACCGTCTGCCTGAAAAAGTTTCTCCTTACCTCTGTTCTAAAAGATCTTCCTGTTACTCTAAGGCTATGTCCTCTGTTCCTACACTCTTTATGAATGGAAACATCTGCCCAACATCTATGCTGTCCAGGCCCTTCAGTATTCTGTATATATCCATTAGATCCCCCCCTCATCATTCTAAACACCATTGAGTATCAATCTAGAGTCCTGAAATGTCCCCCATATGTTAAGCTTTTCATTCCTGGGACCATTCTCTGAACACGTTCCAGGGCCAATACACCTTTCCTGAGAAATGGGAACCAAAACTGTGCACAATACTCCAACTGTGGTCTGACCAGAGCCTTACAGAGCCTCAGAAGTACATCCCTGTTTTTATATTCAAGTCCTCTCAAAATAAATGCCATCACTGCATTTGCCTTCCTAACTACTGACTCAACCTGCAAGTTTACCTTCAGAGAATCTGGACGAGAACTCTCACATCTCATTGCACTTGCCATTTAGAAAATATTCTTCCTATGCAAGTGCATGACCTTATACTTTCCCAAGCTGTACTCCGTCTATCACTTCTTTGCCCACTCACCTAACCTGTCCAAACCCTTCTGCAGCCTCCCCTTCCTCCTCAATGCTACCTGCCTCTCCACCTATCTTTGCAAACGTAGCTAGAATGCCGTCAGTTCCTCCATCTTTAATACATAAATTGAAAAGTTGTGGTCTCAACACTGAGCCTTGTGGAGCACCACTTGTCACCGATTGCCCATCCTGAAAAGAACCTTTTAATCCTCACTCTCTGCTACTTGCCAGACAGCCAAGCTTCTATCTAAGCCAGCGCAGCATGTTTGACACACAGAGAAGTCAGAGATGGGAAAGATTGTGGTCTAGATTTTTATTATCATGGTGGCTACCAGGTGTCACGAAAATTCCTAACATGGCCCACCCATCTTAGAGAGAAAGTGCCCTCAAAGACAGGGCTTGCATTGTTTACTGGGGGAGAGTTAAGTGGGGATGTTGCGGGTTTTGTAGGCATGAGTTTCCATCAGGCTTGTGCATATGGGACAGTAATTGTATCTGGTCATAGTGGCTAACTGAGGGGACCACCTCAAATCATAGGCAAAATGCAGTCAAAACCCCAGTGAGACTATGAGAATCCAACTTTGTAAACTTTATGAAGCCACCACTTGTTCTCACGGCCACCTCATTCACTTTCAAAACCCTGAAGGTTAAAGCTAAAGTTGTTAAGACATAATAAAAATCTAAATGGATTAGTTAGGATAAAGAAGAATGGATTAATAGCCAAGTCTAGACATAAGGAAGGTGTGAGTAAGGCTATAAGTAGTAAATTAGCTGAAACAAGGATGAGGTCAAGTGATGTAACGGTAGTGAGGATGAGTGACCTGAGTAATGATGTAAATGTTAACTCAGAAACGTAGCTTAAGGTAAAGTATGATATCAGGATAAGAAGAGACGGGTTTAATCTCAGACTGTTGCCAAGGAGAGAATGAAGTCAGTAACTAGAGAATAGGAAGAGTGAAAATCCATCACCATAAGGAAGGAGCTGAATTTTGAAAGCAAACAGAACAAGCATTTTTGATTAGCTGTTCTTTGCTATTTTAATCTTACTTTAATATTTAATTTTGAAATAAATATTTCCTGTCTGCCAAGAGTTGTACACACCATCTGTGCAGTCAGCAGGATCATCAAATTCAGTCAATGTCAGTTTTGCTCTGAGCACTAACAAAGGAAAAAGTGCATTCATTTCACAGAATCACAATGTTATTACAATGCAGAAAGAGGCCATTCAGCCCATTACATCTTCACCAGATCTCTGGGCAGTTTGACAAACTTCTGCCTTTTTCTGATATTTTTGCAAATTGCTTGTGTTCCAATAATGATAATACTTCTTTTTGGCATAGCTCTGCGTGAACAAAAGCCTTATGAATCAATATGTATCCAGGTCAGTTCTGAAGCTTAACAATGACAAAAAAATTAAACTGAAATCACTGGGAAAGTTCAGCAGGTCTGGCAGCAGCTGTGGAGAGAAATCAGAGTTAATGTTTCAGGTCGAGTGACCCTTCCTCAGAACTTAATTTAATCATTAACTCTAATTTCTTTCCACAGTTGTTGCTAGACCTGCTGGGCTTTTCAGAAGTTTTTGTTTCTGATTTACAGCATTTCTTTACAGCAGTTCTTTCAGTTTTTAATGGCAAAATATTAATGGGCATGCATTGAATTTCTCTTTATCGAGTTACTTTATATCAAAATGTTATGGATACTTAACGCAGTTTCTTCATACCAATGGGCAATAAGTGTCTTTATCAATACTGATCATAGCTTGAATCATTTAAGTTGCTAATAATTTTCAGTCTCTAATAAGTGGTTTAGTGTGGACATGGTGAGATATTCATGTAATTATAAATGAACAAACAAGGATGTTCTTTATTGTACCAATTCTCTTCTTCATCATCCTCACTGCAGTAATGCACTTCATTCAAGCAAATTACTCACAGACGTGGAGATAATTTGCAGAATTGATGGCAATCTGTTCAACACATAACTCCTTTAATCCAAGATTTAAATCACTCAAATTTCAGGCGCAAAACATATGCACATGCTCATATAGAAATTCAGCTACATGTCATTGTTGCTCCATTAAAATAGATGACAAAATCAGACTTGCACTGAACATCTGGAGAACTAAGGTCCTCTTACAACCAGCTCCTACAGCAAAAACACTTCCTCCTGTTGTTTAAGATCAATGGTGATATCTTGGAAATTCTGAACCACCTTCTGATTCTTGGGAGCTTCCTCTCGCTGAAAGCAGACATAGCTAATGGAAATCATCAACCACTAGGACTGGGGATTATGCTGCTGAGACTATGATTGATTCATGATGGTTAAAGACATTTTTGATGGAAAAATATAACTCACTTAGAGGAACGACTAGAGTCAGAGTAGGTTAAAGTTAAAAATCGCACAACACCAGGTTATAATCCAATAGGCTTCTCTGGAAGCTCTAGCTTTCAGAGCGCTCCTCCTTCATTAGGTAGCTTTGGAAGAGGATCATAAGACACAAAATTTATAGCAAAAGATTACAGTGTCATGCAACTGAAATGATATATTGAACAAACCTAGATTGCTGTTGAGTCTTTCATCTTTTCGAATGGGTTGCAAGTTTCAGTTCATCAATATGTAAATCCCAAAACTTCTTTTAAGTGATATTCTCGAGATAACTTAAATTTTTAACTTTGTCCACCCCAATCCAACACTGACACCTGCACATCAGAGTAGGGTTATTGAAGAGGTTATCAAAGAAGCAAAGTGAGATAGCCTAAGGATTGACCTGAAGGTAATAAGAAGTATGAACAGGGATAGGCTGCTTTTGCCATTGAGGCCAGTGCAACATTCACTGCAATCAGGGCTGATATTGAACTTCAACTTTGAAAATTGAATTACTAGTTTCAAAAAGAGTTATTCATTTTAAAGGCAAATATCAAACTATAAGCTTTCCCTGTCATCAACATCTATTAGTTTAATGAAAGAACCAATCATTGACTTCAGAAAGAAGGGAAGAGAACACACCTCCATCTATATCAAAAGAGTTGAGGTGGAGAGGGCCGACAGCATCATGTTCCTCGGAGTGACAATAACTGACAACTTGACCTGGACTTCCCACATAGATGCGATGGTCAAGAAGGCACAACAATGCTTCTTCCTTAGGAAATTTGGCATGTCCATGAGGACCGTCACTAACTTTTACAGATACACCATAGAAAGTATTCGCTTGGGTGCATAATGGCCTGGTACACAAATGCTCTGCCCAGGACCGTAAGAAACTACAGAAGGTGTTTTGCACAGCCCAGACCATCACGGAAACCAACCACCCAGCCATGGACTCTACTTACATTTGTTGCTGCGGAAAGGCTGCCAACATCATCAAAGACCCCTCCCATCCTGATAATGCTCTCCTACAACTTCTTCCATCAGGCAGAAGATACAGAAGCTTGAACACATGCACCAACAGGTTCAGGAACAGCTTCTTCCCTGCCGTTATTAAACTGATGAATGGACTCTCTAACCTCAAATAATGTTGATCTTGCTTTGTGCACTTCCTGTGCAGCATAACCTGTATGCCTCACTCTGTCCAAGCACCCTGTGCTCTGTTTGCCCTTGCTTACTATGATCTGCCTGTACTGCTCGCAAAGAAAACTTTTCACTGTACTTAGGTACATGTGACCACAATAAATCCAATCAAGAGCAAAATGGTGATCTACTCAAAGGAACATTATACAAACTTTCTTCCTAATCAGCCTACTGACCTCAGCTGCAGATGTGTAGGTGCGGATCTGAAATGAAGAGAGAGTCCAGCTTGGATAGCATCTTATAAGTCCAAATGACCTCCCTGATATCATTATAGACACTTAAGCTAGAATAGGTGCTGCTGCTGAATAAGAACATAAGAACTCGGAGCAGGAGTAGGTCATCCGGCCCTTCGAGCCTGCTCCACCATTCCATTAGGCCATGGCTATTCTTTACATGGACTCAGATCCACTTACCCGTGCTCTCACCATAACCCTTAATTCCTTTATTGTTAAAAAAATCTATCTTAGCTTTAAAAACATTTATTGAATTAGCATCAACTATTTCACTGGGCAAGGAATTCCATAGATTTACAACCCTCTGGGTGAAGATGTTCCTTCTCAATTCAATCCTAGATCTGCTCCCTCTAGTTTTGAGGGAGCTATGGCCTCATGTCATAGCTTCACCTGCCAGTGGAAACATCCTCTCTACTTCTATCTTATCTATTCCCTTCATAATTGTATATATTTCTATAAGATTCCCCCTCAATCTTCTGAATTTCAATGAATATAATCCCAATCTACTCAGTCACTCCTCATAAGCCAACCCCCTCAACTTTGGAATCAACCTAGTGAACCTCCTCTGTACCCCCTATAGTACCAGTGCATCCTTTCACAAGTAAGGAGACCAAAACTGCACACAGTACTCCAGGTCTGGTCTCACCAGCACCTTGTACAGCTGCAACATAACCTCTCTGCTTTTAAACTCAATCCCTTTCGCAATGAAGGACAAAATTGCATTTGCCTTCCTAATTACTTATTGTACCTGCAGACCGACCTTCTATGATTTATGCACAAGGACACCCAGGTCCATCTGTATAGCAGCATGCTGGAAGATTTTACCATTTAAATAATAATCCTTTTCACTATTACTCCTACAAAAATGTATGACTTCACATTTATTTACATCGTATTCCATCTGCCAGACCTTTGTCCACTCACCCAATGTACCTATGTTCCTCTGCAAATTTTCACAGTCCTCTGCACACTTAGGTCTGCCACTCATCATCTGCAAACTTTGACACCCTACACGTGGTCCCCAACTCCAAATCATCGATATAAATTGGAACTAATTGCGGCCCCAACATTAATCCTTGAGGCATGCCACTAGTCACTGATTGCCAACCAGAATAGCACTCATTTATCCCCACTCTTTGCTTCCTGTTAGTCAACCAATGCTTGATCCATGCTAATACTTTACCAATAACACCATGCATCCTTATTTTATGCAGCAGCCTCTTGTGCGGCACCTTGTCGAAGGGCTTTTGGAAATCTAGGTACACCACATGCTTTGGGTCCCTATTGTCCACCTTGCTTGTAACGTCTTCATAGAATTCCAAAAGATTTGTCAAGTATGACCTGCCCTTCATGAACCCATGCTGTGTCTGCCCAACAAGACAATTTCTATTGAGATACCTTGCTATTTCTTCCTTGATAATAGTGTAAAGGAACCCGGAAGGCTACAGCTAAGGTGAGACAGTTTGTTTTAAAATTACTTACCGGTAGTGGGCAGCGGTGTTTTTTTTCTTGTCACAGAAAGAACGGGAGCAGCAGGGGGAAGTGACGAAGACCACAGGGGCAGCGGGTAGGTTTTATTTCCCTTTAAAAGCGCGCAGGAGAAGAGCCTGAGGCACTACAGAGGTAGTGTCTCCCACCCGCCCTCCTCCTCTAACCTAAATAATAAGACCCGTTGTGGTAAGTAGGTAAGTGCTGCATTTTGCTTGTTCTATTCTTTAGACCCAGTTTTTTTTTAAAAAAAGGTTACTTTCAGAGGGATGGCAGTGAAGGCAGTGCAATGTTCCTCTTGCAACATGTTTGAGGTGAGGGATGCCATGGACGTCCCTGCTGATTACACTTGCAGGAAGTGCACCCATCTCCAGCTCCTCCTTGACCGTGTTAGGGAACTGGAGCTGGAGTTGGATGAACTTAGCATCATTCGGGAGGCAGAGGGGGTCATAGATCGGAGCTTTAGGGAAGTAGTAACTCCAAAGATGGCAGATAGATGGGTGACAGTGAGGGGGACTGGGAGGAAGCAGCCAGTGCAGGGACCCCCTGCGGCCGTTCCCCTTAAGAACAAGTATACCGTTTTGGATACTTGTGGGGGGGACGACTTACCAGGGGTAAGCAATGGGGCTCAGGCCTCTGGCACGGAGCCTGTCCCCGTTACTCAGAAGGGAAGGGTGGAGAAGAGCAGAGCAATAGTAATTGGGGACTCAATAGTTCGGGGCACAGATAGGCGGTTTTGTGGGAACGAGAGAGACTCACGTTTGGTATGTTGCCTCCCAGGTGCAAGGGTACGTGATGTCTCTGATCGTGTTTTCCAGGTCCTTAAGGGGGAGGGGGAGCAGCCCGAAGTCGTGGTCCACATTGGCACCAATGACATAGGTAGGAGGAGCGCTGAGGATGTTAGGCAGGCTTTCAGGGAGCTAGGTTGGAAGCTCAAAGTTAGAACGAACAGAGTTGTTGTCTCTGGTTTGTTACCCATGCCACGTGATAGAGAGTCGAGGAATAGGGAGAGAGAACAGTTAAATGCGTGGCTACAGGGATGGTGCAGGAGGGAGGGATTCCGGTATTTGGATAACTGGGGTTCTTTCTGGGGAAGGTGGGACCTCTATAAACAGGATGGTCTGCACCTGAACCTGAGGGGCACCAGTATCCTTGGTGGGAGGTTTGCTAGTGCTCTTGGGGGGGGTTTAAACTAACTCTGCAGGGGCATGGGAACCCAGACTGTAGCTTTAGGGTGCAGGACCTGGAGTGTAGGGAGGTTAGGAACATGGCATCAATTTCAAAGGAGGGTGCCTGTAAACAGGAAAGTGGCTTGAAGTGTGTATACTTCAATGCAAGAAGTATACGAAATAAGGTAGGTGAACTTGCAGCGTGGGTTGGTACCTGGGACTTCGATGTTGTGACTATTATGGAGACATGGGTAGAACAGGGACAGGATTGGCTGTTGCAGGTCCCAGAGTTTAAATGTTTTAGTAGGGTCAGAGGTGGGGGTAAAAGAGGGGGAGGTGTGGCATTGCTTGTCAAAGATAGTATTACAGCTGTGGAAAGGACGATGGATGAAGACTCGCCATCTGAGGTAGTTTGGGCTGAGGTTAGGAATAGGAAAGGTGAGCTCACCCTGTTAGGAGTTTTTTACAGGCCTCCTAATAGTCCTAGAAATGTAGAAGAAAGGATTGCGAGGATGATTCAAGAGAAGAGTGAAAGTAATAGGGTGGTTGTTATGGGGGACTTTAACTTTCCTGATATTGATTGGGAAAGCTATAGCTCAAGTTCGTTAGATGGGTCAGTGTTTGTCCAATGTGTGCAGGAGGGTTTCCTGACACAATATGTAGATAGGCCAACAAGGGGTGAGGCCATACTGGATTTGGTTCTGGGTAATGAACCAGGCCAGATGTTAGAATTAGAGGTAGGTGAGCACTTTGGGGACAGTGACCACAATTCGGTGACTTTCACTCTAGTGATGGAGAGGGATAAGTGTGCACTACAGGGCAAGAGTTATAGCTGGGGGCAGGGAAATTATGATGCGGTGAGGCATGACTTAGGATGTGTGGCTTGGAAAAGTAAGCTTCAAGGCAAGGGCGTAATTGATATGTGGAGCTTGTTCAAGGAGCAACTATTGAGTGTCCTTGATAAGTATGTACCCGTCAGGCAGGGAGGAAAGGGTCGTGTGAAGGATCCGTGGTTTAATAAGGAATTGGAATCCCTTGTTAAATGGAAGAGGGCGGCCTATGTAAAGATGAGGCGTGAAGGTTCAATTGGGGCGATTGAGAGTTATAAAGTAGCCAGGAAGGACCTGAAGAGAGAGCTAAGAGCAGCAAGGAGGGGACATGAAAGGTCCTTAGTTGGTAGGATTAGGGAAAACCCTAAGGCTTTCTATAGGTATGTCAGGAATAAAAGAATGACTAGGGTAGGAATAGGTCCAGTCAAGGATAGTAGTGGGAAGTTGCGTGTGGAGGCTGAAGAGATTATGGAGACACTGAATGAATACTTTTCGTCAGTATTCAATCAGGAACAGGACATTGTTGTCAATGTGAATACTGAGTCACCATTAAGTAGAATGAATGGCTTTGAGGTATGTAGAGAAGAGGTGTTGGAAATTCTGGAAAGGGTGAAAATAGATAAGTCCCCTGGGCCTGATGGCATTTATCCTAGGATTCTCTGGGAAGCAAGGGAGGAGATTGCAGAGCCATTGGCCTTGATTTTTATGTCCTCGTTGTCTACAGGAGTAGTGCCAGAAGATTTGAGGCTAGCAAATGTGGCCTGTGAATCATAGGGGCCGCCTATGATTCCAGATAAAGGAACCCAGCCAGCCATATAATTTACATAAAGCTGTTCTCGGCAGCATCACCGGAAGCATTCTCATAGGATATAGGAGACGGGGCAGAACATTCATTTTGATTAGTGCTATTCTACCCAACCAGGAAATTGGTAGGTCTCCCCATCGCTGGAGGTCCTGCCTTATCCTTTCCAATAAATACACAAAATTAGCCTTATATAACTGACCAAATACTGGAGTAATAAAAATGCCTAAATATAAGAAGCCCTCCAGGGACCAGCGAAAGGGAAAAAGGGATCCGTCCGCTAAGCGGGGTATCATAGCAAGGCCACCCATTGGCATAGCCTCCGATTTTGAAAAATTAATTTTATAGCCTGAGAATGCACTAAATGTATTAATAACTTGGATTAAGCGAGGTATGGACATCAAAGGGTTACTGAGGAATCGAAGACCATCATCTGCGTAAAGGGTGATTTTATGTTTACCTGTACCAATCCTTGGGGCCACTATATTAGGATCAGCTCGTATAGCTTCTGCTAGTGGTTCAATTATTAGCGTGAATAACAATGGCGAGAGGGGACATCCCTGATGGCAGCCCCTACCCACACTGAAGCTATCCGAACCTAATCCAATGGTAACCACAACTGCTTTGGGATCACTATACAATGTTGAGACCCATTTGGTAAACACCTGTCCAACGCCAAACCTCTCCAATATGTAAAACGAATATGACCATTCGACCCTATCAAATGCCTTTTCCGCGTCTAATGAAACCACTACTCCTGGTATCTTTCCCTGATGACAAGCTTGAATCATATTCAGAGCCCTTCTAACATTATTGGATGATATACGGCTCTTAATAAACCCCGTCTGATCCTCCTTTATAATATGTGGCAGTATCCTTTCTAGTCTCAGTGCTAACGTTTTAGAGAGGATTTTAAAATCTACATTTAGCAAGGATATTGGTCTGTATGATGTACAATCTTCTGGGTCCTTTCCTTTTTTAAGGATAAGAGAGATATTTGCCTCTTTCAGCGAAGGCGGGAGACAGCCCTGACTATATGCATAGTTATACATGTCCATAAGTGGACCAGCCAGTATTTCTGTAAATTCTTTATAGAATTCAGCTTGAAAACCATCTGGGCCCGGCGCCTTACCATTTTGAAGTTGCCTAATTGCATCAAGTATTTCTTGGAGTGTAAGAGGAGCATTTAGGACCGATACTTGTTCCGGAGTTAGGCCTGGAAAAGTCAAATTTTTTAAAAAATGACTGCATCCTCTTCGTCCTATCTTCACAATCGTGTGATTTATATAACTCAGAATAAAATTCTCTAAAGATCGCATTAATCTTTTTGTGATCATGAGTCAAAATACCCGTACTTTCCTTGATAGACGTAATAGTCTGAGGGGCCTTTTTTTTCTTTGCAAGAAATGCTAAGTATCTACGGTTTGTCGCCATATTCATATAACCTTTGCTTTGCAAATAATATTTCCCTCTTAGCCGTTTGAGTAAGCGTAGTGTTTAGAGCTGTCCTAAGAGCTGTAATCCTTTGCAATTTAATAATAGAAGGTCTATCAGTGTATGCTGTTTCAGCCGCTTTTAAGCGGGCTTCAAGCAGACGCTGTTGTTCTCCCTTTAATTTCTTCTGGGTCGCTGAGTAGGAGATGATCAAGCCTCGTGTGTAAGCTTTGATGGTCTCCCACATCATTGACGGGTTGCTAGCTGTACCTCAATTAATTTCTAAAAAAGTTTTAAATTCTTGAGAGAAGTACTTTACAAATTTACTATCTTTCATTAGGAAGGGGTCCATACGCCAATGCCGAGGGGATGTCCCATTGTTCCTCGCCTTAGTTTCCATATATACAGCAGTGTGGTCAGACATTGCTATACTACCTGTTTTACAGGATGATATGGAATTTTAAAAAATCAAGTGGGCAAAAAACATATCAATTCTGGTATGACATTTATGTGGATTAGAGTAGAAAGAAAAATCTCTACCCTGTGGATGAAGACATCTCCATACATCTACTAATCCTAATTCTTTGTTCAGATCCATCAATTGTCTAGATCTGGGAGATACTCCTGCAGTACTCTTGGGAATCCTATCTATTCCCGGATCCATAATACAATTAAAGTCTCCCCCTATAATTATATGACGGGCATCAAAAGCCATCAATTTTGAAAAGGCTTCCGTTATAAATTTAAAGGGGTGTGCCGGGGGGCAGTACAAATTTAAAATCCCATATTCCTCTCTATTTATGAGGGCTTTAATCAAGATATATCGTCCAGATTCGTCTTTTATCTGCTTTAGGATTTTGAAAGGGAAATTCTTCCGAACAAGAATAACAACTCCCCTGCTTTTTGAGCTAAAAGAAGAAAAAAAGGCCTGATCAAATCCGCCCTGTCGTAATTTCAAGTGTTCTTTATCTGACAGGTGTGTCTCCTGTAGGAGAGCTATATCAACTCTTTCCTTCTTAAGATTTGATAATATTTTCTTCCTTTTGACTGGCGAATTACTCCCCTTGACATTCCAGGTGCACCACTTAACCGACTGATCAACCATAATCCTCTGGGCCAATCCGAGACCCCTCGGGAGGGGGAACCCTATCCAGAACATCCCGAGCGTAGAACATGTAAAATTTACAAAAATAAAACCTCTTTAATACACCCACAACAATACAGTAAAAAACTATTTCTAAATAAAAAAAGTATAAAACGTATCTAAGTGGAGACTTTCCCCCTTGTTCCCAGGGGGTGTCACTTCCTCTCCAAAAGTCCATCATATCCTCTCCCAACCAATGCCCCACCCTTGACCCAGGCACTCCTCAATAAAATGAGGAGAATTCAAATATAATACAAAGCTAGAGTTAACAGTGAGCACCCTACCCCCACCCATACCAACACCTGGGTATATTTGGTAATGTTAATACCATATATAAACATATAACTATAAAATTAACACCTCAACGAATAATAATTAAATATAATAATACAAAATAACAAGGGTAAACCAACCCCGCCCCTAGAGACAGAGGTAAAATTAAATAAGGTAACCACCTCCCCCCACCAACATTAACCAAACCCCCCAGCTTTTATATATATATACACACACACACATATACATACATCCCTCATATATACATAAAATAATAACAGAAAACAACCCCAAGGGGGGGGAGAAAATCAAATCCCTCTCCCCACCCCCCATGATAATATTAAACAGTAAGGTAAGAGAAAAAAAAAGGGGGGGATATAAACCAAAGCGGGGGGGGAAAGGCAGACCAACATCCATTATGTCTTACAGTTTATCTAAGAGAGTCCAAGAATTCCTTAGCCTTTTCTGGTGATCCAAAGTTATATACGGATCCTTCATGGTTAAAGCGTAGCGTCGCTGGGTAGCGTAAGGAGTACTGAATATTTAAGTCCCTTAAACGCTTCTTCGCCTCGTCGAATGCCTTCCTCTTTCGAACCAGAGCCGGGGAAAAGTCCTGGAATAGCATGATCTTGGATCCTTTGTAGATCATAGCTTGGGGGTCTTTTCCGAGATTTCTAGAGGCTTCTAGGAGTATCTGCCTCTCCTTGTAGCTCTGCAGCCGGAACAGGACCGGGCATGGGCGCTGGTTCGAGTCGGGCCCGCGTATTGCGACCCGGTAGGCCCATTCCACCCTTACCTGGCCTGATCCAGCTTGCAGATTTAAAAGCTGTGGCAGCCACTGCTCCAGGAATGCTGTAAGCTGGCCTTTCTCTTCCCGTTTGGGAAGGCCCAGCAAACGAATATTTTTTCGACGACCTCGATTATCGAGGTCGTCAATATGATTTTCCAAGGCCCGGACTCGCTGCTCGAGAGTCCAGACCTGATCCACGGCCGATTGAGCGGTATTTTCGGAGGTCGCGGCCTTTAGCTCCGCCCCTCCGTCTCGGCGTTCAATTTCTTGAATTTCTCGGTCGTGCTTCTGCAGCGCGGCCGAGAGCGAGTCCCAACGATTTCTGGATTCTGCAATAAAGGCATCGATCTTCGAGTCAAGCTTGGAAATCATTTCTGCAAGGCTTGTTACTGTTGGTAAGTCCCCCGGGGCGGCTGTGGACGCCTCTGCTGCAGCTGGAGAGGGTGGGGGAGGGGTTCCTGCTTGCTGAGAGCTGCGGGCTCCCTTCCCTTTAGTCATTTTAACTTAGGATTAAATTGTTTAAATGTAATATTACACAACTAATTAAATTACACAACTATTATAAATGATTTGGTGAGCGTGGTAGGGGGTGGGTGACCCACTGTACCCAAGTCTTGGGAGGAGCACTATAGACTCAGTCTTGCTGGGTCGCCGCCATCTTGGATCCCCTACCTCCCTTTTTAAACAGTGGCATCACATTTTCTGTTTTCCAATCTGCTGAGACTGCCCCAGAGTCTAGCGAATTTTGGAAAATTACTGCCAGTGCACCTATTACTTCTCCCGCCATCTCTTTTAGTACCCTGGGATGCATTCCATCAGGGCCAGAAGACTTGTCTATCCTTAGCTCCATTAGCTTGCCCAACACTATGTCTTCCGTAATAATGATTGTTTCTAGGTCCTCACCTACCTCTGTCTCTTTGTCAATTATTGGTATGTCATTAGTGTCTTCCACTGTGAAGACCAACACAAAACACTTGTTCAATGCCTTGGCCATTTCGTCATATCCTATAATTAAATCCCCCTTCTCATCCTTTAAAGGGTTAACGTTTACTTTAGCCACTCTCTTTTGTTTTATATATTTATAGAAATTTTTGCTATCTATCTTTATATGCTGTGCTAGTCTTTTCTCATGTTCGATCTTACTTTTCTTTATACCTTTTTTAGTGGCCTTCTGTTGACCTTTAAAGTTTTCCCGATATTCTAGTTTGATGCTGTTTTTTGCCACTTGGTATGCCTTCTCTTTCAATTTGATAGCCTCCCTTATTTCCTTAGACACCCATGGCAAATTGCCCCTTCTCTTACAGTTCCACCTTTCTGCTTTTAAACTCAATACTCTTTTAAACACTTACCTTTCCTTCCTTTTCATTGGAATATACTTTGCTGAGGACTTAAAAAAATTGCTTTGAAAGTCCTCCACTGTTCGTCAACTGTTCCACCATGAAATCTTAGTTTCCAGTCTACTTTGACCAAGTACTCTCCCATTCTATTGTCGAGGCCTTGTTCAAGGACAGGACATGGGTATTGGATTTTATCTTCACACTCTCCATCAGTATTCTAAATTCAATCGTACTGTGATCACTCCTTCTAAGAGGATCCCTAACTATGAGGTCATTAATTATTCCTGTTTCATTATGCAGGACCTGATCTAGGATAGCTTGCTCCCTCGTCGGTTCCATTACATACTGTTCAAGATAACTATCATGGATACACTCAATGAACTCCTCTTCAAGGCTACCCTGACCAAGCTGGTTTGACCAATCTACATGTAGATTAAAATCCCCCTTGATAACTGCCTTATCATATTTACAGGCATTAGTTATTTGTTTGTTTACTGCCCGCTCCAATGTGATGTTATTATTTGGTGGCCTATAGACTATGAGAAAGTGAGGACTGCAGATGCTGGAGACCAGAGTTGAAAAATGTGGTGCTGGAAAAATACAGCAGGCCAGGCAGCATCCGAGGAGCAGGAGAATCGATGTTTTGGGCATAAGCCCTTCTTCAGGAATGAGGTTGGTGTGCCAAGAGGGCTGAGATAAAGGGTAGGGGGGAGGGAATTTGGGGGAGGGGCGCTAGGATAAGATAAGTGGAAGGAGGTGAGCGTGAGGGTGATAGGCCGGAGAGGGGTGGGGGCGAAGAGGTCGGGAAGAAGATTGCAGATCAAGAGGGCGGTGCTGAATCTGGGAGTTGGGACTGAGATAAGGTGGGGGGAGGGGAAATGAGGAAGCTGGAGATATCTACATTCATCCCGTGTGGTTGGAGGGTTCCTAGGCGGAAGATGAGGAACTCTTCTTCCAGGCATCGTGTGGTCAGGGTCTGGCAATGGAGGAGGCCTATATCATCTCTCAGCACTGCCTCAATGTCATCCTTGAATATCAGAGCTACAACACCTCCCTTACCTTGCTGTAAGAACCTCCTAATAGTCTGGTAACCCTGGATATTTAACTCCCAGTCGTGACCATCCTGTAACCATGTCTCTGTAATGTCTACCAAATCATATTCATTTGCAATGATTTTTACTGTTAACTCACCAACCTTGTTATGAATGCTATGAGCATTCAGGTAAAGTGCCTTTATACTAGCTTGCTTACCCTTATGATTTCCAACATCTCTAATAATATCTCCTGAGTTATCCTTCCTTTTTGCTTCTTTCATAGACTGCCTTGAACTTAAACCCTCCTGCACACATGCTAACCTGCTGCTTACCTTTATATTTACCATCAAACTTCCTGTCATTTTCTCTTTCCCTTCCCCTCGACTCACTAGTTTAAAGTCTAGTGACCATCCTATTTATCCTTTTCGCAAGAACATTAGTTCTAGATCAATTCAGGTGGAGATCATCTCAGTTCCAAAACTGATGCCAATGCCCCATGAAATGGAACCCCTCTTTCCCACATCACTCCCTTAGCCACATGTTCACTTCCCTACCTTCCTTATCCCTAAGCCAATTTGCACATGGCTTGGTTCGTAATCCGGAGATTATGACCCTTGAGAATAATCTCCAAACATGTCCTCCATACTAGCCTTGCATATGTTGTTAGTCCCTACGTGGAGCACAGCAATTGGATCCTCCCCCTCGCACTCCAATATCCTTCCAAGCCAGTCAGAGATGTCCTGCACCCTGGCACCGGGCAGACAATACACCATGCAGGACTCCCAATCTGGCTTGGAAAAGGATACTATCTGTCCCCCTAATGATAGAATCCCCTATAACTACCATTTTTCTTTTTGCTCCCTCTTCTTGAATGGCCTTCTGCACCATGATGCCATGGTGAGCTGGCTCATCTTCCTCGCAGCCCTTTACCGCATCCGTAGAGGGAGCAAGCATCTCGTTCCTATTGGATATAGAGTCATAGAGTAATTGAGAGGTACAGCATGGAAACAGACCCTTCAGTCCAACCTGTCCATGCCGACCAGATATCCCAACCCAATCTAGTCCCACCTGCTAGCATCCGGCCCATATTCCTCCAAACCCTTCCTATTCACATACCCATCCAACTGCCTCTTAAAGAGAGTCATAGAGATGTACAGCATGGAAACAGACCCATTTGGTCCAACCCGTCCATGCCGACCAGATATCCCAATCCAATCTAGTCCCATCTGCCAGCACCCTGCCCATATCCCTCCAAACCCTTCCTATTCATATAACCATCCAAATGCCTCTTAAATGTTGCAATTGTACCAGCCTCCACCACTTTCTCTGGCAGCTCATTCCATTCACGTACCACTCTCTGCGTGAAAACGTTACCCGTAGGTCCCTTTTATATCTTTCCCCTCTCACCCTAAACCTATGCCCTTGAGTTCTGGACTCCCCGACCCCAGGGAAAAGACTTTGCCTATTTACCCTATCAATGCCCCTCTATGTAAACCTCTATAAGGTCACCCCTCAGCCTCTGACGCTCCAGGGAAAACAGCCCCAGCCTGTTCAGCCTCTCCCTGTAGCTCAGATCCTCCAACCCTGGCAACATCCTTGTAAGTCTTTTCTGAACCCTTTCAAGTTTCACAACATCTTTCCGATAGGAAGGAGACCAGAATTGCACGCAATATTCCAACAGCGGCCTAACCAATGTCCTGTACAGCCGCAACATGACTTCCCAACTCCTGTTGATAGAAATGTGGAACTGTAACCCACTAAGCACTGAATGCTTTCGGGACATGAAGTTGTGAATTAAGTGGAGAAGAGAACACGTCACTGTAGTGTGTCAAAGCCAATGTATCCCAGTCAATTGTGCATAAACCAATATAAAATTATGAAGGCAATTATGTTGAAGGCAAAATCTGAAATTTACAGAAGAAAGTGTAACAGAGAAAATTCACTGCAAATGTCTACTGAGTGTAAGAAAAGCATGTTGGCAATACACTTTTACCATTAGAAAGTGAGTCTCTATTTATTCCTGTTGTACAGCTATCAACACAAATCCTGTGAATGCAGTGAGAGGTGCTTGAAATTGCTCCAGCAATAATCTATGTCTTTTTTTCAATAAGAAGCAGGAGTAACATATTTTGTTTATTTATTAGGGAAGTAGCGTTAGGAAACCTAAACTGCAACAGAATCAAATGTCACCAAAGCACTTAGAGCGGTAGAGGCATTGCTGCAGAATACTCCACTGGCAGGATTTGCAAATGTTTATGGTTTTCTGACAGGAGCTTTCCCTATTCAGGGATCATCAACAGGATAGTAAATCTCTTAAAGGCCTTTACTAGACAGCTGAAATGAAAAGTGATTTGCCATTAGTTGTTTTCTTTCATGTGAAGCTAGACAATGGCGTTGAGTCTTGATGCAACGACAACTCATTAGTTTATAAGGGTGATTGAATGCATTTTCTTTCAGTATAGATGGAGCTGTCGTTCGAAAGCAGCTCTTGCAAGCTCTTTTGTGGTAAGAATGCACAAACAAAAATGTAATCATATGCTGTGTAGTGCCCTTCTCTATAGGACTATTGTGTTGACCCTGATGTCCCCACCTGGGGGTTGGTTAGCTCAGCTGGCTAGATGACTAGGGTAAGATGCAGAATAAAGCTAGCAGCATGGGTTCAATCCCATTACAGCTGTGATAGTTCATAAAGGCTCTGCCTCCTCACCTTAGCCCATACTTGTGGAGTGGTCACCCTCAAGCTCGCCATTACCTCACCATCTTTACCTTTAATTGTGAAAAGTGTCTATTGTCCTTTGTGGACCATAGTTCTATACCATTATCAATATTCCCATCTTGACATATTCAAAAGCAGGAAATGTTCCCTTATTGAATAGTGTGCTAGAGATCCAGGACTTGTTGAAGGGAACTAAATAAATTGCAACAACGTTTAAAACAGTAGAACGTAAGGTAGCCTTTTGGCAAAGCAACTGTTGATCACCATACGACACAAGAGCAGAGTAGGCCATTTGGCCCATTGTGCCTGCTTTGTCACTTAAGGAGATCATGGTTGATCTGATAATCCTCAACTCCACTTTCTTACCTTTTCCCCGTAATCTTTGTTTCCTTTATAGATTAAAAATCTGTCTAATACAGCCTTGAACAGACTTAATCACCCAGCCTCGATAATCCTCTCAATAATGAATTTCACAAATTCTCTGAGAGAAGAAATTCCTCCTCATCCCTACATTAAATTCTGAGATTATGTCCTCTGGTCCTGGACTCTCCCTGAAGAGGAAGCAATCTTTTTGCATCTCCCTGTGAAGTCATCTAAGAATCTTATATGTTTCAGTAAGGTCACCTTTCATTCTTCTAAACTCTAATAATCACAGATTTAACCTTTCCACTCTCTCCATATCTGGGATCAATATAGTGAAACTTTTCTGGATACTTCCAATGCCAGATATCCCTCCTTAGATAAGAGGCTCAAAACTGTTCATGGTATTCCACCTGTGCTCTGACTACCACCTTGTATCAAGACATCCCTACTTTTTAGATTTGATTCCCTCTGAAATAAAGGTGAAATTAGAAATACTAATCGAGATCATTAGCATTCTATCATTAGAAGCTCAAATAACCAAAGATCAGTTGAAGACTAATGCACAGAAACTCAGCTAGATTCGCCATATAAATACAACAGCTACAAGAGCAGGTCAGAGACTAGGACGACAAGTACCTCACCTCCTGACTCCCCAAAGCCTGTCCATCATTTACAAGACACAAGTCTAGAATCTGTCGGAATATTCTCCACTTGCCTGGACGGGTGCTGCTCCAACAGTACTCATGAAGCTTGACACTATGCAGGACAAAACAGTTCACTTGATTTCCACCATATCCACAAAATATTTACTCCCTCCATAACTGATGCCCAATTACAGTAGTGTGTACTACCTTCAAGATGCACTGCAGAAATTCCCGAAGCATATCCCTAGGAGAAGAGTCATAGAGTCAGAGAATCATATAGATGTACAGCACGGAATCAGGCCCTTTGGTCCAACTCGTCCATGCCAACTAGGTATTCCAACCTAATTTAGTCACATTTGCCAGGACTTGGCCCATGTCCCCCTAAATCCTTATTGATCATATAACCATCCAGATGCCTTTTAAATGCTGCAATTGTACCAGCCTCCACCACTTCCTCTGGCAGCTCATTCCAGACACGCACCACCCTCTGCAAGAAAAAGTTGCCCCTTAGGGTTTTTTTATAACCTTCCCCTCTCACCCTAAACCTATGCCCTCTATTGATACATGAATTCAAACAGTGAAGGCAGTAGCAGTGCAGATTCACTGCTGTGTCAGTTAGTAGTGTAGGTTTCTTTCTCTCTCTCTCTCCTTCACTGACCTAGTGCTGCCTTTTGTCTGTCCTTCTCCCTTTTAAAGTATCATTGTTTTGACTTATTTTTTCTCCACAGAAGAACGCTGGGAATGGTGGAGAGTCAGAAATGGGATAGGGAAAAGTGAAAGCAGGATGGGAATTCAAAACAAAGTTAATGAAATTTTCCAGTTCGTGGCAAAATCAGCACATTGCAGAAGAGGATGAAAACTTATTTCTCATGGAATTCAGATTGATAGGACTGAATATGATATGTTCTTTGCTAAGACCAATTTGAGTTGAGATTTTTGGAAGGTTTTTTTCCCCAGGAGCACTCATGAGTTTTCTCACTGTATTTTATCAAATATGCTGCACTAATGACCATATTGCTCTTGGCATATACCCATCATGGCTGGGACACCTGACTCTCCCTCAAATAAACAACAGCAATCTCTCACCCTCATCACTGTTTAACTATCACGTTCCTCCACCTCGTCACTGTTTAGCCATCATGTCCCACACCCTCATTGCTGTTTAACCACCATGGCACACAGTTAACCTGTCCATATCTGCCTTCTGTCATTAAGTCAGAACTACCCCAGTGCGAAATTGTGACCCACAGCTATCATTCTCCAGTCGGGGAAAATCACATGAAGACAATCAGACAAACATAAAAATGAACCTATACTTGCAGGCAGCAAAAAAGGTTAGCAAAAGTAGAATCAACAGAGTCTGAATTTTGCCACACTGTGAGCAGACAACCGACTGTAACAAGCCCTGGACAGTGTGTGGACTCTGCCCATGACTGATGGTACCAGGATATCTGACCAATCTCCCTGGACTGGACTGAGGACTAGCCCCATTTGGTTGAATGGACATGCGGTGTGTTTACCTCACAGGCAGCTGGCACATCCTGTAGTTGTTAGATTGATGTTTACTGACAACAGCCTGGCTGTGTGTCTGCACTAAGGAGTACCTGAAAACATCAGTGGTGACAGCCTTTGGCTCTGCATGAAGCACCAATGCACTAATAGGTAAGGCAGTGGCAAGGCAATGCCATGCATAGATACTGCTTGCAGATAGTCACTGGGTTACTGAGCACTGAGAACAAGCAAACAGCCCTGACAATGCAGGGAGAAAACAAGGATTACAGATGCTGGAGAGTCAGAGTAGAAAAGTATGGTGCTGGAAAAGCACTGCAGGTCAGGCAGCACCTGAGGAGCAGGACAATCGACGTTTCCAGCTTTAGCCCTTCATCAGCAATTCCTAATGAAGGGCTTATGCCCAAAACGTTGATTTTCCTGCTCCTTGGATGGTGCCTGACCTGCTGTGCTTTTCCAGCATCACACTCTTCAACCTTGACAATGCAGCCTGGTCCAATCCATGAGCTGAGTAACTATCCCTGCGCACAAAGTGCTCCTGTTGTTAGTGTCCATCAATACTTTTTAAGAGTGCACCTTGCAATGCTAGTCTTTGCTACTACAGTGGCCTGCTAATGTAGTGGAAAAGAGCTGTGATGGTCTTGATGGGTTGCAGATGCTGGATGCCAATATCCATGGATCAGATATATCAACGTCAATGGTTCATGCCATTGGAACAAGTGGCGAGCTGAGTGCACCAGGTACCCACTCTGGTTTCCATGTTGAATTTGCAGCCTAGCTTATTTGGTAAGATAGAAAGCTGAGGTGAGTTGGGCTGTCGACAAGGTGTTTAACAGTCCAATAATCCTCCCCTAATTGGTGACATGCCGATGCCGAAGGAGAAATTCGCCATGTTGCTTGTGGAAACCTAAAAGATGGCACGAGTAGCTCCAAACATTAAGATGGTCATTGTCAAACTTCTCATCTGTTTCTGCCATACAATCCACCATTGCCCACATCACTGAGACCCCAGTAAGATTCTGCATCATCTCAAGTGTGCATTGGCTTTATAAAAATTTACTCTGCAACATGCTTTTTTGCACATATTGCAAAGGCATAATTGACAACGGTAGGTGTAATTGTATCACCTGCTTTATTTCTTTCTCTTCTCTGTCCCCAAATATTTTAAAAACTGGCTTAAGAAGTACATTGTTTCGTGAAAATGGAACATTCTAAAATGCCTATCATTAAACTTCATTTGAATATGGAATAGCTGGTGTGAATCTAACAATGTAAAATTCCTCAAAATTGAAATTTTCAACCTTTTACTGAAAGATTTATTCGCTAAAATAGTTGATAAATTTGTTTCATTTTTGATACAAAACCCCAAGGAAGCTTTGCAATACTAACTGTACAACAGATGCCTAACGCCTACACCTCAAATGCAAAATCAAGGCAGTTATGCTTCACAATCTTATATTTGCCATGAAATCAAAAAGAAACATGAAAAGCAGACTTTCTTCATTGTAGTGCCTGTTTTGCAGTGTTGTGATGCAGCTTTATTGAACTGATATAAAGAAGAATGCTTGGTATAGTCAGGAAAATGGGCATTGAAGAAACAGCACAATGAAGCATTTGTGAATTCCAATCGATTGACATGCGTTGATGCTGCTCCAAACCAAACTCAAGGTAACATGAATTAATTTAACAATGTGATTTTCAGGGACAGTCCAAGGCAACCTTGTTTAATAGAAATAAATTACATGAAAATCTTTTCATTAGCTATGAAAGACAGTACATGTTTCTCTCAGTACATGTTAGAAGTCAATTTAGATGCAGTGGGGGCGGTGATATCCAATGATTAGCCATAAACCACAACATTGACTGAGGGAAACAAAACAAATTACGAATAAAGGTCCAAAGCTGAGTGTTTTACACTGCAGGATAAATGTTTTGCTTTACCCAAATACACAGTTTCAAAGGTACAATGGTGCCCTGAACCTGATTTTTTTTTAACCAATACATGCAGGCTAACATCAATAATCACAGTTGGAATTATTTTTCAGCACCAATACAAAGTTCCTGTTTCAACTGAAATACCATTGGGGAAGGTTTGTTATGGGGTAATACTGGTGGTGTTGGAGCAGGACACTTGTGCATTTTTGCTCAGTTAGGGACCACTGCACTGCCTGTGTCAGAATGCTGAATTAGAAACTGCAACTTTGGAATTTTCTTGTTGATCTGCACATGTCCAACCATAGACCATAAGATATAAAGGCAGAATTAGGCCATTCACCCCATCAAGTGTTCTCTGCCATTCAATCAGGGCTGATGTGTTTCTCAACCCCGTTCTCCTGCCTTCTCTCCCTAACCCTAGCTCTGTCTTAAATACACTCAATGACTTGTCCTCCACATTTTTCTGCAAAATGAGGCACACAGATTGACTTACTCTCTGGCTGAGGAAATTCCTCCCCATCTCAGTTCTAAAGGGTCACCTCTTCAATCTGAGGTTGTGCCCTCAGCTCCTAGTCTCTCCAAATTGTGCAAACAACTCCATATTCACTCTATCCCAGTATTCTGTAAGTTTGAATGATCCTCCTTTATGCTTCTAAACTCCATCAAGTACAGACTCAGTGTCTTCAACTGCTCTTCATTCCTGATGAAGGGCTCCGGCCCGAAACATTAATTTTCCTGCTCCTCGGATGCTGCCTGACCTGCTGTGCTTTTCCAGCAACACACTCTCACCTCATATGACAAGCCCTTCATCCCCGGGATTATTCTTGTAAACCGCCTCTGGACCCCCTCCAATGCCAGCATCCTTCCTTTGATATGGGGCCCAAAACTGCTCACAATATTCCAAATGCAGTCTGACCAGAGCCTTATACACTCCCAACAGTACATAAGGAATAAAAACAGAAGTTGCTGGAAAAGCTCAACAGGTCTGGCAGCATCTGTGAAGAAACATCAGAGTTAATATTTCAATTCCAGTGACCTTTCTTCAGAACTGACTTGGCTTGGAAAAGGTTGGTGTGTAGGAGAGAGTGAGGTCTGCAGATGCAGGAGATCAGAGTCAAGAGTGCGTTGCTGGAAAAGCACAGCAGGTCAGTCAGCATCGGAGGAGCAGGAGAATCGATGTTTTGGGCCGGAGGCGAGAGAAGGAGCGGGGGAGGGGCAAAGAGTAAACAATAGGTGGAGATGAAGCCCAGAGAGAGAATCATAGAGATGTACAGCACGGAAACAGACCCTTTGGTCCAATTCGTCCATGCCGACCAGATATTCCAACCTAATCTAGTCCCACCTGCCAGCACCTGGCTCATATCCCTCCAAACCCTTCCTATTCATATACCCATCCAGATGCCTTTTAAATGTTGCAATTGTTCCAGCCTCCACCACTTCCTCTGGCAGCCCATTCCATACATGTACCACCTTTGGAGTGAAAAAGTTGCCCCTTAAGTCTCTTTTATGTCTTTTCCCTCTCATCATAAACCTATGCCCTCTATTTTCCGGACTTCCCCACTCCCCCCACTGTCTATTTATCCTATCCATGCCACTCATGATTTTATAAACCTCTACAAGGTCACCCCTCAGCCTCCGATGCTCCAGGGAAAAAAGCCCTAGCCTATTCAACCTCTCCCTGTAGCTCAAATCCTCCAAACCTGGCAACATCCTTGTAAATCTTTTCTGAACCCTTTCAAGTTTCACAACATTTTTCCGATAGGAAGCAGACTAGAATTGCATGCAATGTTCCAACAGTGGCCTAACCAATGTCCTGTACAGCCGCAACATGACCTCCCAACTCCTGTACTCAATACTCTGACCAATAAAGGAGGTATTTTTTAAAGAAACGAAGTTGGGCAGACAAAGGAGTGGGAAAAGGTCAGCCTGGGGGGAATGAATAGCTGCTAATGGGGACTATTTGGGCTGACAGTGAGGTGTTTGTGGTGGCGGCCCATGTGATTATGAGGCCTGGTGTGTGGGAGTTGGGGTAAAGATATGGGAGGAGATGCTCAGACCCTGAAATCCTTGAACTTGACATTGAGTCCTGAAGGCTTCCCAAGTGGAAAATGAATTGTTGTTTGTCCAGCTTGCAATGAGATTCACTGTAGCACTGCAGCAAGCCCAAGACACAGATATTTTGGCCAGAGAACACGGTAGTGTGTTGAAATGGCAAGCAACTGGAAGCTCAGGGTCATTTTTACAATCAGAATGTAGATGTTCTGCGAAGCAGTCACCTAGTTTACTCTTTATTTCCCCAACGTAGAGGAGACCACATTGTGAGCAGTGAATACAGTAGGCTCAAGTGTGTGAAGTGCAGGTAAAATGCTGCTTCATCTGGAAGGTGTGTCTAGGACTTTAGATACCGAGGAGGGAGGAGGTTAATCGGCAGGTGTAACACCGGCTGTGATTGGTATGGCAAGGTTCCCCAGGGTGTAGCGAGGTGTTGGGAGTGGAGAAGGAGTAGACCATGTGTCTGGAAGGAATGGTCCCTGTGGAAGGCTGACAAGGGAAGGAAGGAGAATATGCATCTGGTGGTGACACCCTGTTGGAGGTGGCAGAAATGGCAGCCAATGATCCTTTGGATGTGGATGCCAGTGAGATGGTAGGTTAGGACAAGGGGCTCCCTATCACTATTGTGCGAGGGAAGAGAGGGATGAGGACTGAAGTACGGGAGATGGGTCAGACACAGCTGAGGACCCTGTCAACAATGGTCCTGGGGAATCTTGGTTGAGGAAGAAGGTGGACATTTGGGGCACCCCAGACTGAAACAGATGCGACAGAGAAAATGGGAGACTGCAATAGAGTCTTTACAGGAAGCAGGGTGTGAGGATGTATAGTGAAAGTAACTGTGGGGGTCATTGAGTTTGTAGTCGACATTGGTGGCCAGCCTATCCCCAGAAATGGAAACAGAGATATTGAGGAAGGGAAGGAAGAAGCTGGAGATGGAATAGTTGAAGATGAGAGTGGGATAGAATTTGGAAGCAAAATTGGCAAATCTTTTCATTTCCGGATAAGAGAAGGAGGCAGAACCAATGATGTCATCGATGTCTTGGAGAAAGAGTTGTGGGGAGGGACCAGAATAGGAGTGGAACAAGGAATGTTCCACAGACCCCACAAAGAGACAGGCATAACTGGCCCATGCAGGTACCCATGATTCCCACCATTCCCCCTTCGCCCCTCCCCACCACCCCCCAAACTTAAGACAGTGAGAGAAGTTAAAAGAGAAATTGTTCAGGGTGAGGATGAGCACGTCCAGGTGGAGGAGGGTGGTGGTGGTTGGAAACGGTTCAGGCCTTTGTTCCAAAAAGAAGTGGAGAGTCCTGGGATCATCCAGGGATGAATGATGGACTGTGTAAAAGGATTGCATTTCCATGGTAAAGAGGAGGCAGCTAGAACCCGCAAGACTGGAAATTTCTGAAACTGATGTAAAGCATCAGAAGGATCACAAATATAAGTTGGAAGGGATTGGACAAGGGCAGAAAAGATTGAGTTAAGTCAAAAGTGAGTTCTGTGGGGCAGGAGTAGGCAGAAACAACGGTCTGTCGAGACAGTCCTATTTGTGAATTTTGGGATGGCAGTGGGAGCAAGCTGTGTGGGATTAGGAGACTATCAGCATGGAGGCAGTGGGGAGGAGAACATCAGATGAAATGAGATTAGTGACCACAGGGGACACAATGGCCTGATGTTCCAGGATGGGGTCAAGGTCCGGGGGGAGATGGGAGAGGTATATGAGAGCTGACGCTCAGCTTCTGCAATGTACTACAACAGCACTACACTTCTGAGCGGGCTTAATTACAAAGGCAAGGAAAGGCTGGATGTGAGAACAAATAGTGCAATCAGTTCAGAGGGAGATAGGTTGGCATGGGTCAGGTGACCAATGTCATGTCGACAGTTTTCAATGAAAACTGTCTTTTTGTGAAAAAAGTTTTATTTTAATGTCTTTTCTTTCCTGTTCAGCTGTCAATGAAGATCCTTCAATCAGGCAGCCTGATAGAATCACTTCACTGCCACACAAGAATATCATTAAAGAACTCTGCAATCTGCTATAAACGTTATTACAAGATGTTTGAGGTGAAATTCTGGTCTGATAATTGACAGATCTCATGATGCCCTTTACTTCGATGTCAGTAGTGAACAATATCACTTTGCTACAGGCAGCAATCTCCAGAATAATATATTTGTTAACACTTGGTGATATCCAGAAACCCTGTTTCTTGGATTGTTCTGAACTGATTTACTGCAGTGAGAATAAACTGGGAAAACATCACCATTCGTGTTGAATTCTTAGACTTTTTTGCCTTTTCTATCTATATGCAAATTTTGTGCTCCATTTTTAGGAAAGAAATCTATCAGTTTGTCATCTAAGTAGGAACTTGCTGAGCAGTAGCTGATATCTACGTTATATGGGATTGTGAAGCTGAGGCAAGAATATTGGTAGTTGCTGATTTCCTTGAAGTCCTCATCTCTAGCTCATTCAGCCTCCACCATTCCCCTATCTATTTTTCTTCCTCACTGCCTCTTTCTCTCTTTTCTCTTCTCCTACCTTTACCCATCTCTCCTTTCCGGTTCACTTTGCCACTCACTTCAATCTTTTCTCTTTCCTCTGCTTCACTAACTTTTCCTCTGAGCCTTCCCTTTCTCTTTATCCTTATCCTTCTTCGTTGGTCTATGGGTGGTCTCCCACTCGCTCTTACTCTTCCCCTATTCTTTGCCTCTCTCTATTTCATCATCCCCCTCTCCCTTATCATAATTCCTGGGTAATTTTCCCTCTTTTTTTTCTCTCCTCCCTTGTCCCCATCCCCTCCATTACTCTTCACTCACTTCTGTTGTCTCTCTCTTCACTGCTCTTCCTCTCCCTTTGCCCTACACTTTGATTTATTTCCTCTCATGTTGCCCTGGTCCAGGACCAATTACCATCTCACCCCACATGGCCTCAGTATTGCACACTGTGGAACATTTATATGTGTAGCAGAACTATCAGAGATTGTGTCAGCTTCAGTTCTATATGCAATGTGATACTTTCCTTTCTTTATTCCTTATCGGAATACGTAGATTGTTAGTAAAGTCAGAATTTGTTGGCAATCCCCAATTGCTCTCAAATTGATTGGCTGTCTGGGAAATTTCACAGTCAACAGCATTACAATGGGTCTGAAATCACATCTAAGTCAAATTGGGAAAGAATGGTGGATTCTACTTCCTTAAAGGAAATGAGTGAACCAGCAGAGCTGTTACAACAGTTGACATTGCAATTGTTTTAATTCCACAGTTACTAATTGAAATTAAATCTCAACATCTGACACAGTGGGATTTGAACCAATGTCCTGAAAGCATTCGCCTGGGTCTCTGAATTTCCAGGTCCATTGCACCACCACCTGCTTGTACAGATGAGGAATATTATGACATATTTTCAATAAGTCACAATCAAAAATTAGGCTTATGTGAATCACACAAAATTGGGCATAAACTACCACTCTTTTAATTAGCAGCCTCCAGTACAGTCCTTGTTGAAAATTAATTGATGCAAAACTATTCATTATCCTCTATATATTAAATAAACTACAATTGTCATTTAATTACATGCATTTAGTGCTTAATAGTTTTACCAATATCATCTTCTTTCCAATTTTTTTCTGAAGTAGGTGACAGGCATATCATAGCTAGCAGAAATCATGTTTAATTATTGCTCACTTTAAGAACTGCCATAAATTAGTTACAACATGAAACAGTTTGGGTTCACAAAATGTAAAATGTCAAGGCCTTGGTTTGACTATGTAGTTTACACTAACAACAGTTTTCCACCTGATAATGGACAGTTATTGAGACTTTGTGACTGATCAACAAGTAATGATATGCTGGCAACAGTGTCTGCAAAGTGCTTCCAGAGCACAGCCTGCCTGAGGAGCCCATATGGATTAGTGCCTTGTGGTGCCCTCTGGACCAAACCTGGTACTTCAGTTTATAACCATGCTGACTTTTACTTGTTAAAATTAAGATTAAAAACCTGCTTAAATTGAGTTATGTTGATGTAAGTTTTCAGTGCTTTTTTGAGTTATGGCTTATCATTTCAATTGATATCTCATACAGCAAATATTTCAGGAATCATTGAGCAAAATTATCAGAAAATACGTGGTCAGCCATCGATGTTGAATTAAACCAATTTCTGCAAATTGAGATCACTAAACAATGAGTTGAATGACTAGTTAATCTGATTCTTAATGTTGTAAAGGACTTTGGGAAAACCCCTTGTTTTCACCCAAAATAGTGCTATAAGGTATTGTATACTCAATGTATTGGTAAACTGAACTTAAGATCACATCTCATTTGACATAAAAAACAAGTCTTGATATCTAGCACCAAGCTCATTTAACCACCATTTTCAATTCTCCTTAAACTCAGTGCCTTTGAACATAATTATGTTGTAATAAAAAATTAATAAGAATTTAATTAAGTTATTTGATTGCAAAATACACAATTATCTGTGCAAGATTATTTTGGTGTACTGGACGCATTGAGCAGTCACATATTCCACGTGATTAATGTTAAAATTTGTTAAAGGCATTGGGGGTGAGAGAGGTTGATTTTGTGGAGTTTGCACTATCAGTAAAGACTGTGTTTGTAGTCTTGTGCTTTTTTAAAACTGTGACTGAGTGAGAAAGAACTGTTTTGAAACCCAAGGATTTGCAAAGATGGTTGCATGTTTAAAAGTAAGGGATTTGACTTCTGTTGTGAACCCTGTTTACGTAGTTGTGGATTCCTGCAATGTTAAAAATCACACAACACCAGGTTATAGTCCAACAGGTTTAATTGGAAGCACACTAGCTTTTGGAGCGCCGCTCCTTCATCAGGTGGTCGTGAAGGAGCAGCACTCCGAAAGCTAGTGCTTCCAATTAAACCTGTTGGACTATAACCTGGTGTTGTGTGATTTTTAACTTTGTACACCCCATTCCAACACCAGCACCTCCAAATCATGATTCCAGCAATGTGTAGATGAATTGAGCCGAGGGGTTGTTTAAATTTGAAGTTGATTGTGGTAGACTAGCGCCAGTTGTCAATGAAAAAGTTGATTGGTTGTTAGGTAACAAGCACCTGTGAATAAGACAGAAATAAACTGGTCAGTCCTGAAGAGAAACTATCAGGTCTGCAGCAGCCAGAAGCCTCGTGCTCTCAGCTCTCAGTAGAAAGCAACTTTGAAGCAAAAGAAAATCAACTTACCTTTCCTTCAGCAAATGTTGCAAATTATGACGTTAAATTGGATTAGTCAGACTCCTGTTCAAAAGTGAACCAGCCACCGTGTGTCTCTTACAAACCAGTTGGAAAATGAAGGGTTGAAGAAATACCTTCAGATCAGCAAGACCAACTCAACAGACCATGTGAATAAAGTCCATTGGAATGATTTTTCTTCAGTTTTTCCTCTGCCCATATGTTTATTTTACCCTACTTATGTTTATTTGTGTTTTTTTAAATTCACTCACAGGATGTAGGTATCTCTGGCTAGGCCAGCAGTTATTGCACATCCCTAGTTGCCCAGAAGATAGAAAAGAGCCAAACACATTGAGTGTGGACCAGACCAGGTAAGGATGGGACTTTACATCCGTAAAGGATATTAGTGAACCAGGTAGGTTTTTCCCTATCAATCGGCAATGGATTTGTGGTCATCATTAAACTCTTAATTCCAGACTTTGATTGAACTCCAATTCCACCAACTGCCATTGCTTGTTTTGAACCTGGATCCCAGAAAGTTAAGTGGGACTCTAGATTAATAGTCCTGCAATAATACCTCGAGACCATCACCTCCCTGCCTGTACGAAAGCAGGATTTTATAAGAGGTTTTGAGTTTACTCAACCTGTAGCTAGAATCCAATGACATGTAATAAATACTAATTCTTATTAAGAGCACCTATCTATCCAGCTTTCTATCAACCTGGATCTGAAATCTGAAAGTATGCACGCTTCATATCAAATATGTAACTGTTGTGATGACCCTGGGAGCAGTGGGGCTTGATTATCAGCAGTTACCCCAGACAGGGGTGACATTGGGGACAGTGATTGTTAACTCGGGAGAGTTCCTTGGAAGAACTAGTGGGCCTCAAACATTTCAGTCTCTAACACTTTGCCCAATCTATACTGCCAAAAATTTCACATCCATATGTAGTTTGTTCTGTGGAGATCATTTACAGTATCAATTTTTCAGAGCATAGATGTTAAATTATCTCAGAGTATCTCAATTACTTATTGAATCATACTGTACAAAAATAACCATTGAGTCTATACTGCCAAAGCTATGCTAAATGTAAGCTAGTCCCTACTCCATAAGTAATAGAACATAGAACATAGAACATTACAGCGCAGTACAGGCCCTTCGGCCCTCGATGTTGCGCCGCCCTGTCATACTAATCTGAAGCTCATCCCACCTACACTATTCCATGTACGTCCAAATGCCTGCCCAGTGACGACTTAAATGCACTTACACTTGGTGAATCTACTACCGTTGCAGGCAAAGCATTCCATACCCTTACTACTCTATGAGTAATATTTATGCTTCTGTTTTTAAGTCTACTCAGCAACTAATCAACAGCCAACTAGTAACTTAAAATTAATAATAAGGCTGGTGCTTTTGTGGCAGGGTTGTAGTGTTCCTAACTCTGGCCCAGGAGACTGAGTTCAAGTCATACCTACTCCAGAAGTGAGTCATAAAATCTGTGAACAGGTTAATTAGAAAATATTATAACGGAAGCATTCATTATTCAGCTTTTTCAAAAACTAAAACACTGTAGGCTCATTTTAAATTATTCAATGGGCTTTATTTAGGCTTTATGGTTTGAACCATTCAGAAGGATAAGACTTCTAGTTTTTTTGAAAAAAAGGAAAATAAATGCAAAATAATTTGAATCCTGGAATGCTAAATTGAATGTAGAAAATGCTGTGCAGTATTTGTGAAAAGAGAAACAGAGTTAACATTTTTATGAATGAAGAGTCATACCAGACTTGAAGTATTAATATTCAGGAGATATTGGTATGATCCCAGTTAGGATTGGCCAGATATTTGTTTGGATTTGCCAATAAAGACATGAGGGAGGAGCTGGCCAGGGTTGATTGAAAGGGGAGCTGAACAGGAAGGATGGTTGAGCAGCAATGGCAGGGGTTTCTGGGGGTAATTCAAGAGACATAGCTGAAATTCCATCGCAGTAAAGAAGAAAAACACTAAGGGGAGGATGAGGCAACTATGGCTGACAGGGAAGTCAGGGACAGCATAAAAACAAAATAAAAATCATACAATGTGCTGAAGATTAGTGGGAAGCAAGAGGATCGAGAAGAATTTATGAACCAGCAAAGGATAACTAAAAAAGCAATAAGGGTAGAGAAAATGAAATATGAGGATAAGCCAGCTCGTAGAATAAAGAGATTTGTAAGAGTTTTTTAGGTAACTAAAATGTAAGAGAGAGGCAAGAGTAAACATTGGCCATTAGAAAATGAGGCTGGGCAAGTAGTAACGGGGGCAAAGAAATGGTGGAGGAACTGAATAGATGCATTACAATAGTCTTCACAGTGGAAGAAACCAGTAGCATACCAGAACTTCAAGAGAGTCAGGGGGCAAAGGTGAGTGTGGAGGCCATCACTATGGAGAAGATGCTGGGGAAGTTGAAAAGTCTGAAGGCAGAGAAATCACTTAGATCAGATGGACCACAACATAGAATTCTGAAGGAGATAGCTGAGGGGATGGTGGAGACAGCAGTGGATTCCAGCAATCATTTGGGTTAGAGATGGTGCCAGAGGACCAGAAAATGGCTAACATAACACCCCTCTTTAAAAAGAGAGAGAGATAGAAGATTGGAAATTATAGGCCAGTTAGTTTGACCTCAGTTGCTGGTAAGATTTTAGAGTCCATTATTAGGGATGAGATTGCAGAATACTTGGAAGGGCTGAGTCAACACAGCTTTGTCATTCCCGATAAATCATTTAGAAGTCTTTGAGGAGGTACCGAGCAAGTTAGATGAGGGGGAACCAGTGGATGTGATCAAAGTGCTGCCATATACACAATGGGAGGTGGGGGGGACAGTGGGGGCAGTTAGCTCAGTTAGTCAGACAGCTACTTTGTAATTGCAGAATGATGCCAACAGTGCAAGTTCCTTTCCTATGACTGGCTGAGGGTATTATGAAAGTCTTACCTTCTCAGCCTCTTCATCATCTGAGATGTGGCAACCAATGGGTTAAACCACCACAAATCATCTCTCTCAAAAGAATAGAGCAGTCCTATGATTCACTGTATTTTTCCTATTTACATGCACAATGGCTTAAACATTCTTCTTCTGTGCTGCATCATTCTGTCTGGATCTCAGATATAAGAATGCTGCTCCATGCTGTTCCTGTCCTTTTGTCTGAGGTCTCACAGAAGAGTGTCATGTAAAAAAAAAGAGTCCTCAGCAAATGCAAGGAATATAAAAATCTGAGGATTTTTGCATTAAATTATAAAGCTCCTGGATCAGTCCAAGCCAGAGCTACTAATTAAGATTAGTAAACATGAGATAAAAATACAGAGAGCTGTAAATGACCGACTGCAAATAAATATCAGCAGGAGCGTCTTGTTTTTGTTTAGGAAATATTTAATTATCGATATTTTTAGTTCCTCATACAAGGAACTATTTCCCAAGAGAGTACTCCTGGAAAATGATGCATCCATCATATCTTTGAATGTTGATTGGACAAAAACGTTCTTACATAAAAAGAAAATATACAGTAGGGATCTGTTGAATTCTCTGATTAATTTGTGAATGATGGTACTCGCTTTCCTTCCTGATTCCATTGATCTAAACATCCATTCCCTCCACAGCCAGGCAGTTTGATGGTAAAACACACAATGTGGAAATTGCACTGTTCAATTCTCCAACATCCCGACAATCCACAACCTCAAACACCTCAAAGGACAAGGGCAGCAGATAGATGGGACCTTTACATGCCCTCTCTAAAGCAAACAACTCATTGCTCCTTTACAATCACTCGGACAAAATACTGGAACTGCCTCGCCCACAGCACTGTGAGTGTCCCGACACCACACTGAGTGCAGCAGTTCAAGAGAGCCGCTCATCCAACACCCTCCCAAAGGAGACTAGGGATGGGCAAGAAATGTTAGTCCAGGCAGTGATACTGACATTCCATGAAAAGAATTAAAAAATTGAATATTTGGCTTGTTGTGGGTTTATCACCAAAAGTTACCTTTCATTCAGCTACTCATTAAGAACATTCACAAACAGGAAAGTTCTGAAGCAATGATTTAACATTTTTTCATATAGCAACCAAAAATAACCCCTCAAGTAAGCAAGTATTGCCTGATTAAGGGTGAAATCTGGTCAGGATTTTAACCACCAGTGTTCTATCTCTGGACATGTACAGGGTTTGCAGCGCCGTTATTTATTCTGGTGTTGACTTGTTCTGGTGTTAGATCCTAATGCAATTTTCTTTCTTGCAGCGTGACATTATTGATATTATTTCTTTAGATGTTTTTCATGCCCACCATTAATTATACTTTCAGATGCCTCAAGTCTGTAGCTTGCCTTCTCTCCAAATGTGACTCCTTTGTTCCTTGTCACATTCAGGTTAGCTGCCTGTTAAAACACAGCCTTTTCCTGCAATTAATCTCTTTACTTCAGGACATTACTTCTGCAGCCAGGTCTTAATTGCTCATTTGTCATAATGGCAGCAGATTATCAAGCATGTTGGGGCAGTATGGTAGCTCAGTGGTTAACACTTCTGCCTCACAACACCAGGAATCTGGGTTCCAAACTTGGGCGACTGTGTGGAATTTGCATATTCTCCCTGTGTCAGTGTGAGTTTCCTCCAGGTATTCCAGTTTCCTCCCATTGTCCAAAGATGTGCAGGTTAGGTGGGCTGGCCATGGGAAATGCAGGATTTCAGGAATAGAGTAGTGGGTGGGTTGCTCTTCAGTAGGTCAGTGTAAACTCGATAGGCTGAATGGCCTGTTTCCATGCTGCATGGTTCTATGCTGAAAATGTGTTGCTGGGAAAGCGCAGCAGGTCAGGCAGCATCCAAGGAACAAGGGCTTATGCCCGAAACGTCGATTCTCCTTTTCCAGCAACACATTTTTGGCTCTGATCTCCAGCATCTGCAGTCCTCACTTTCTCCTCCTGCATGGTTCTATGACCATTCAGTGTTATCTCCTCTCTCCCAGCAACCAGCTTGTTTATGCTGTTTTTGTAGTCCTTTCTTCCCAGGGATGGTTAATTCACAAGTCTTCTGTGGCTATCCCCATTTCAAACAAGTATGCTGCTTTGTCAATGTAGGGGGTGATGGATTCTCAGGGAATGTAGCACGAACAGCCAAGTTTCTGGTATTGAGATTGGCTCTACTGTAATGAGGGGTACATCAGGTTCCAAGTATTTGATTATGACAGTGGACTCTCTAGTCAGAGGCGCAGACAGATGTTTCTGCAGCCAGCAGTGAAAAATCAGAATGGTGTGTTGCCTCCCTGGTGTCAAGATCAAGGATATCTCAGAGAGGCTGCAGAATGTTCTCAAAGGGGAGAGGGACCAGCAGGAGGTCATTATATGCATTGGAACTAACAATATAGGAAGGGAAACGGATGAGGTTCTGAAGGGACAATACAGAATGTTAGGCAGAAATTCAAAAAGGATCTCCGTGAGAGTAGTAATATCTGGATTATTCCCAGTGCTACGAGCTGATGAAGGTAGGAATAGGAAGATAGAGCAGATGAATGCATGGCTGAGGAGCTGGTACAGGGTAAAGGGGCTCACATTTTTGCATAATTGTAAACTCTTCTAGGGTAAAAGAGACCTGTACAAGAAGGATGGATTGCAGTTGAATGGGAAGGGGACTAACATACTGGCAGGGAGATTTGCTAGAGTTGCTCGGAAGGATTTAATCTAGTAAGGTGAGGATGTATAGGGTGGGAGCTTCCCAGGGAACTGGTGAGGAAAGAGATCAATTTGAGACTGGTACAGTCGGGAAAAGGAGTGAGTCAAACAGTCAGGGCAGGAAGGAAAAAGGCAGAGAACAAGGTAGGGCTGATAAATTAAACTGCATTTACTTCACTCCAAGGGACCTAACAGGGAAGGCAGATGAACTCAGGCCATGGTTAGGAACATGGGGCTGGGATATCATAGCAATCACAGAAATGTGGCTCAGGGATGGACAGGACTGGCAGCTTAATGTTCCAGGATACAAATGCTACAGGAAGGATAGAAAAGGAGGCAAGAGAGGAGGGAGAGTGGCATTTTTGCTAAGGGATGGCATTACTGCTGTGCTGAGGGAGGATATTTCTGGAAATACATCCAGGAAAGTTATTTGGGTGAAACTGAGAAATGAGAAAGGGATGATCACCTTATTGGGATTGTATTATATACCCCCTAATAGTCAGCGGGAAATTGAGAAACAGATTTGTAAGGAGATCTCAGTTATCTGTAAGAATAATAAGGTGGTTTTGGTAGGAGATTTTAACTTATCAAACATAGACTGGAATTGCCATAGTGTTAAGGGTTTAGATGGGGAAGAATTTGTCAAGTGTGTACAAGAACATTTTCTGATTCAGTATGTGGATGTAACTATTAGAGAAGGTGCAAAACTTGACCTACTCTTGGAAAATAAGGCAGGGCAGGTGACTGAGGTGTCAGTGGGAGAACACTTTCGGGCCAGGGACCAGAATTCTATTAGTTTTAAAATAGTGATGAAAAAGGGTAGACTGGATCTAAAAGTTGAAGTTCTAAATTAGAGGAAGACTAATTTTGATCATATTAGGCCAGAACTTTCAGAAGCTGAGGTGCAGATTTCGCAAGTCAAATGACGACTGGAAAATGGGAAGCCTTCAAAAATGAGATAACGAGAGTCCAGAGACAGTATGTTCCTGTTAGGGTGAAAGGAAAGGCTGGTAGGTGTAGCGAATGCTGGATGTCTAAAGAAATTGAGGATTTGGTTAATAAAAAGGACGCATATGTAAGATATATGAGAGAAATCAGGAGGGCAAAAAGGGGACATTAGATTGCTTTGGCAAATAGGGTTAAGGAGAATCCAAAGGGATTTTATAAATACATTGAGGGCAAAAGGGTAACTAGTGAGAGAATAGGGCCCTCAAACATCAGCAAGGCAGCCTATGTGTGGAGCTGCAAGAGATGGGGGAGATACTAAGTGAGTATTTTGCATTTGTGTTTACTGTGGAGAAGGACGTGGAAGATATATAATGTGGGGAAATAGACAAGTGACATCTTGAAAAATGTCCATATTGCAGAAGAGGAGGTGCTGGATGTCTTGAAACACAAAGAAGTGGATAAATCCCCAGGACCTGATCAGGTGTACCCTAGAACTCTGTGGGAAGCTAGAGAAGTGATTGCTGGGTCCCTTGCTGAAATATTTGTATTGTCGATAGTCACAGGAGAGGTGCCGGAAGACTGGAGGTTGGCTAACGTGGTGACACTGTTTAAGAAGGGTGGTAAGGAAAATCCAGGGAACTATAGACCAGTGAGCCTGATGTCGGTGGTTGGCAAGTTTTTGGAGAGAATCCTGAGGGACAGAATTTACATGTATTTGGAAAGGCTAGGACTGATTAGGGATAGTCAACATGGCTTTGTGCGTGGAAAATTAACAAAGAGCATTGATGAAGGCAGAGTGATAGACGTGGTCTATATGCACTTCATTAAGGCATTCAACAAGGTTCTTCATGAGAGACTGATTAGCAAGGTTAGATCTCATGGAATACAGGGAGAACTAGCCATTTGGATACAGAACTGGCTCAAAGGTAGAAGACAGAGGGTAGTGGTGGAGGGTTGCTTTTCAGACTGGAGGCCTGTGACCAGTGGAGTGCCATAAGGATCGGTGCTGTGTCCACTGCTTTTCGTCATTTATATAAATTATTTGGATGTTAACATAAAGAGGTACATTTAGTAAGTTTGGAGATGACACCAAAATTGGAGGTGCAGTGGACAGCGAAGAGGGTTACCTCAGATTACAACAGGATCTGGATCAGATGGGCCAATGGGCTGAGAAGTAGCAGATAGAGTTTAATTTAGATAAATTCGATGTGCAGCATTTTGGAAAAACAAATCAGAGCAGGACTTATACGCTTAATGGTAAGGTCCCAGAGAGTGTTGCTGAACAAAGAGACCTTGGAGTGCAGGTTCATAGTTCATTGAAGGTAGAGTCACAGGTATATAGGATAGTGAAGAAGGCATTTGGTATGCTTTCCTTTATTGGTCAGAGCACTGAGTATAAGAGTTGGGAGGTCATGTTGCAGCTATAAGGACATTGGTTAGGCCACTTTTGGAAGAATGCATGCAGTTCTGGTCTCCTTCCTATCGGAAGGATGTTGTGAAACTTAAAATAGTTCAGAAAATATTTACAAGGATGTTGCCAGGATTGGAGGATTTGAGCTATAGGGAGAGGTTGAATAGGCTGGATTTGTTTTCCCTGGACTGTTGGAGGCTGAGGGGTGACCTTATAGAGGTTTATAATATCATGAGGGGTATGGATAGGATAAATACACAATATCTTTTCCTGGGGTAGGGAAGTCCAGAACTAGAGGGGATAGGTTAACGGTGAGAAGGGAAAGATATAAAAAAGACCTAAGGGGCAACTTTTTCACGCAGAGGGTCGTACGTGTATGGAATGAGCTGCCAGATGGAGGCTGGTACAATTACAACATTTAAAAGGTATCTGGATGGGTATTTGAATAGGAAGGGTTTGGAGGGATATGGGCTAAGTGCTGACAAACTGGACTAGATTAGGTTTAGGATAGCTGGTCGGCATGGGTAAGTTGGACTGAAGGGTTTGTTTCCGTGCTGTACATCTCTATGACTCTCTTTGACTCTATGTTGCTGTAACTCCTATTATAACAGTTCCTCGTTCCTTTCATCTAAAGAAATAGATTATCCTACAAGAGTTTTTACTGCATCTTTCAATCCAAGTGTAATGTTTATACAGTATTTGTTGATTTTTCAATCCATCAGCAGTTATTAAAATTCTGAAGTGTATGTTGTCACAGGCAGTTCCAAGAATCATAAGAGTATAGATGACATCCTTTGGCCCATGAAGTCTGTACTGCCAAAGTGTACATTAATGTATAATCAGTTTATTTTTTAAAAAATTGAAAGAATAAAACTGCACACAAGGTGAAATACTTCATTGTAATTTTAATTTTGAGCAGTGGTATGTATGGTGTGATATCAGTTCAGCTCCCTGTATGATATCCCTTGTGCTTTTCATTTGCATCGACTCTCTGGCTTTGAAATCTGCAGAAATGACTGCTCGATATCCAGGAGATTTAGTGGAAGGGAATAATGACAATTAAATGTCACCATTGCTTTAATTCATTTGGATCAAGCATATCTCCTGGGCATTGCCAAAAAGATGGAACTTCGTATGTGCAAAGGCATGTACTTTGAAAGAATAAATCAAAAACCTGATTTCTAAAATAACTTAGAGACAATAATACCAGTTTGAAATAATTGCTATGTTGATTCAGTAAACAGTTGATCATATTGATGAAAACTAAATCCCACATTGATATCGTTAGGAGCTAACACTGTGGATGTTTCCCAATTCATTAGAACTCCAGGCAGGATACCCCAAACTGTTAAGCTCCCTGATGAATAGGGATGAACTGACTCCCTTACTTTATTCACCCATACCCTTGCAACAAAATTAATTCAAACAAGAGGACCTTTCCCTTGTGCATACGGATTCAAATGAGCTTATGTTTTAAAAGGAGCCAATTTATCCAGACTTTCTTGAATGACTAGAGATTGAGTTCATTAATTACTAAAAATGAGAATAATTAATAATGTAACACACACACAAACTAGAAATAAGAGGTGAGTGCAAGAAATATTGAAAAGAAAAGTAATGCAGATCAGTTTCTCAATTGTTCATCATCAAGAGTAGATAATAAGACCATAAGACATAGGAGCGGAAGTAAGGCCATTCGGCCCATCGAGTCCACTCCGCCATTCAATCATGGCTGATGGGCATTTCAACTCCACTTACCCGCATTCTCCCCGTAGCCCTTAATTCCTTGTGACATCAAGAATTTATCAATTTCTGCCTTGAAGACATTTAGCATCCCAGCCTCCACTGCACTCTGCGGCAATGAATTCCACAGGCCCACCACTCTCTGGCTGAAGAAATGTCTCCGCATTTCTGTTCTGAATTTACCCCCTCTAATTCTAAGACTGTGTCCACAGGTCCTAGTCTCCTCGCCTAACGGGAACAATTTCCTAGCGTCCACCCTTTCCAAGCCATGTATTATCTTGTAAGTTTCTATTAGATCTCCCCTTAATCTTCTAAACTCCAATGAATACAATCCCAGGATCCTCAGCCGTTCCTCATATGTTAGACCTACCATTCCAGGGATCATCCGTGTGAATCTCCGCTGGACATGCTCCAGTGCCAGTATGTCCTTCCTGAGGTGTGGGGACCAAAACTCGACACAGTACTCCAAATGGGGCCTAACCAGAGCTTTATAAAGTCTCAGTAGCACAACAGTGCTTTTATATTCCAACCCCCTTGAGATAATTGACAACATTGCATTCGCTTTCTTAATCACGGACTCAACCTGCATGTTTACCTTTAGAGAATTCTCAACTAGCACTCCCAGATCCCTCTGTACTTTGGCTTTACAAATTTTCTCACCGTTTAGAAAGTAATCCATGCTTCTATTCTTTTTCCCAAAGTGCAAGACCTCGCATTTGCTCACATTGAATTCCATCAACCATTTCCTGGACCACTCCTCCAAACTGTCTAGATCCTTCTGCAGCCTCCCCACTTCCTCAGTACTACCTGCCTGTCCACCTAACTTTGTATCGTCGGCAAACTTCGCTAGAATGCCCCCAGTCCCTTCATCCAGATCATTAATATATAATGTGATCAGCTGCGGCCCCAATAATGAACCCTGCGGGACACCGCTTGTCACCGCTGCCATTCCGAAAAAGAACCTTTTATCCCAACTCTCTGCCTCCTGTCAGACAGCCAATCCTCTATCCATACCAGTAGCTCATCTCGAACACCATGGGCCCTCACCTTGCTCAGCAGCCTCCCATGTGGCACCTTATCAAAGGCCTTTTGGAAGTCTAGGTAGACCACATCCACTGGGTTTCCCCGGTCTAACCTACTTGTTAACTCTTCAAAGAACTCCAACAGGTTTGTCAGGCATGACCTCCCCTTACTAAATCCATGTTGACTTGTTCTAATTCGACCCTGCTCTTCCAATAATTTAGAAACCTCATCATTAATGATGGATTCTCGAATTTTACCAACAACCGAGGTTAGGCAAATTGGCCTATAATTTTCCATCTTTTGCCTTGATCCTTTCTTGAACAAGGGGGTTACAACAGCGATCATACACTCATGACTGTGGCCAAAGTCTGCTCTAACTCCATTTACAAGTTTGTTGATGACACCACTGTAGTGGGTTGGATCTCAGACAGAGCATGGGAAAGAAGTAGACTGCTTAGCGGCATGGGGTAAACGCAATAATCTCTCCATCAACGTCAGCAACATGAAGGAGCTGCTCATTGACTTCAGGAAACAGAGCAGAGGACATGCCCCTCTCTACATTAATGGTGCTGAGGTGGAGGTGGTTGACAGCATTAAGTTCCTCAGAGTAACGATCAGCAATAATCTGTCTTGGTCCACCCACATTGATGCCATAGTCAATAAAGTACAACATTACCACTACCTCCTCAGGAGGCTAAGGAAATTCAGCATGACCATAAAGACTCTTACCAACTTTTAAAGATGCACCATTGAAAGCATCCTATCTGGATTCATCATAGAGTGGTATGGTAACTGCTCTGTACAGGCCTGCAAGAATTTACAGAGAGTCATAAACATAGCCCAGTCCATGAAAAGAACCAGCCTTCCATCCATTGGCTCCATCTCTACTTCTGCTACCTCGGGAGAGCAACCGATATAATCAAAGACTCCTGACACCCTGGATATACTCTTGACAACACTCTTCCACTGGGCAGAAAATACAAAAGTTTAAAAACACATACCAACAAAATAAAGAACAGCTTTTTCCCTGCTGTCACCAGACTTCTGAACAGAGTTCTCAAATGTTAATGTTCATCTCTCTTTGCACTTTTTCTGTGGCTGTAACACTGTATTCTACACTCTGTTCTATTACCCTGATGTAGTTTGTACGGTAAGATCAGCCTGTAAAGCAACAAAATAACACTTTTCACTGTACCTCATTACAAGTGACAATAATAAATCAAATCAAATCAAATCAGTAGAGTTTTTTAGTCCAGTCCTTGTGTATTCCTCAAAGGGACAAATATAAAATGTGTCTGCAGTTTAGGACATAATCTGCTCTGATAAACGATCACTGGACTCAAAATGATAACTCCATTTCTTTGTCAACAGTTGCTGGCAGTCCTGCTGACTTTCTCCAGCACTGGTTGTTGTTGTTGATTCCAGGATTTTATTCACTGCAGGCATCTGACTGACTTCAACAAGTAGCCCCAAGGCTTTACTGACCAGACCCCTGACTGCTGTGTTAGCAGCTCCCAACTAATGATGTGTGATTCTCCTGATTAATTGTGATGGCCTTACAGTGCTGACCAATGCCCATTCCCCTGAAAGGTCCTACAGGACTGAACAATGCCCACTCCCCTGACCATGAGCATTGCAAGCTATTGACTGATTGTGATCAAGCCCCTGGACAATGTATAGACAATAATAAAACTGCAGATGCTGGAAATCTGAAACAAAACTAGAAATTGTGGGAGAAATGCAGCAGGTCTGGCAGCATCAATGGAGAGAAAGCAGAGTCAATGTCTAAATCTGGTGACACGTCATCACTGGACTTGAAATGTTGTTTGCTTTCTTCCCACAGAAGCTGCCAGACCTGTTGAGTTTCACCAGGACTTTCATTTTTTTGTGTGCCTGTGGCAGTACCAAACTAACCTGAATAACAGTGGCGTCTTCTTAACTAGACTGAGGACTAGCCTCCACCTGTTTCCAACGTGGTCATTTGGTTAAATAAATGAGTAGTGTGTTTGGCCTGCAGGAAGTTGGCATGTGCTGTAGGTGTGAGATTGGCATCTCAGTGTGTGCCGTGCAGCTAGATGACCCTCCACCAGACACATCCCTACCGTGGCTCAGTGGTTATCACTGCTGCTTCACAGCGCCAGGGACATAGGTTTGATTCCAGCCTTGGACAACTGTCTGGGTAGAATTTGCACATTCTCCCTGTGTCTCCATGGGTCTACTCTGGTTTCCTCCCACCATCCAAAGATGTGTAGGTTAGGTGGACTGGCCATGCTAAATTGCCCATAGTGTCCAGAGGTGTGCAAGCTACGTGGATTAACCACGGGAAATGCAGGGTTACAGGGATAGGGTTAGGTCTGGATGGGATGCCCTTTAAAAGGCAGGTGTGGACTTGATGGACCAGAATCCACATTTTAGCGATTCTACTGACAGGCAGCCTGTTTTAGTGATTGCAATAAAGAGTATGTCACGACAGCACGCTAACAGACAAGGCAAGGTATTGCATGGATGCTGTGGACATCCAGGTGAACATGCTAAGTGAACATACTCTAAGAGAGGATGAGAAAACTCCTGAGAACAATCCTTGAGCTGGGCTCCTGTCCATGTGCACAAAACATCCTTGCTGCAGTTTTTCATTGCTAGAGGCCAGTGCACCCTATAATGCTAGACTCTGCTTCCAGAATGCCCTGCCAATATAGCAGAGAGATGCCATAATGGTCTTAAGGGATTGCCAACTGCTGGATGCCATTGTCTATAAACAAGGACTGCATACGTTTGGTGCCTGTGGATCATTCCTGGGATACTGTTTGGTCCAATGCAACATGGAGGTGTTTTGGAGCAACTGATAACTTAAAACCTGAAGTTTGTAAAACTCTGCTACAAATCTCACCCCAGTGCTGAGGGCTCCTTAAGATCCTGTAAAGGAAGTTCTCCATTTGTGTTTGGTGTTAAGCTGTCCCATTATAAGAAGTAAATATTAGTAGAAGGAATCCTCAGAAAGGAATGAAAATTCATCAAGATAATATGTCTGACCAAGATGTTTACCTAAACTGATCTTGTATTCTCTGCCGATGAGAAGGAAGAAGAATAACTTGTGCAAATTGCTTTAAAAAATTAACAAATGAAGCTGAAAGGTCTATAGGAATGTTTCTTCCATCAAGTGGGGGAAATCAGGATGAAAGGGTCATCAGTTTAAATTTGGCTTGAGCTTCCAAACAATGTATTTTTGCACAAAGAACAGGATCTGCATGAAACTAGAACATCAAAATGCAAATTAAATTGCAATGTTTAAAGGCTGGGAGGAGCCGGTTGGGAAGTAATGGTACTAACGGATGAAATGACAAATCAGGATGAAGCGGCCTGATCCCACAAAAGAGTGAAGATCATTTGTATAATTAAAGAATGTTTCTTGCAAGATCAATACGTCCAATTAAATCTCTGTCTAATTAAAGAACGTTCAATACGGATTCTGCTCCAATCATTCAATCTCCATATATAAATGCAAGCTCATTCCTTCTGCTTGGCAGGGCAATCAACCACAATTAAGCCTCCCAGGAAGTAATCAGGCAGGGCTCTTGTGGTTCATTGGTAGTGTCCATACCTCTGAACCAAGAGGCCTGCATTCAAGTCCCACCTGCCACAATTGTATGTCATAACATGTCTAAAATAGTTGATTAAAATAGCTATGTTTTAAGAATGGAAAATAATCTTGCCTTTGAAAGAAGAATGCCAAAAAATATTTTGCAATTTTTTGCACAATATCAGAAGCCCCAAGCCCCAATGGAAATGTTATTGATGTCTAACAGTTTAACTAAAAAGCTGTTGTCTTTGTAGCTCCCCTGATTATATTTTTAAAAAAAACACCTTGTTGGCATATGCATGCTAGCTGGCAAAGCTTTATGATGTAGTTTAAGCTTCAAGAAATACTTAGCATGAAATGCGAAAGGTCACAAATCTTGATACAGATAAGAATAGTCATAGGTCACTTATCATCCTGAGAAAGAGACCTTTTGAATAGTAGATAAAAATACAGAAAGCATTGAAAAGGTAAAGATTGCAAAATTCTTCCTGTCAACATTTAGCTTCTGCTAGTTTTTCATTGACAAACAAATTTTTCCATTTTATATTCATATTGCTTTTTTGGGTAAATTTACTGACAGAACAATATTCTGCAAAACGGAGAGGAAAAGGGTAGAGAAAAATAGCTTACATCATGGAGAAAGTAATCAACATATCAGGAATAGAGCTAAAAGTCAGATATAAGCAACAGGTAAGAGATAATTTGGGATATCCCAAAAATATGTTAAGATACGAGAAAGAAAAGTTGCTTTTATATCTTTTGAACTCTGTGCACACTTTGGACAAAATAGAAACTATCAGTTAACTATGCTATTAAAACGTATTCATACAGATTGCAGTAAAGAATCCCTTTAAGACAAAACTTGCATTTTTATTTCAACTAAAATGCTGTGCTCACTGATCTACTGGCTTCTGGAAAGGCACTACCTCACGTTTAACAATTTACAAATCCTGTCACAGCCTCACTCCTTCCAAGTGTTCATTCACATACATATTCAAGGTTGTGAGTTTGCTTCCCCTCTATTGTCCTCCCAGGCAGAGCTTTCGAGATTCCCACCACTCTCTGCCTGAAAGCATTTTCCTCAAATGTCCTCCAAACCTCCTGCTCTTCGTTCTAGAATTCTGCTGCCTCACTATTGACCCATCAACTGAGAAAAATAGCTGCTTCCAATTCACTCTGTCCATGATCCTCATAATTTTATACACCTCAGTCAGGTTCTCCCTCAGCCTTCTCTGAGAAGGGCAGATGGAGTTCAATCCAGGCAAATGTGAGGTGATGCATTTTGGGAAGTCTAATTCTAGAGTGAATTATACAGTAAACGGAAGAGCCTTGGGAAACATTGATGAGCAGAGAGATCTGGGAGTTCAGATCCATTGCACCCAGAAGGTTGCTGCACAGGTGGATAGAGTGGTCAAGAAGGCATATGATATGCTTGCCTTCATCAGACAGGGTATTGAGTATAAGAGTTGGCAGGTCATGTTAAAATTGTACAGGACATTGGTTTGTCCACATTTAGAATACTGTGTACGGTTCTGGTTGTCACATTACCAAAAGGATGTGGACACTTTGGAGAAGGTGTAGAGAAGGTTTATGAGGATATTGCCTGGTATGGAAGGTGCTAGCTATGAAGACAGGTTGAGTAGGTTAGGATTGTTTTCATTAGAAAAAAGGAGATGGAGGTCTACAAAATCATGAAGGGTATAGACCGGATGGATAGAGTTGAGCATTTTCCCAGGGTGAAGGATTCAATGACGAGAGGTCACACTTTCAAGGTGAAAGGAGAAAAGTTTAAGGGGATACATGTGGCAAATACTTTACACAGAGGGTGGTAGGTGCCTGGAAAGCGTTGCCAGCAGAGGTAGTAGAGGCAGGCATGGTAGATTTATTTAAGATGCATCTGGACAGATGCATAAGTAGGTGGTGAGCAGAGGGATACAGATGCTTAGGAATTGGGCGACAGGTTTCGACAGTGGATTTAGATTGGCTCAAGCTTGGAGGGCTGAAGGGCTTGTTCCTGGGCTGTAAATTTTCTTTGTTCTTTATTCTCTGCTCCAAAGGAAACAACTCAAGTTTATTCAGCCTCTTCATAAAATGCTCCAACTCAAGTGACATCCTGGTGAATCTCCTCTGTGCCCTCCTCCAGTGCAATGACATTCTTTGGGATGGAAACTAATATGTCTCATACCGCTTTAACTCCAATCTGGAAAATGTGACCTATATTCCATTCATCACCCCAGTAGTTAAGTTGTCTGTATACAATTTGCAACTCCTTTGTGTGATTTTCACACATGTTACTTTCCCACTTAGGTCCACATCATCAACAAATAGGAGTACATTACACTCAGTGCCATTTTCTGGGTGATTGACATTGAAGGTAAATGGCTGATGCTATATCAATGTAAGTGATGCTGGTTCTGCCCCCAGTGAGATTACAGTGATTCAAAAGAAATTCTTGGTCATTGATTAAAAAAAAAATCAAATAAAGAGGATTTCTAGAATGCAATCAAGTGACAAAGCAACACAAGCCCCTTCGATGGTCCAATGCTGCATAAATTCATCGTCATAGTATCCAATCTTTCTGTTACTGGTGTTGAAATGTCTCGCTGCTCCTGGGGGACTGAAGCAAAGCCATCACTTTCATCTGAGATTGATAGGAAAGCAAGGGTATAGACATCCTAATGAATTATTGATTCAGAATTTTATATGTTGGGAGCTTCATGCTCAGTACTATTTTTGTTTACTCCACATGAATTCTAATTGTAATTTGTAGCCTTCAAAAGGCAAGGACTTTTGATTCCCTTCCCCCACCAGCCCACCCCCACCCCACACCACACCTTCTAGTTAATTATTATATCAATGTCATTTTTAAAACCTGCGTGTTACAGACTTGGCAAGCCGAAATCTCCTAGACAAACATAGACAAAAATTTGGAAATGCACTTTGAGACATTATGATTCTGCCCAGGGTTGGTTTGCTTTTAGAAAGAGTGGAGAAATGTGAATCCAACGTCATTTCAGAATTATATTTGAAGCATAATTCTGGCATTTTAGTGGTAACAAGAGCTTTTGACAAAGTAAATCAGGAGACACAATTTTTAACTTGTTTTTAATTTTGTTTTAATTTTTATTTTAATTGATCATTCAACTTCTGGAAGTTATACGATGCATAGATCGCTGAATAATAACAGGAAACATTGGTCACCAACTATAGGAAGCATCCTATCTACACCAGCCCTGTCACATCGTCGAAACAGAAATGTAGAAAATAGGTGCAGGAGTAGGTCATTTGGCCCTTTGAGCCTGCACGACCATTCAATATGATCATGGCTGATCATGCAGTCTCAGTATCCCACTCCTACTTTCTCCCCATTCCCCTTGATCCCTTTAGTTGTAAGGGTCACATCCAACTCCCTCTTGAATATATCTAATGAACTGGCCCCAACAGAGGAGACAATTTCACAGTTCACAAATCTGAGTGAAGAAATTCTTCCTCACCTCAGTCCTGAATGACTTACCCCTTATTCTTAGACTGTGACCCCTATTTCTGGACTTTCCTAAGATCAGGAGCACTTTTCCCACATCTAGCCTGTCCAATCCCATCAGGATTTTATATGTTTCCTTGACATTCCCCCTCATTCTTCTAAATTCCAGTGAGTACAAGCCCAGTTGATCCAATTGTTACATAGAACATAGAACAATACAGCACAGAACAGGCCCTTCGGCCCTCGATGTTGCGCCGACCTGTGAACTATTCTCAGCTCATCCCCCTACACGATCCAAAATCACCCATGTGCTTCTCTAAGGATTGTTAAATCTCCCTAACGTGGCTGAGTTGACTACATTAGCAGGTAGTGCATTCCACGCCCTTACCACTCTCTGCATAAAGAACCTGCCTCTGACATCTGTGGGCGGCACGGTGGCACAGTGGTTAGCACTGCTGCCTCACAGTGCCAGAGACCCGGGTTCAATTCCCGTCTCAGGTGACTGACTGTGTGGAGTTTGCACGTTCTCCCCGTGTCTGCGTGGGTTTCCTCCCACAATCCAAAGATGTGCAGGTCAGGTGAATTGGCCATGCTAAATTGCCCGTAGTGTTAGGTAAGGAGTAAATGTATGGGTTGCGCTTCGGCGGGGCGGTGTGGACTTGTTGGGCCGAAGGGCCTGTTTCCACACTATAAGTAATCTAATCTAATCTGTTTTAAATCAATCACCCCTCAGTTTGTAGTTATGCCCCCTCGTACAGGCTGACATCATCATCCTAGACAAAAGACTTTCACTGTCTACCCTATCTAATCCTCTGATCGTCTTGTATGTCTCTATCAAATCCCCTCTTAGCCTTCTTGTCAATGAGAACAGGTTCAAGTCTCTCAGCCTTTCCTCATAAGACCTTCCCTCCAGACCAGGCAACATCCTGGTAAATCTCCTCTGCACCTTTTCCAATGCTTCCACATCCTTCGCAAAATACGGGGACCTGAACTGTACACAATATTCCAAGTGTGGCCGCACCCGCGTCTTGTATGTTGCAGCATGACATTGTGGCTCTGGAACTCAATCCCTCTATGAATGAAACCTAACACACCTGGGTTGAAAATGTGTTGCTGGAAAAGCGCAGCAGCTCTGATCTCCAGCATCGGCAGTCCTCACTTTATCCACCTGGGTGGCAACTTTCAGGGATCTATGTACATGGACTCCAAGATCTCTCTGCAGATCCACACTACCAAGAATCTTTCCATTGACCCAGTACTCTGCCTTCAGTTATTCTTCCCAAAGTGCATCACCTCACTTTTAGCTGCATTGAACTCCATTTTCTACCTGTCAGCCCAATTCTGCAGTTTATCCAAGTCCCCCTGCAACCTGTAACATTCTTCCACACTGTCCACTACTCCACCAACTTTAGTGTCGTCTGCAAATTTACTAATCCATCCACCTATGCCTGCGTCAAAGTCATTTATAAAAATGACAAACAGCAGTGGTCCCAAAACAGATCCTTGTGGCACACCAATAGTAACCATCTGTTCTTCATATGTCAGTCCTACTGATCTCGGGAATCAGTCTGGGGAACCTTCGTTGGACTCCCTCAAAAGCAAGAATGATCTTGCACAGACTCAAATGAACCTGGTGGACTATAACTTGGTGTCGTGTGATTTTTAACATTGTCAACCTCAGTATAACACCTCCACATCATGGCTACCATCGACACCATCAACTGTTGTCTCAAAGTTGAGAGGATCGACATAGACATAAAATTTCTGCAAAAATGCAAGAAAGCAGAAAAGATTCCAGAAGGCCTAAGATCACGAACCCACTCAGGTTGACCTACTGATAAAACCTTAAGTTATCTCAGGGTAGTGACTTGAAAGATATTCTGGGATTTACATATTAATCATTCAAAACCTGCAACTCCATTCTAACTGATGAAATACTTAACATCTAGGTTTGTCCAAGACATTCACATCAATTGTATGATCCTTTGATCTTTTATTTATAAACTTGGTGTCCAATGTAACCTCTCTCACTAGCACCTGAAGAAGGAGTGAGGATTTGAAAGCTTTTGTTTCAAATGAACCTGTTGGACAATAGCCCAATGTTGTGATTTTTTGATTTTGTCCACCCCAGGCTATCACCCAGTCCACATCATGTTTTCCTCAGATTAGGAAACCAAAACTGCATATAATCCTGCAAGGATTTTGTAAGCTTTAAAGAGGTCACCTCTCACTCCTCAAAATTCCTGGGAGTTCAGACGCAGTCTCCTCAATCTCGCTTCATAAAACATTTATGCTGCTTCAGGGCTTAATCTGGTGAACCTCTGCTGCACTCCCCCTATAGCATACTATAACAAAGCTGAACGAGAAATGTTGACATAGCAACTTACAAGGGAAATGCAAACAAATTTATTAAAAAATGCTCCGCACAACAGGATTTTATTTTTATTGTACTCTTCTGTGTGACACCCACCACAATTCACTGATTCAAACTGCCTGAGGGAAAGATATTCATTCCAGAATGTTCACTCAAAGAAAGCGGGAGGGAGAACAACATCTAATCAGATCAGTTACCCACTGAGGAAAAGGAGTTATGAATCATCCAAGCTTTAGTTTATTGCCACTTCTATCTTTCTGCCTCTCTGGGCAAGTGTAAGAATGTGCCAGAATGCACTACAAACTGAGGTGGCAATTTTTTTTAAAAAAGCATCCCATCCTTTAAGATTCTCCATTTCCCTCTCTCAATCCTGTATTTAAGTCATTTCCTTTCAAGTTATTTCAACATAACATCAGCTACATATTACGGCTCAGTTTTTAATTTAATTTCAATTTTTCTTTGTTCTGAGTATTGAAGAATGATCCAGAACTACTTTTTCACCATGCAGTGAGACAGAGCGCATCACCTAACTGCTTTGTTGCATTCTTACGCAGCATCTCTCAAGAGAAAAAGTTCACCCCAGCTTTGGAACACATCCATAATGACTGTGTTTATTTTTGATATGCATATGCTGCTTTGAGTGAGGTACAGATTGTGACTTTTCGAGCTTTTATTTTAGCATTTTTAAAATTAAACCTAAACTAGGAAGTAGAAATAAAGCAACATGTCATGAGTCATGAATCATCAGTCCCTGATCTGATCATGTGGCACTCTAAGGCCTTTGACCTTCAGTTATTCTATAGTTTAGCAGGGCCTCACAACAACATATTAGCTGTGAAATAAAGAGAAGGTAAAGAACATTAAAGTATTGTAAAGCTGAGGGATAATTGAGGTGAGACCATCAGCAAGGCAGCTGCTTACAATTCAAAACTGACCACATGGTGTAATGCTGATTGAACTGGGCTTGATAAAGTGTCAGGTCTGTATTTCCCATGCAGTTGTATAGGAAGTGGAAATGCAACATGGAGAAAAGGCCTTGGATAGATTGTAAAGATAAAAAGCCCAGATGAAAAGTATGTGCAAACAGTGGCAACTTATCGTTTTTCACAACCAAGTGATTGAGAATGTCAAAATATTGGATTCTGCCAAGTGTCATATCATGATTAAAACTGTACATTTAAAATTTCTCCGAAGAAAATAGGTTGCAGTACATGCCTATTGAAATTTCACATTACTGCAACACGTGGCTCAACAAGCAAACAAAGATACTCTTTAAAAACCTGTGACAACCTGAACACGTCTCATTTAAAGAGGCCTTGTGCTGTTTTCTGTTCAGCATGGCACTTGTTTGCAAACAGAAAATTTTACTCTGACCACAGATGAACAATTACATTTATGTGGGAACTGGGTTGAATTCCTGTTAAAATGCCACAGAAATCATTGATTATGTCGCTTCTGAGATGAGGAAGAAAATTTAAGAGTTAACTCTAGACCACAGAGTGAGGGAAATAGAGTCACACATCAGACAGAACAGGTAGGGACAATATTTTCCTTTTTTTAAAGGACATTAATTAAGTTGTTTTTTTGGCATCATCTTGTATCTTTTATAGTCATAGAGTCATAGAGATCTATAGCATGGTAAAAGGCCCTTTGGTCCACTTTGCCCAAACCAGTCAAAAACAAGCACTTAACTATTCAAATTCCATTTTATAACACTTAGCCTATGGCCTTATATGACTTGGCATTGCAAGTACACATCTAAGAACTTCATAAAGATTATGAGGTTTCTGTCTCAACCACCCTTTCAGGCAGTGAGTTCCAGATTCCCACCATGGATGAAAAGGTTTTTCCTCATGTCTGTTCTAAATCTTCTACCACTAACTTAAATCATGCTCTCTGATCAATTATCCTTCCATCAAAGGGAAAAGTTAATTCTTGTGTACCCTGTCTATGCCCCTCATAATGTTTTACACCTCAATCATGTCCCCTGTCAATTTCCTATGTTCCAAGGAAAACAACTCCTATCTGTGCAATCCATCTTCATAACTAAAACTCTCCAGTCCAGGCAATATCCTGGTAAATCCTCTGCACTCTGTCATGCTATCACATCCCTCCTATATTGTAGATTCTAGAACTGCACACAGTACTCTAGCTGTGGCCTAACCAACATTTTATACAGCTCCAGCACAACCTGCCTGCTCTTAAAAGCTATGCCTTAAACTCTAAAAAAAAGACAGGTACGTCATATGCCTTCTTACCACTTTACTCACTTGTCCTCATTTTTATGGACCAGAGCAAGCACCTTCAAATATATTTAAGCACAAGTGTAAAATGCTCTGTTCCAGATGTAATTTGATTGGTTAGAATCCCCCGGCTTTAAGCAAAACACACTTTATTCTGACCTTGTGGTCAAAATACAAACAAGAGAAAGAAGAATTGATGGAATTTTATATAATAATTGATTGGAACTTAACAGAATAATAGATTGTTTAACTACTAATCAGTAACTGTTCCAAAAAGCAACATCCAATAAACACATCCTTGGCAAGGGAAAATAGATGGTCTTACAAGCAATTATGCAGAGAGAGAGAGAGAGAGAGCTCAAGTTTCTTGGCTGTAGCCAAGAGAGTTGGAACAACTTCCACCACTGACTTCAAAACCTCAACAACTGCTGAAAGCCAAACTAAAACTCTGGTTCTATGGGAGCCTGATCCCACCCATTCATGCTGCTTCTATTGTTCCTGCTTTAAAATACAGAGTCTCACCTTATTGCTCACATTATTGACTTTGATTAGACAACTCAGTACCTCCATCTTAAAACCTCGCTTCAAACAAATCCAGGATAAAATACACCTCATAAAGCCATAGCATTGTCACAGTGATACCTTAAGACACCAGTGTACATTCATACAAAGGTCTCTCTGATCTTTGGTCCTTCCCAGGGTCCTACTGGTCATCATATATTCCCTTGTTTTCTTTGCCCTGTTCTAGTACATCGCCTCACATTTATCTAGATTGAATCCCATTTGCCACTGATCAGCCCATTTGTCCAGTCTATCCACATCCTCTGGTAGTGTAAGGCTATCTTGTTCACTTTTAGTACCTGACTAATTTTTGTATCATCTTTGATCTGGTGCAAACTCCCCGTTAATTAGATTTGCTGAATCCAGTCTCCCAACTTGTCATGGTAGGATTTGAACTGGAAGATTCTGAGTTGCCAGAAAATTATATCAAGTGTAATATTGGGGCAATAAATCACCCACAGATGTTGGACTCCTCCAAACACCAGAAAATCAAAGATATTTCAGAAGTAGAGTTGAAACGCAAACTGTAATTATATTGCACATTGCATATTGCAATGTTGTGTTCACCTCCCTTTTTTATCATTTGGGCCAGACAGTATGTTATGGTTTGGAAATGTCTCTGTCTGTTGCTGCAAATAAGTGAAAAGCATTTGAACAGTTTTCTGTCAGCTGGCAGGAGTCCATCACACACAGCCGTTGATAATTTGCCACTAATTAGAGCGAGCTGGTGATTCTGCTCGATAAAGGTCAAGCAAACAGAGATTTGGAAACAGAGGAGGTAATCAGAGAGGTGGGAGATTGAACATTTGGAAAGTTATTTGATGAGCTCAGTTTTGCCCACGGGTCAAGACTTTAGGTGCACCATGCCAATGGAGAGAAAACCAGGGAGTGAGCATGCCCGAGATTGTGAATGGTTCTTCCAGCTAGGAAGACTCCACAAGCAGAACTGCTCTTCTGTACTCATTGGACATTTTTGCCACGGTTGAGGATTTCAGGGCTTTGAAATGCACAAACCCCATTAAAGCACAGCAATGTATCCCAGAGCTTTCTTTTCCTGCATCATAATTGGGATCTTTACCTTGTGAGGGGGAGCAACACATGATAAGGAGAAAAGTTGCAAATGTGGAGTAAAAAGGTCAGCTATGATCTTTATGCAATCCCTCCAGTGTGGAAACAGGCCCTTTGGCCCAACAAGTACACAGCAACCCTCTGAAGAGTAATCCACCAGACCCATTCCCCTAAATTTTACCCCTGACTAATGCACCTAACCTACACATCCCTGAGCACTGTGGAAATTTAGCATGGTCAATTTACCTAACCTGCACATCTTTGGATTGTGGGAGAAAACCGGAGCACACAGACATATGGAGAATGTGCAAACGCTATGCAGGCGGTCACCTGAGACTGGAATTGAACCCAGGACCCTGGCACCATGAGGCAGCAGTCCTAACCACTGAGCCACCATGCCATCTTATTGAGTAATGGTGCAGGTTCAGGGGACTGAAAGGTCTACTCCTAATCTGGATTTTGTTTTCATGTAAACCATTTCTCTGTCAATGTTTAAGGTGTAATCAGTTCCTTGGATTCAGAATTTTGGTTCTTTCTTCAATTATCTTTGACATATCTGACGTTGAGCAGTGTTAAGGCCATCAGTTTTCCGGTCCCAGCATTTAATGCCTGGAGTGGTAGCCACTGCCAATATGTTCATAGGGGCCTCCTATGAGGATAATCAGTGGATCCACAAATCGAAGTGATTGCAGGCAGGATGGTGTTTTAAAAAATTCTCAAGGTCAGGTTCGTAGGAGAGTAGTCTGACACAGAACAAACGACCAAGAGGCGAGTCTGCTAGAATATGGGCATTTTATTCCCCGCAGCGTCGCCACAACGGGTCTGGCTTATACTCACTCTACATGTTACCGGAACTGGGAGCCGTCAGTTCTCGTAGAGCGGTTGCCAACAACCCACGCTCGGCGGTTAAACGTAACCCCGGAGCAGACTCACCGAACTGGAGACTTTTCCAGCTGATATACTCTTTTCCAGATATAAACATTCATGTGAACAGCAGAGCAAGGCTAAAAAACACATTCCATTCTGGTTACATACAGATAAGATGATTCACACGGGGAGGTGTGTAATAAGATTCACACGGGACTAAGCAACACCTCCATTCCGGTTAGATTCACACATGTATTGGGACATAATTTTTAACCGTTTCACCACATTCCACTGCTTGGCCCAATACATGTGTTACATTATGATTCACACATGTATTGGGACATAATTTTACACCACATTCCACTGCTTGGCCCAATACATGTGTTACATTATGCTTAATTCAGTTCAATTCGTTTCAGTTAATTTCAGTTCAGTCAATTCAGTGTAGTTCAATTCAGCTCAGTTCAGGTCTGTTCAGTTCAATTCAATTGTGTTCAATTCAGTTCCGTCCATTTCAATTCAATTTAGCTCAGTTCCATTTTGTTCCGTTCAATTTGATTCACTTCAGTTCCACTCAGTTCAGTTCAGTTCAATCCCATTCAATTCTGTTAACTCCGCTTCAGCTTTTTGGACATGCCCACATCCTCCGCTGTACCCCAGGCAAGGGGTTCTTCGGCAGGACTGGGATCCTCTCTCAAACAAACTGCCACGTACATGCCCACATCCATGCCATCCCGGGACGGTCGGGACCTCCACAGTTTGTTCTTCTGGTTTCTTAGTCTTTTTCCAAAACATTGTTCTGTATCAAAATCTCTCCTCAATTGCGATTGACCCTGCTCGACTACGCCAAATGTTTTAAAAAATTCTCAAGGTCAGGTTCGTAGGAGAGTAGTCTGACACAGAACAAACGACCAAGAGGCGAGTCTGCTAGAATATGGGCATTTTATTCCCCGCAGCGTCGCCACAACGGGTCTGGCTTATACTCACTCTACATGTTACCGGAACTGGGAGCCGTCAGTTCTCGTAGAGCGGTTGCCAACAACCCACGTTCGGCGGTTAAACGTAACCCCGGAGCAGACTCACCGAACTGGAGACTTTTCCAGCTGATATACTCTTTTCCAGATATAAACATTCATGTGAACAGCAGAGCAAGGCTAAAAAACACATTCCATTCTGGTTACATACAGATAAGAAGATTCACACGGGGAGGTGTGTAATAAGATTCACACGGGACTAAGCAACACCTCCATTCCGGTTAGATTCACACATGTATTGGGACATAATTTTTAACCGTTTCACCACAGATGGTCACAGGGAAGATGTCCCCAGTAAAGGTGGAAAGCTGGAACAGGATAATTTAGGGAGCTGGCAGCTCATGCAAGACTCTTCCTTCCCAATAGGAGAAAGTGAGGTCTGCAGATGCTGGAGATCAAAGTTGAAACTTTATTGCTGGAACAGCACAGCAGGTCAGGCAGCATCCAGGGAACAGGAGATTCGACGTTTCGGGCACAGGCCCTTCTTCATTCCTGAAGAAGGGCCTGTGCCCGAAACGTCGAATCTCCTGTTCCCTGGATGCTGCCTGACCTGCTGTGCTGTTCCAGCAATAAAGTTTCTTCCTTCCCAATGCCAACTCCGTGACCTGTACATAAATATCCTTGCGTGAGAGTAGGTAGACCACTGGCAAACACAAAAGGGCTTTCTTGGTAGCCTCATCCTCAGATGGCAAATCATTCCTGTCACCCTATACTAGCAGTGGAGATGGGATAAGGCCCTTAATTGACCTGTGAGCAAGAAAGCCAGCTCCAAGTTATCCTACTTTGGATTTGATCAGAAAGAGGTGGGGAAAGTGGTGTGATCTCACCACGAGCTCACCCCCTCCACCCCAATCTAATCTCATGGCCCCTTTTCTCTCTTGAAACTTGCCTCATGAAGAGGAACATAAAAACTGTACGCTAAAAGACAGATGACCAAATCCCTGGTCAAACACAGGTTCTAAACAGCATCTGAAAGGATGAATGAGGGGAAGTGAGGCAGAGAGTTTATGGAGGAAATCCCAGAGTTGTGGGCTGAGACAAGTGAATGTGCAGTCACCAATGATGGAGCAATTAAAATCAGGTTACTCAAGAGGAAAGGTGAGATGACTGAAGAAATGTGTAGCTGAAGGGAATTACAGAGATTGAAAGAGATATGATATCAAGGATGAAAATCTATCATGGCATAACTTAACCAGAAGCAAACTGAGTGATGATAGGTGATTGGGATTTGATGCGTGGTAGTTGATGTTTCGGGTGTAAGCCCTTCATCAGACGTTCCTAATGAAGAGCTTTTGCCTGAAACATCGGTTCACCTGCTCTTCTGAAGCTACCTGACCTGCTGTGCTTTTCCAGTGCCACACTTTTCAACTCTGACTCTCCAGTATCTGCAGTCCTCACTTTCTTCCGATAGGCTATGGACAGTAGAATTTGGAATGCCATCAATTTTACAAATGGTAGAATATGGGAAAGTGGCCAGGAGTCTGTTAAAGTAGTCAGTTGAGCTAACAAAGACATGGAATTAGATTTCAGCAACTGATGGACTCAGCTAGGGGCACAGTTGGCCATTGTTACAGACATAAAAAGCAGTGATCATAGCAATGTCAAAACTCCCAGTGTCAGTGCACAAAAGAAAAAAAACAAGCCTCACTCTTTCTGCAACTGTCAAACATGTGGAAATCTGATTAAACTATTAAAAATCCCAATTTTGCCCAGTTGTCAAATTCAGGTTTAAAGATATAGGCATACCAGGTGTTTTTATTCATAAACAAGAAGACCATTATTTATTGTACTCAAACATTTTTCTTTTTAACTAATGACAATAAAATGGACAGACGATGTTGCTAATCTATAACTTATTGACATAAACTCTACCTTCTGTTGTAAAATTTTCTACACACATAAGAACACGCAGCCAAAGACAAGTATTGGAAGAAAGTATAGAGCAAGAAAGAAAAGAGAAAAAATGTCAGGGAAGCATAGTCTGGATCACAGGTATCAATGAATTGTTTTTCCTGATGAAGGGCTTTTGCCCGAAACATCAATTTTGCTGCTCCTCGGATGCTGCCTGAACTGCTGTGCTCTTCCAGCACCACTAATCCAAAATTCTTTTCTTACGATGTCAACTCTTTCTGATTCTTTGCTGATAACGGTGGGGTTGTGGGTGCACCAATTCTCAGTTTTTCACTCCCTGATTGTGGATTTACTCTTTATGTCCCTTTGAAGTTGTTTCTTCCCCTTTTTCTTCCAACAGGTGATTTGGTAAAAGAACAAGATAGTGAAAAGTGAGGGAGGATAACTAACTACTTGGGACTTAGCCACTCAGAAGGGGGATAGAGATGGATGCTTTCTCTTTGCAGGTGGTTGTTGCTGCTGTAGTGTACACAACCTAAGAGTTGGTCATCTGCCCAGGAGCTATTCAAGTGGTTGTTACTATGCTGTGCTCTTAGGAGCCATCAACGACTGGTCCTGATTGAAAAGCCAATTGAAAGACAATCCCGGGGCAAAACTGCCTTGACCATACACAAGGTAGTGCCATTCTGTCTGGAATGGACCCTCACCGCTTGAGAAAGGCAACACTGAAGATACAATTCACAATGTGTTCCAATAGCTTGCTTTTAAAACTGTATCATTTTACACAGTTTATTTGGCCGAAAGCATTACCTTCTCTCAATTTTCCAAATAAAAACAACTGGCCTTTACAACATGAATACATGGTTGAAGGTCATCTGAGGATCAAATATGACACTAAGATTGTGAACAATCAGGTTCAGCCTCAAACTGATGCAAGAGCATGTCCTAGAGTCAGATGTTAGCGAACAGCATTGTCACAAGGACTAAAGAAAATGGGCATAATCTTCAACTCTCTCCAGGGTTATGTTTAGAGGTGGGGAGTGCATTTAAAAAGGTGAACAAAAACATGAATACTCAGGGAAAACATCATGCCTGTAGTTAACGAGGGTATTCCTTGGGAGAGCATCTGGAGATGCTATGTGGGTGAATTGAGAAATAAAAAGATGATCACTTTGATCAGATTGTACTAATCCCCCTCCCCCCCATTAGTCAGTGGGAAATTGAGAAGCAAATATGTAGGGTGGTCTCAGATATGTGTAAGAATAGTATGGTTGTAAAGGTAGGGGAATTTTAACTTTCCAAACATTGACTGAGGTGCTACATTTTGGGAAAGAGGTGCTGCATTTTGGGAAAGCAAATCTTATCAGGACTATACACTTAATGGTAAGGTCCTAGAGAGTGTTGCTGAACAAAGACACCTTGGAGTGCAGGTTCATAGCTCCTCAAAAGTGGAGTCCCAGGTAGATAGGATAGTGAAGAAGGCATTTAGTATGCTTTCCTTTATTGGTCAGAGTATTGAGTACAGGAGTTGGGAGTCACGTTGCTGCTGTACAGGACATTGGTTAGACTACTGTTGGAATATTACGTGCAATTCTGGTCTCCTTCCTATCGGAAAGATATTGCGAAACTTGAAATGATTCAGAAAAGATTTATGATGATTTTGCCAGGGTTGGAGGATTTGATCTACAGGGAGAGGCTGAACAGGCTGGGGCTGTTTTCCCTGGAGCGTCGGAGGCTGAGGGGTGACCTTACAGAGGCTTACATAGAGGGGCAAAGTCTTTTCACTGGGGTGGGGGAGTCCAGAACTCGAGGGCATAGGTTTAGGGTGAGAGGGGCAAGATATAAAAGGGACTTACGGGGCAACTTTTTCACACAGAGACTGGTACATGTATGGAATGAGCTGCCAGAGGAAGTGGTGGAGGCTGGTACAATTGCAACTTTTAAGAGGCATTTGGATGGGTATATGAATAGGAAGGATTTGGAGGGATGTGGGCCAAGTGCTGGCAGGTGGGACGAGATTGGGTTGGGATATCTGGTCGGCATGGATGGGTTGGACCGAAGGGTCTGTTTCCATGCTGTACATCTCTATGACTCTATGACTCCAAGGCATGGAACTGCCATAGTGTTAAGAGCTTAGATGGGGAGAAATGTGTTAAGTGTGTCAAAGAAAGCATTCTCAATCAATATGTGGATGGCCCTACTAGAGGAAAGGCAAAATGTAGCCTCCTCTTGGGAAATAAGGCAAGGCAAGTGACTGAGGTATTAGTGGGGGAGCACTTTGGGACCAGCGTTCTTAATGCCATTAGTTTTCAAATAGGGCGTAGGTTTGCTCGCTGAGCTGTAGGTTTGATATCCAGACATTTCATTACCTGACTAGGTAACATCATCAATGGCGACCTCCAAGTGAAGCGAAGCTGTTGTCTCCTGCTTTCTATTTATATCTTTCTCCTGGATGGGGTTCCTGGGGTTTGTGGTGATGTCATTTCCTATTCAAACAGGAAGTGACATCACCACAAACCCCAAGATCCCCATCCAGAAGAAAGATATAAATAGAAAGCAGGAGACAACAGCTTCGCTTCACTTGGAGGTTGCCACTGATGATGTTACCTAGCCAGGTAATGAAATGTCTGGATATCAAACCTACAGCTCAGCGAGTAAACCTACACCCTAAACCTCAACCTGAGCTACAAACCTTCACAAACCTTGCAGTTTTCAAATAACAATGGAAAAGGATAGGCCTGATCTAACAACTAAAGTTCTAAATTGGAACATGGCTAATTTTGATGGCATTAAACAGGAACTTTCAAAAGTTGAATGGGGAAGGCTGTTCGCTGGTAAAGGGAAAATGGCAAGTGCAAGGTTTTTAAAAGCGAGATAATTAGAGTTCAGGGACACACATGTTCTTGTTAGTGTGAAGGGCAAGGCTGGTAGCAGTAAGGAACATTGGATAACTAGAGATATTGAGGCTCTGGTCAAGAGAAAGAGGGAAGCATATGTCAGGTCTAGACAGCTGGGACCAAGTAAATCCCTAAAGGAGGAGGGGGGGTGTAGGAGTACACTGAAGAGAGAAATCAGGAGGCCAAAAAGGGGACATGAGCTAGCTTTGGCAGATAAGCCTAAGAAGAATACAAAGTAATTCTACAAGACACTGTAAGTAATCTAATCTAATCTAATCTAATCTAATCTAGCATTAAGGACAGAAGATTAACAAGGGAGAGAATAGGGCCCCTAAAGGATCAATGAGGCTGTCTGTGTGTGAAACCACAGGAGATGGGTGAGATATTAAACATATATTTCACATCAATATTGACTGTGGAGAAAAAAAAGGAAGCTAGGGAACTTGGGGAAATAAATTGTGATGTCTTTAAAGTAGTCAACATTACAGAAGATGAGGTGCTGCAGGTCATGAAATGCATAAAAGTAGATAAAGACCTGAGTAAGTTTATCCCAAGGCACTGTGGGAAGCTAGGGAAGAAATTGTGGGGCCCCTAGGAGAGACATTTGTATCATTGCCAACCACGGGTGAAGTGCCAGAAATTTGGAAAGTGGCTAATGTTGTGCCATTACTTAAGAAAGGCTGCAAGCAAAAGCCAGGGAACTGTAGACTGGTGAGCCTGGCATCAGTGATGGCTAAGTTGCTGGAGGAGATTCTGAGAGACAGGAATTACATGCATTTCGAAAAGCAAGGACTGACTAGGGTCTGTGGGAAAACGATCTGCCACCCTGCCCACCCCCACAGCATAACCACAAAAACAAACACAGAAGCAAGTCTGTGAAACATAGACATCAAGCCTACCAACACACGCAGAACACACCCACAATGCCCCAGTCTTGGCCAAACAGGCTAACATAGAAACCAAACATGGCCAAGCGATTCCCGGACCAGAGAATACACTTCCTAAAACAGCCTTCACAATCGGCTCCCAGCCCTGATTAGCAGTGCGGTCCCAATACCCTAGGGGCAAGCTTGTTTCCCATTGAAACCGATACCGCATAAACAGAGCGGCAGACTGAGAGACGCCGGAAGAGGCTCTCAGAAGGAACACAAAGGACAGACCTGAATGCCAGGAGAAGGAACATATACACATATTCACACGGACAGGAAATACAATGAAGAATCCTCCAGAAGACACTCTCACCCGCTCATGGAGATGGCTGGAATCTCCTGTGTCAATTACAAATGAATTGCTAGTACCGGGCACTTGATTAACTTCCGCTCAGTTTATTCTTTGTTTTAATTGCTTTACAATTTTCACCATTGTTCTGTAACAGCTTTACAATTTGTGTTGTACTCGTGTAAAGCATGGTTGCACCTTCTGTTCAGGGAAGAGCATTCTGGCCAGCAGTGCAGAGAGTCAGTTCTGTGTTAGCCTGGTTAATTTCTCTTCTGCAATATTGCTTTGTTTAAATAAACTGCTTGTCAGTTTCACCACAATCCTCGTTTGTGGTCTCTGATTCATTGGCCTGAATTTCTCTGATGGGTAGCCAGCATCACCTTGTGTGTGAGAAAACCATGTCTCACAATCTTGAATGAGGTTTTTTTTAAAGTGACCAAGAAGATAGATAAAGGCAGAGTAGTAGATGTTGTGAACATGGACCTTAACAAGGCCTTTGACAAAGTGCCGAACAGTAGACTGGCTTGCAAGGATAGATCACATGGGATCCAGGGAGAGCTAATTAATTGGATACAATTTGACTCGATCATGAGAGACAGAGGATGGTGGTAGAGGGTTGATGTTTGAACTGGAGGCCTGTGACCAGCAGTGTGTCACAAGGATCAGTTCTGGATCAACTATTATTTGTTGTTTATATAAACAATTTAGATGAGAATATGGGAGGTATGGTTAGTAAGTTTGTGGATGACACCAAAATTGAGGGAAAAGTGGACAGTGAAGAAGGTTATTTAAGAGATCTTGATTAATTGGTCAATACACTGAAGAATGGCAGATGGAGTTTAATTTGGATAAATGTGAAGCATTGCATTTTGGGAAGAACAAACAAGGGCAGGATTTATACAGTTAATGATAGGGCCCTTGGTACTGTTGTCAAACAGAGGAACTGAGGGGTTTAGGTCCACAATTCTTTGAAGTTTACATTACAGGATGGTTAAGAATGTGCTTGCCATGCTTGCCTTCATTGCTCAGTCCTTTGTGTAGAGACGTTGGGACGTCACGTTGAGATTGTACAGAACGTTGGTGAGGCCTCTTCTGGAATACCGTGTGCAATTCTGGTCACCCTGTTAGGGGAAGGATATTATTAAGTTGGAGAGGTTTGGAAAAGGTTTTCCAGGATGTTGCTGGGAATGGAGAGTTTGAGTTATATGGATAGGCTGGATAGCCTGGGACATTTTTCCCAGGAGCGGAGAAGGTTGAAGGGTGACCCTATAGGGTTTATAAAATCATGAGGAGCATATATAAGGTGAATAGCAAGGATCTTTTCCATAAGGTAGGAGAGTTCATCATAAGGTAACATATTTTTAAGGAGAGAGAGAAAGTTTTAGAAACAACATGAGGAGCAACTTTTTAATGTACTTTACATGTGGAATGAATTGCCAGAAGAAATGGTGCATGCAGGTCGTAACAACATTTGAAAGGGATTTGGATAAGAACATGAATAGGAAAAGTTTGGGGCCACACACCAGAAAATGGGAAAAGTTTAGTATAGGATCATGGTTGGTGTGGATTGGTTGACCAAAGGGTCTGTCTCCATGCTGTATGGCTCTATGACTCTCTGAGATCCCTGCTCATGCTGTGCTAGATCCTAAATCAGCAGATGGTCCAATGCAAGGCAGCAGAGGGGTCAGAGAAGTTATTGCCAGTTATTATGAGGTGAATAAGGTATTCTGAAATTCTCCAGGCCATCAATTGTGATGATGTCTTGACCATTATCTTTGAAGAATATGTATAACTGAAAAATCTAACTTGTAAAACACATAAATTTCTTTGTTTGTAATGTACAAAATAAATCAGCTCTCACCTAAGTCCTCAGAGCAACTCACCATCTGTTTCTATGTAGCAATAAAAATACGAGTTTGATGTTTTATTTTTAACCTGCAGATGAAAATAATTTACTTTCACTGACACTATTATCGCAGTCAGCAAGAAACCTGACTGGCACTCAATTACATTGAAGACTGTGGCCTTTCCAAGGTTCAGTAATTGTTGTTTGCAATCGGACTGTGCTACCACTCTGCTTGCATTTTCGACAAACAGCCTCCCATAGTGTCACTTGTAATCATTACTTATCTTTGAGAAGTGTGTTCCTGAAGATGAAGAATATCAGTAATGAGAAATTAAAATGTTCTGCATTTTACATCTGCGTGTCAATGTCAAGCGCTCTATTATTCCAAGAATTCATATTTATCCCAGATTCTGAAGTGCATCTCTTACTGAACCAATGTGACAGGTCCACTTTCCCAGCCATTTAATTTGGTTCCAATTAGTGGGAAGGTACAGACAGTTTTTCATGTAGTATCTCTCTTGTCAGACACAAGAGTCACAGATTCATTGTAGCAAACATTTCCAGAATCAACAATGAGAGGATTTTTCTTTCCCCATCAATCTTGGCTGCATTCACCTGAGGGTCCAAGCATGAATGGATTCTGACTGAAAAGAGCTCTTGTGATGCAATGGTGGTGCCCCCACCTTCAGTTCAGGTGGTCTCCGTTCAAATCCTATCTATCCCAGAGATGTGTCATAACAAACTCCCACCAATTCTGGACCATAGATTGCTATCGGTTCATTGAACAATTATAGCTCAAATGATCCGATCTACATCCACGTGTAAATTCATCACAAATCATCACATTTGTGTTATTTTACAAATAACATCCAATGCGTTATTGATGGTGTTATTCTTTGAGTAGGCCAACATTTAAAAAATTTTTTTAAAAATAAATCAATGATAACCAGGTGCACATAGAAACATAGAACATAGGAGCAAGAGTAGGCCATTCAGCCCTTTGAGACTGCATCATCATTTAGCATGATCATAGCTAATCATCCAACTCAGTTCCCCATTCCCACCTTCTCCCTACCCTTTGATCCCTTTAGCCCGAAGAAGGAATACCTATGGCCTTCTTTAAATCATTCAAAGTTTTGGTCTGAACTGCTTTCTGTGGTAGAGAATTCCTCAGCCTCAGTACTCTCTGTGCAAAGACATTTCTCTGCATCTCAGTTGAAAATGGCCTTACCCTGAATCATTAGGCTGTGACACTTGGTTTCAGACTCCTCAGTCATCAGGAACATCCTCCTCCTGCATTTAGCCTGAAAGAAATTTTAGATTTTATCACATGGCAAATTTTTGCTAATTGAGCTGAATTAGCAAATGTGAATTGTTAGGTGCAAGCACAGTTTCAAACTTTTTAAAAAATGAAATAAATAAATGATATCCAGTTGCATACAACATTTTTTTCTGTTAATTCAGTTGAATTAACAAACATGGATGATTAAGTGCAGGCACAATTTTTAACCTGATTTTAATAGTTTGTTGTATTATACCCATTAGAGAAATATATAAATATCAATAATTGCATTCAATATTATTACATTATTGTCCAATATAATTTCCAGTAGCATTTATCAGCATAGAAGTGTACTTCATAACCTTGGTGCTCACTGTAAAAGCCACAATTGCAGGATATAAAAACAGCTTTACTCTGGAAATTAAACTAATCTTTCAATGCAATTAAATGTTTTGTTTGTCAAAGAAAAAACTATATCTTCCAGTATCAATAGATGGCTTTACTGTGATGATCCCGGTAGAAAAATCATTTGTTTGTTGTTATGTCTCTTTTCATTTAAACTTAATGCTACTCCATAAATATTTAGATGGAAAGGGAGATAATTTAATCCCAGGCTTGGTCTATATATTGTCGAACCTGTCTGTCATAATGCTTAAAAATGTCCAGGCTCTGTTTCTTGTTACTTTCAGGAGCCCACATGGCACATATATCAACTTGCCTCTTGTTATATTTAGGTTTTACATTAGCTGCTGACAGCAGTCTCAACAGCCCCTCTCTGTGCATGTTGTGGTGAATGAAAGAGGAAAAGCCAGAGGAGATTTAATGGCAATTTCTGCCATTCCCCATCTGGACCTTCCCGTCAGAATTAAGCTTCAATTCACGATGCACCACAGGGGACGTGTACCAAAATCCAGGAGGAGCCCGTCCACAGATCATTAAGCCAACGTTTGATTGAAAACTGCCAGCTTTCATAGATGGTACACCCTCCCAGGAGCCTTGTGGCTCTCACATTCACAGCACAAGGCATTCTCCATTTGTGTCTGCCAAATTCTCTGGAGAAAATCGTCTGCTCCATATTTGCTACCAGTAACCGCAGCATGACATTTTAAAAAAATAATTCATGCAGTAATTAGAATCTATGGCTTCATGTTGAATATCTTTTCATATGAAATGCCAAATGTGTTTTTTATTGATGATAAAACATCATTTATTCTTTACCCCAGTAATACAGACATAGATCAGACACAGCTTTAAAGATATAGTATACCATTTGACCTTCTACCTTAAAATACTGGATTTATGGGCCATTGGATGCATACTACCTTTAATACTCTCAAGATAAATATGGTTGGACAAGAAGAAGCTGCCCTTGCAGATATTTGCCACATCCCAATGTCACATATATTGAAAATAAACTTGTCTTATTTAATATCTCCTCTGGCACTGAAATAGACTGCTTCTTAGGTCATGTAGGAGAAAGCTGTGTCTTTTTCTTGATAAAGTAATATCCTCAGACAAAATTACATACCAAAAATATTTTTAAAAAGCATCTTGATGACAGTTTTCGCATTACACAGTACTTTATAACCACCAGAATGCTTGTTTGGATTGTAGTCACTGTTAGAAAAAGTGAGGACTGCAGATGCTGGAGGTCAGAGCTGAAAATGTGTTGCTGGAAAAGCGCAGCAGGTCAGGCAGCATCCAAGGAGCAGGAGAATCGATGTTTCAGGCATGAGCCCTTCTTCAGGAATGAGGAAAGTGTGTCCAGCAGGCTAAGATAAAAGGTAGGGAGGAGGGACTTGGGGGAGGGGCATTGGAAATGCGATAGGTACCTATAGGCTCATGCCCGAAACGTCGATTCTCCTGCTCCTTGGATGCTGCTTTTAGTCACTGTTGTAATGCAGGAAGCACAGCTGTCAATTTGCACACAGTAAGCTCCCAGAAACAGCAATGAGATAATGAACAGATAACATAGCTGGTTGAGGTCACCAGAGGTCGTTTCCCTGTTCTTCAAAATAGTGACCTAGGTTGTTTTACATCTACCAGAGCAGGCAGATGTGGTCTCAATTTAACAACTCTTCTGAAAGATGGCACATCCAACAGCGAAGCAATCAGTACTTCATTGGAACGCCAGCATAGTAATTTTTATATGTAAGTGCTAAAATATTACTTTGAACTCAAATATTGAGAAGATAAATGCCTCTAATAGTGGGAAAATGGCCACAGTGTCATCAAGTCATAGAGTCATAGGATATACAGCACAGAAACAAACTCTTCAGTCCAACTCGTCCATGCCAACCAGATATCCCAACCTAATCTAGTCCCATTTGCCAGCACCTGGCCCAAATCCCTTTAAACCTTTCCTATTTGTGTACCCATCCAGATGCCTTTTAAATGGTGTAATTGTACCAGCCTCCACCACTTCCTCTGGCAGCTCATTCCACACTCACCACCCTCTGCTTGAAAAGGTTGTCTCTTTCCCCTGTCACCCTAAATCTATGCCCTCTAGTTCTGGACTCTCCCCACCAGCGAAAAGATCTTGTCTATTTATCCTATCCACTACCCTCATGATTTTATAAACCTCTACACGGTCACCCCTCAGCCTCCAACGCTCCAGGGAAAACAGCCCCAACCTATTTAGCCACTCCCTATAGCTCAAATCCTCCAACCCTGGCAACATTCTTGTAAAACTTTTCTGAACCCTTTCAAGTTTCATAACATCTTTCTGATAGGGGGAAACATTGGAGTACATTTTGTCCTCCAAAGCAAATCGCCAAACTAGATTTGTTGAGATAACGTTTTCACTGCCAATCTTCACATACATGTTGGTATTGGATAAAGCTTCCTCTCACTTAGAGTCATAGAGTCACAGAGATGTACAGCATGGAAATAGACCCTTAGGTCCAACCCATCCATGCCGACCAGATATCCCAAACCAATCTCGTCCCACCTGCCAGCACCCGGCCCATATCCCACCAAACCCTTCCTATTCATATACCCATTCAAATGCCTCTTAAATGTTGCAATTGTACCAGCCTCCACCACATCCTCTGGCAGCTCATTCCATATACGTGAAAAAGTTGCCCTTTAGGTCTCTTTTATATCTTTCCCCTCTCACCCTAAACTCATGCCCTCTAGTTCTGGACTTCCCCACCCCAGGGGAAAAGACTTTGTCTATTTGTCCTATCCATGCCCCTCATGATTTTGTAAACCTCTATAAGGTCATCCCTCAGCCTCCGACGCTCCAGGGAAAACAGCCCCAGCCTGTTCAGCCTCTCCCTGTATATCAGATCCTCCAACCCGGGCAATATCCTTGTAAATCTTTTCTCAACCCTTTCAAATTTCACAACATCTTTCCGATAGGAAAGAGACCAGAATTGCACACAAGATTCCAAAAGTGGCCTAACCAATGTTCTGTACAGCCGCAACATGACCTCCCAACTCCTGTACTCAATACTCGTACCAATAAAGAAAAGCATACCAAACACCTCCTTCACTATCCTATCTACCTGCAACTCCACTTTCAAGGAGCTATGAACCTGCACTCCAAGGTCTCTTTGTTCAGCAACACTCCCTAGGACCTTACCATTAAGTGTATAAGTCCTGCTAAGATTTGCTTTCCCAAAATACAGCACCTCACATTTATCTAAATTAAACTCCATCTGCCACTTCTCAGCCCATTGGCCCATCTAGTCAAGATCCTGTTGTAATCTAAGGTAACCCTCTTCGCTGTCCACTACACCTCAAATTTTGGTGTCATCTGCAAACTTACTAACTGTACCTCTTATGCTCGCATCCAAATTATTTATGTAAATGACAAAAAGTAGAGGGACCAGCACCGGTCCTTGATCATAAATGTAAGTTTATTCCATTATGTGAGTCAGTTTATTATTGATGCTCATTATACTTGAGCGGGTGTGGACTCAATGATATGTAAACAAAACCTGTGAAAATAATATAGTTGTCTTAAAATATAAACTAAGACAAGGGAAGTTTAGAGAAGAAAAAATGGAACAGTATTATGTTCACTCCTTGGCTACACAGGGACATGTAACTTTGGGAGAAGCTGGATTAGACACTTTAGCGAGACCTTTGGATTGGAATCGAATTCCCAACAACATTTGGATATTTTAGTTGCAGTTTTGTCACAGACTTGAGAAGAGATCATTTGCACTCAAGTCTGCAAAAACTACAAGGCAAACCTGATTTCTCACTCTCTCTCTTTGCAAGTCAAAGAGAAAAGCTTTCAAAGAACTAACTCGAGCAAAAACCTTGATCTACTGAATTGAGAATTAGTGTGGAAGATAACAATGAGATAGCATTGCCAAAAATGAAAAGAGTTGTAGGAAAGTAAGCTTGATCTATCTTTGTGCTTTGGACAGTTGATCCATGGAATTTGTTCCTTTTGCCCATGTTCCTGTAGACGCGCCTGCTTTGTCTATCCTATTTTTGAATGAAAACGTGCATTTGAACAGAAAGGAGATACAGTTTAAGTTTACATACCTGTAATTATTTTGCCACATGTTAAAGGATAGATTTGTTTATAAAAATTGTGTTTGTTTACTTGTTTATTGATGAAAGATAATGTGAAGATTTTTAATCTTACATACAGGTTAAAGTCAAATAGACATACAGGCAAATTAAATTTCACAGTGATTAAATTAGTCATTTATATGTTTTGTGACAACTTGTAGAAGAGTGAGGCTTGATTTCCAGTACATTTTTTCCATCAGGGAAGTGACAAACTATAGAAAGAGCTAGAAGTTCATAGAATATAGAACATTACAGCGCAGTATAGGCCCTTCGGCCCTCGATGTTGCGCCAACTTGTGGAACTAATCTGAAACCCATCTAATTCATTCTCATCCATATGCCAATCCAATGACCATTTAAATACCTTTAAAGTTGGTGAGTCGATAACTGTTGCAGGCAGTGCATTCCACGCCCTTACTACTCTCTGAGTAAAGAAACTACCTTTGACATCTGTGCTATATCTATCACCCCTCAGTTTAAAGCTATGTCCCCTCATGCTAGCCATCACCATCCGAGGAAAAAGGCATTCACTGTCCAACCAACTAACCTTCTGATTATCTTATATGTCTCTATTAAGTCACCTCTCAACCTTCTTCTCTCTAACAAAAACAACCTCAAGTCCTTCAGCTTTTCATCATAAGACATTCCCTGCATACTTGGCATCATCCAAATAAATCTCCTCTGAACCCTTTCCAAAGCTTCCATATACTTCCTATGATGCGGTGACCAGAACTATATGCAATACTCCAAATGTGGCCGCACCAGAGTTGTGTCCTGCTGCAGCATGATCTCATGGTTCCAAAACTCAATTCCTCCACCAATGAAAGCCAACACACTGTATGCCTTCTTAACAACCCTATCAACCTGGGTGGCAACTGTCAAGGATCTATGCACCTCAACACCGAAATCTCTCTGTTCCTCCATGCTACTAAGAATCTTACCATTAGCCCAATGCTCTGTATTCCTGTTACTCCTTCCAAAGTGAATCACCTCACGCTTTTCCGCATTAAACTCCATTTGCCACCTCTCAGCCCAGCTCTGCAGCTTATCTATGTGTCCCTGTAACCTACAACATCCTTATTCACTATCCACAGCTCTACCGACCTTCGTGTCACCCGCAAATTTACTAACCCATCCTTCAATGCCCTCATCCAGGTCATTTATAAAAATGACAAACAACAGTGGAACCAAAACAGATCC